>NW_028276071.1:691759-1037639 GCF_052056855.1 Sturnus vulgaris | reverse complement strand
AGAGGTCCAGCTTGTTCTGGTGCTTCTCATGAACTGCTGGTACTCTTGATTTATACCTGTGCAAAAGATGTAGAATCAGCTAAACTGAACACAGAATCAAACTCCTTCTGTAAGCCCATTTTCATGTTCTAGATCACTTTCCAGATGTGCATGGGAGTGTTGGAATGATTATGACACAACTCTCCACTTCTGGCTGCAGGCTCTGGAGATTCTTTCTCTGCATTCAGTCAGGGTTGCATTCCCTAACAATTCCTGGTACCACTTCCTGTTTCCCTAGATTAGAACAGTAACAATGAAAACCTTACCCACGGCACAACTTCCCAGCCCACAAGGAAAAGAAAGAACAAGTTGTTAAGTTCTCAAAACATTTATCCTGCTTTGCTGCAAAAATCGTGCTGCCCTCACAGTGTGGAAAGCCAAGAGAAGCTGCAGTTGGTGGCACATCTTGTGACAGGAGCTCGACCTCGTTCTCCAGGAAAGGTTCTCGGAAAGAGCAAACATCACCGTGGAGAACATTCTCAAGAAGCAGGAGAGCTTTCCAGAAGTGAAATGAAAATGGAAGGAAACAACCCAAGATGTTCACATATACTATTAATTCCTTTCCTTATATGCTCCCTTTTTCTGGTTCTACATCACAGTAATTCCAAACTGATCGTATCTTGAACACCTAGGACTCAGGAAGTTTTATGCACTGTACAGTATCATTAGCTACACACATTTTGCCTTCTCCCTGTTTGGCATTGAAAGCAATGCTGGACACACCAGAAACCTGCCAATGCCAGATTTTAGAGCACAGTGATTTGGTCGGCTGTGGGTTCTAGAGACAGGGCACGGGCTCCCACAGTATTTCACCCTCAGCAGGGACAATACACAGCAGCAACAAAGGTGATTCCTAGGACATTGTGCAGGGGTCAAGGCTTTGTGTCTTGACTTAACATGACAAAGCTCACGTGTTTTGACGGACTCAGGATCCAAACTAGTTTGCTTTTCTAGCTGTGCCGATGAACAGCAGGAGAAATAAAGCAGCCAGCACTTTCTCTGCAGAGAGGGCCTTTGCTCCAGGCTGAAAGTGCTGGATTGGCAGGGAGGAGGCAGGCAGCTGAGAACTGAGCTGCTATATCGGATTGGCACCAAACTGGGCAAAAATAGCAGTTTCACTCTTTTATTTTAATCCTCCTTTCGGCAGTCTCCGATTTTCTCCTGGAACTGGACAAGAAAACAGGAACAGCCCTGGGGATGAGGGCACCGAGCCGGGTGTGGCCCCTCTGCTGCCGCTGCCCACCCGGAGCGGCCGGGGAGCAGCGCTGCCCTGCAGGGGCTGCATTTCTCACTCCTCATGTGCTGCTCTGCCCTCCCACGGGGCTGGCTCTGCCTGGCGCTGCCAGGCTCCTCATTCAGCACTTTCCTCTGCTCCAGGGGAGAGTCCGGACAGCGCTTTGCTTGCTTGTGAGGAACAGACCGCAGAGCGGGGCGGGCGGGCGGGATGGGGCCCGGGGCATGCGAGCACGAGGGGTAAGTTGCAGGATTGCCAGAAATAGAAGTTCGAATCTAGTGAAGAAGGAGCTAAACAAGACGGTGGTTTTGGCGTGGGTGTGAGAGGAAGAAGAAATGTTCCGTGACTCTGGTTCGGCCCCGGAGCGGAGCAGCCCGTGCTGCCCCGAGGGGAGCGGGGCTTGGCTGTGGGGCACAAGGGGCGGAACTGGGAACGGACACACGGGGAATGGACACACGGGGAATGGACACACGGGGAATGGACACACGGGGAAGGGACACACGGGGAATGGACGCACGGACACGCGGACAAACGCTCCCGGCACTTCGGCAGTGGCAAAAAAGCAGCGATTTCACCGACACGCTGTGTTCCTTCTCTTGTTCCCCATCTCCCTCTCCAGCTGTCCCACACCCTCTCGCGCTCTTTGTTTGGTGCTCTACCCCTACCACCTGCCACCTCCCCGGCGTCCCTCTCCTTATTCCGGGCCGGGCCATGCCCCGGACTCCGGGCGGGACTGCTCCGTCCCCGTCCCCCTCCCCGTTCCCGTCCACGCCGTGCTCTTGCCTCCGCCAGGCTCTGCCCGTGCTGGCGGTGCCGTTGCTGGGCGGGCATCAGTGCCTGGGGCTGGGGCGGCATCGCCTCCCTTTGGCTCCTCCTGTCCCGGCCCCGTCCCCGGCCCCGGCTCCTCCCGGGGCCCGTGGAGGACACACGCGGCGCGGCCGCTCCCGCCGCCTGCGCTGCGGCTCCCCCGGCCCGAGCTCCGCCGCTCGGCAGCGCGGCCGCCGGCCCCGAGCCGCCGCTGTCCCGTTCCAAAGAGCGAACGCCTGGGGCTGCCCGGCCCGGGGCGGCTGAGGGGCGCTCGGGGGCCGTTCCTGGCCCCGGGCCGAGCGCTGACAGCCGCGTCTCGCCGGCAGGGAAGGCGCAGCAGGGCCTGAAGCAGCGGTACCGGGTGGGTTCGCTGCTGGGAGAGCGGGCGTGGGGTGAGTGCTGCATCCCTGATGCAGAGCATCCCGCTGCGGGGTCCTGCACAGCAACATCAAAGCAGAGAACATCCTGCTCGACCTGGCCACTGGGCAGCTGAAACTGATCGAGTTTGGCTGTGGCACCTTCCTCCAAGACAGCCTACACCCAGTTTGCAGATGAGCCCTCCCAGAGGATGCTCCTGGGCATCTCATGGCCCAGCCTGGCTGTAGCACCGAGGCTTCCCCCTGTTACAGCCGGGATGGGATTAATGCTTGAGCCAAGTTGATTTGGGTGGGGGTGTGAGGGGTGCCCGCTCCCAGCCCTGCTGACAGCCTTCATCACCCACTCTGCCCTGGGCTGGGCTGGAGCTGGGGCAGCCAGGCCGATAAAAACCCCATGGGGGTAGCAGAGAGGGGGGTCAGACCCGTGCACTGCTCAGTTTGGTGTGCAGGCAAGGAAGGGCTTGAACTGCTCCTCTCCCCTTGTTTGCCTTGGCTATTAACATTTTTTGGGGGCCATGCAGGTGGGGAGAAGAGTGGGTTTTCTCCACCTCTGGATGGGGTTTTCTTTTGCATGTCATGCTTGGGCCTCCCTGGGGCTTCTGCTGCCCTCTTCCAGCACCAGTGAATTCTTTTCCAACCCCAAGTTTGTACACAAGTCCCAGGTGCTGCTGAGAGGACAGCGGATCACGCCCTGTGCCACTGGGGCAGCCCCTGCATGCCCAGGGATGCTGGGATGAGGCTCTGGGAGCAGCAGCATCCCCCTGATGAACTTGTGATAATTGATAAAAGATTCATGCTAATCACGAAAGCATTGGGGTTTGTATAAACCAGAATACTAAGCTCTGAAGTGAAGCATGGACACTAGATAAAGGAAATTATATGATAAAATCATTCTGTTTAAAATAACCTTGTTATATTATGTTATATTATGTTAGGTTATGTTAGGTTATGTTAGGTTAGGTTAGGTTAGGTTATGTTTTCCAAATAAGTTGCATCTACTACCAGCTCGCAAAATCAAACTTCCAAATACCCCAAATCAGACTTCCCGATAGCCCTTCCTGCCTTTGTCTGATCAATGCTGCCTATCTCAAGGACCAAACTTCCAGAATTTCACTGGTGGTTATATACAAAGACCAGACGGTTATCTGTGAAAATGGCTATCACCAGAGACTTTGTGAATTGGGATAAGGATGTTTATTCGACCACCACTGCTTACCTGTCAAAATTGTGACAGCTAAAAAAACAAAAATTATTGATTGTAGTGGGAAACAATAGTATAAGAAGAGGCTGCAGGCCGGGGTTCACTGGAGTGTAGAGTGGGCGGTGACCCCTCATGTTCCACAGAGTGCTTCTTGCTCTGTCTATATCAAATAACGCAATCTCAATTTTGCTGAATATCAAGACTTTTGTCTCTCATTTATAACAACTTTCATCTGTATTCCATAGGAGCCCTGTCCTGCAGCCCATCAGAGTGGATCCACCACCAACGCTACCACGGCGAGGCAGCAACGATCTGGTCCCTGGGCCTCCTGCTGTACCACCTGGTCATGGGGAAGCAGCCGTTCAGGAGGGGCCAGGAGATCATCTGGGGATGGATCTTGTTCCCACGACGGCTCTCTCAAGGTGGATCCTCATCTCTGGGCAGGGGGGAATACCAGTGCTGGGAGACAGCAGCAGGCTCGTGAGCATCCTGCTCTGGCAGCTGCTGAGGAGGTGGCACATGTCCTGCTCTCCTGCTCTCCTCCAAATAGAGAATCCATGGGGAAGTTTAGGCACAACCCTGGGCACACCCAGCATGGCCTGAGCACAGGAACGGGGAGACAATGTCTCCAGCTGACTGGTGATTTCTGGTTTCTCTCTTCAGAGTGCCAAGATGTTATTAAGAGGTGTTTGTCCATGCAGCCCTTGGACAGGCTGTCCTTAGAAGACCTTTTCTGTGATGCTTGGCTGCAGGGTGTTCATCTGCCCCAGAAGATGGGAGAGATCCACGGGCACAGTTGGATCCAGGAGCCTGGCAGGTAACAGCTGCACACATCTCTTGGCAATCAGTGGCAAAGCAAACCAGACTGGTTTTGTCCTGCTGTAGCTCTGAGCAGGGATCATCAGAAGGGAACACGCAGCTCTTGGGCTGGAGCTGAGCTTGAGACCTGGTGTGGCAAGCACTGGTGGCCACCATCCACCCTGGGTTTCCTTGTCTGGTTCATTGATGGCTGGGGCCCTGGGCAGAACACTGACAGCCTGGTCTGGCCCCCAGGGAAGGAGAAGGAGCCCCTGGAGAAGCTGTACCAGGTGGGGCTGCTGCTGGAGACACCAAGGACAACCTCAATGATGACAATCTGTTCCTCGACCTGGCCAGCTGAAGATGATGGACTTGGATTCTGGCAATTTCTGCACAGATCCCCACCCAGTTTGTGGGTGAGTCCACAGCCAGGGGGATGCTCCCAGATCTGGGCACAGCGTGGCCTGGCCGGGCACCAAAGGTTCCCCCCTTTGCTGGGGCAGATGCAATGAATTCTTCAGGGGCTGCCAAGCTGCTTTTTGGCTCTGGGCAGTTTCTGAGGGGCTGGATGTGCCATGGCTGGCTGCAGGCTGGGCACAGTCCTGCCCTCCTGCTCTGTGCCCAAGGCAGCAATGATGGGCAGCTTTGGGCACCGCTCTGGGCACGGCCAGCATGGCCTGGGCACGGCGGGAGCTGGGACAAGGGGGACAGGAGCCTTCAGCTGACGGGCGGTTTCTGGTTTCTCTCCTTGCAGCCGGGCTCTGTGGATGCTGAGGCTGCTCTGGGCTCTGCCAGGGCTCTGCTGGGCTCAGCCCTGGGCACGGCTGGGCCCGCTCTGCCCTCACATGGCTCTGACAGCTTTGCATCAGATGAGCCCGTTCCGAGCACAGCACCTGAGCTTTGTGCTTCTGCAGGTGAGTGAGACTCTCCTGCAGGCCAAGACACTGCAGTTAGAGACACACATCCAGTTGGCAAGAGCCCAAACTCTCCACAGTCCCAGCTGAACACCTGGATCTCCACAGGATGTTTTATTAGTTCCACTCTTCATTTCTTCTTGTGTGGAATTGTGCAATTGCACTTTCTTCTTTGTCTAAAAGTGTCATGACTGGACAAAACCTGGTGAGTGGGCCGTGCTCCTAAGGCAGTGCAGGCTGGAGCTGAGGATGGAGAATTGTCCTTCTGCACTTCCAAACCAAGCAAAAAGCCATAAGTGAGACTCTCTTTGAGAAACCCCTGATAATTTCAAAGGGAATGTGCAGCTCATTCACAGGGTGAGAAGGAAGGGCATCTTCTAAAGGATTTGGGCTGTGACAGAATTTAGATTCCCAGTCCTGCTTGGAGCTGGCAGGGCACAAAGGAATTTCTTCTTGCTTCCCACCAGTTTCACCACAATTTTAAATAATATTGGAAACAAACCCCAAAATTTTTTTTAAAAAGGTTACTGAGGCCAGTAAGATGCATCAATACCATCACCTCCTTTACAAAGTAAATAACTGAGTTTTCTGTTTCAAAATATCAGTTACCTCTTAATTCAAAGTTAAAACAGAAGGTTTTTCACTGCACACTTGGGTGTTTTTATCTTTCACATTTTATAGAGGCTTTTTTTCTTTTCTTTTTCCTTTTTCTTTTCCTTAAAACAGGAATCATGCCATAAAAAAGGAGTGTCCTCTGCTGCTGGTTCCCGTGTGGAGCAGCTCCTTCCTCCTGGCTGAGCTTCTCAGGCAGAGCCCGGCAGCTCCTGGCCCTGCAGGGCTGAGGCTTTTCCCCATTGCTGGGCACAGACTGGTGGAGCAGCACTGCAGAGCACGGGGACACACAGAGGGGCCAGGAGCAGCTGCCTTTGTCCACCTGGAGCTGCAAGGGCCAAACTCTGAGCAGACAGGGCTGGCAGAGACTCACAGGCTCCTGTTTGCTGTGCTGCCCCACTTGTGCCCAGCCCAGCTCTGTGTGGGGCAGAGGGAGAACAAGGGGCACCTCCCTCCCAGCCCCCAGCCCAGGGACCCCTCTGGCCCCGGGGCTTGGGGCACTGTCAGCACCCACTGCTGCAGCCACCGCCTCTGCTGGCACTGACAGCAACCCCCAAATTGTGGCTGATCCCGAGGGAGCAGCAGCAGGGCCTGGATCTGATCCCTGACTCTGGGGCAGGGCTGGACAAACGACCCCCACAGCAGCAGCAGCAGCAGCAGCAGCAGCAGCAGCAGCAGCACATGGACCTGACTTTCAGCACAGCCCCTGCCACTCTTCCCTCCCGAGTGCAGTGGTGTCACAGCAGCCTGGGCCACCTGGGAGCCCCCAGGGCCAGCAGGGACTGGAGATGGCAGCCCTGGGCTCCTGGAGGTTGTGCAGGGAACAGAGGTGGGGACTCCCTGTCCATGTGGAGCTTCCAGATGGAAAAGGCTGCTGTGAGCAGGCAGCTCCAAGGGCACAGAAAGGAGGGACTGGAGCCCCTGATCTGTGCCAGTGCCACAGTCCTGGGCAGCAGCCACCGAGCACAGGGGGAACAGAGGGCACAGCAAGAGGGACAAAACCAGTCAAGGTCAGAGACTGGGAAGAGCCAGAGCTGGGAGCAGGAGCAGCTGCTTCACTGCACCCTTGGAGAAAGCTCTTGGCTGCTTCAAAGTGCTGAAAGGTGTGAAGGGCAGGGAGGAGAGCACAGCAAACAATGCTCCTGTTTCCACAGCCTCCCCTCTCAGTGTCCCAGGAGGAATTGGATGAACTGTATTCTTCTCTCTGAGCCATCTCGTTCAGCATGAGCAGCTCAGCACCAGGAGCTAAAGGAGCTGAAGCCTTAGGCCACAAGAGCTGACCAAGAGGGAACTTTTGACCAAAGTAATGCTGCCAACAGGGGCCTAACTGAATGCAGCAGATGGAATCCTGGAATTATAGAATCCTTTGTGTTGCAAAAGACCTCTGAGCACATGGAGTCCAGCTGTTCACCCAGTACTGTCAAGTGTGGAGAGTTTTGTGGAGGACTGGCTACGTGAGAAGGGACATGATGAGATTCCACTAGTCAGGAAATAAGGCCTTGGGCAAGAACATTGTGCCTTTGAGCAAGGAGCAAGGAAATCACAGGATGTCAAAATAAGAATTAGCTTTTGTCAAAACAAGAACTAGCTGTTGTGGTGGAGCCACCACAGCCATCCGGAGTATGCAGCAATATGTGCAGGGATGACGTTTAACAAGGTTAGAGCACAGAACCCATGATGAGCTTAGCTTTTGCAATATGTATGAGCCTTATTATTGTGTCTATATAACTGCAGCCTTCTGATCAATAAATTGAGACTTGCTGATCATCATCTGGTGTGCTTGTCTCCCATCGTTCCCAGCAGTTAAGCCCAGCACTAAACCCAGTCCCTGAAGTGCCAAGGCCTGGACAACAGGCCCTGAGCCAAAGGTGACCTCTGGATGAACCTTCCAACCAAAGGTTATCTTTATATTAGCAGATATACATGGTCATTAGTGCTGTGATAAATGTATCCACTCATGAGTGAAACATGGATTGACCTTTCTGTATTTAGAAACCAGACAAGGCCATGAAATCTGACATCTGGCCTTGTTTGGGGCTGTATGGTCAAAGGCACCTCCCTTGGTTCCTCCTTGAGGCCTGGCCAGGCTTTGGGAGGAGCCCAAAAGGAGAATGAAAGCAGCTGTTCCTGCACTAGAAGTGCTGTCAGTTTGTTTATTCAGCACTATCAGAGCTGGGCCCTCTCACAGCGGGGTTGGAAGCCTCCCCTGGGGCTGGAGGCACCTGCAGGAATTCCCAGTGTCCAGGAGTGGCTCTGCAGTCCTTGGCTGTGACAGCTTCCCCAGCTGATGTGTGCACCTGGCTGATGGCAAAGTCTGAGGGTGACTGGTGCTGTCTCTTAATCCCTGCAGGCAATCTTTGGTGCTGATGGTTGGCTGCACTGCTGAGCTTCTCCTTTTGTGATGCTTTGCTGCTTTGAACTACAGTAAATGACACTGATTGCTGAACTTGGTGTCTGTGTCTCTGCTGCTGACCCTGCCCACTGGTAAAACAAAGTTGGTGTAGTCTGGCCAGATCACCACAAAATGTTGCTTTTTAAATGTAAATGTAAGGAATCAGTCTTGTCTGAAATTCCCAGGTATGGGGAAAACCTTCCCTAGAGTTTGCTGGCTCTAAAGGGGGCTGAGGTTGGAGCACTGTGTGAGCAATGGGGAAGGCAGCTGAAAGAAGCTGAACCACAGGATGTATTAAAATGCATCCAAAAATTGCACTTGGAACAAGGAAAAGAACTTATGGGTGTAGGAATATGAGGGTGAATTTTCTAAAAAGAATCCCAGAAACAGCACCAACAGAAGGATCAATTGTTGTTGGAACTCTATCACATGGAGGAACAGAAGAGGTTCTTAATCTTGAGCTTGGATTTGTTTGTGCAAGAGAAATAATAATAATACAATAAATAATTATATACGTATGTACAAAATAATAAATGTTTATGTATATATTTATATGTATATAATAACATTGTAAAACAATGTTTCAAATGCTAGTTTTTTAGCTTTGACTGCTCAGGGATGTAACACTAAATACCCTACTGAAAATGATTGGCCAGGACCCAAATATCACTGGTAAACTGTGAGATTGTATACAATGAATGAAAGAGGAAAGGATGAAATTGGCAGTTTTTACAGGGTTTGCTGACACTAGGATGTGCAAGGCTTTATTTCTGTGAAAAATACAGTGAGTAAGACTGCTGGGTTTTTCATATACCAGACTACACAAGCTGCAGCATTGATTGAACAGATGAAGGAGTTGTTGAAAGAGCAGTTGAAAAAACGAGGAGATGGGAACCTGTCCCGATGGAGAACCCATCTCCCAGATGTGCTCCCTACCCTTAACAATGGCCCCACTGGGAAATGGGAACCCCCTGGATGTGCATGGCTGCACCCAGTTTGCAAATACAGCCAAGGACAGTGACACTGTGACTGCCTGGGAAATTATTCCGGGTGTGATGGCCCCTGACAGGGCCACCCCAGAGGCTGCAGGGCTGGACCTTCATGCATAGGAATTAATCAGGAGAAATCAGGAGCAAATGAGAGTTTTCAATACTGGAATAGTGATTCAGATTCCTCCAGGATACTTTGGTTTGATGATTGCTCACTGGAGCTTGGCCTTGAAGAGTGTTCATGTCATGGGAGGAGTAATTAGTTCAGATTATCAAGAATAAATTAATTAATTCTGTTAAACAGAAGTGAACAGTTGGATTATTCAACCCCATATTCAGTTGTGGAAGGGTAGCACAATTGTTGATATTGCAGTTTTAAAAGAACTGTGCAAAAAGGACATCCACCTCAAATCACTGCTGTTGATGGAGATAAAGGGTTTGGATGCACCAGTCCTAATAATGGAGCCAGAGTGTGGGTGCAGAGGCCCAATGGCCCTCCCAGGCCAGCTGAAGGAACAGCTCTGGGCAAAGACAACACTGTTTGACTCCTGAAACCTGGCTGAGAACAATGGGAATGCGTCCCTGCAGCCAAGTGTTCTGTGCCAGAACAAGGGGATGTTATGGGATATTGTTTTAGAGATCCTGCCAGACCAAATCTCCCTGTTTGCCCCAACAGCTCTTTGGAAAATGCTCTGATCCACGGGGCTCCATGTGAAGGCTGATGTGACACTCAGGATGTGGAATTCCACACAAATTCCATCCAGGAGCCTGGGTGCCCTCAGGGACTGGGACCTGGCACCTCTCCAGCCAGAGGGGAAAGGACCCCACCAAGCCTTGTCACCCACAGACAGCACAGTAGAGCTGAACAGCAAAGGACCGTGGGGACATTATTCTGGAATTAAAAAGGCATCAGCTCCATGGACAACAGAATTATTGTTCCTAACCCAAATGAGACTGAGGAAAAATCATGAAGAACCGTGTCACTAAAGAACTACTGGTGTTTTAAAGTTTTATCTTGATAGTAGTCACAATCTTTGTTTGCCAGAAACACCTCTAGTATTTTACCAAGGATTAGTCATGAAAATTGTGATGAAAATGTAAATATCAAAGTAGCTGAAATACTCAGTGTAACTAATTGCTGGATATGTTCTTGACCAGAGGGAAATGAAGGCAGAGCCATGGTTTGTCAGGACTTGCTTGATCCCAATGAGCCCCGTGGTGCATTTGGTGCTGAGCCCTTGAACCTCAGGGCCTGAGAGGAGATTGCACAAACCTTTCCAGGAGTTCAAGTCAGAAGAAAAACCCAAAGTGTCTTGAGGCATTAATGGGTCCCACTGAGGTCCATCCCCAACACAGGCTCCTCATGGACTCCTTGGAGGAGAGAACTGGTGGAGGCCAGAATTGCCCAAAAACCACTCAGAGAGTAAGAGAGGAAAGGAAAAAGGAAAGTACCTTAAAAAACTGAAGTAACTTGAAGCATTAATGAGCCCCAATGAGTGTCAGTACAAGGCTCTCAAGGGACTCGTTAAAGTAGATAATTGGAGCCATGATTGCATAAACTACTAAAAGAGTTGGTGTCAAAAGGGAAACTCCAAGTACCTTAGAAAAACTGAGTACCTTGAAGCATTAATGAGCCCCACTGAGTGTCATTACTGACAAAGCCTCTCAAGGGATTAATTAAAGCAGATAATTGGAGGCCATCACTGCACAAACCTCTCAGAGACTCAGTGTCAAAAAGTAGAACTTAAAATTAACCCTGAGTGCCTTGAAGCATTACTGAGCCCCACTGAGTATTGTTTCTGACAAAGGCTCTCAAGGGACTCATTAAAGCAGATAATTGGAGGCCATGATTACACAAAGGTCTCAGAGATTCAAAGGCAAAAGCAAAACCCAAACCTTGAGTATCTCAAAGTATTTATGAGACCCACTGAATGTCAATACAAAGCTCTCAAGGGACTAATTAAAGTAGATAACTGGGGGCATGAGTCTATAAGGGAAAGACTTGACATTTCTATGTCCTCACCTGTCATCTCTGCCTCGAATTTCCTGCTCTAATTGGAACCAGGGGACGCTTTCTCAGTTGTGTCTCTCAGTGGGACCCATTAAAACTTCAAGAAACTTCAGCATTTTAATTTGAGTTCTTGAGAAGTTTTTGGAACACTCTCTCAGGGTATGATTATAATGTAAATATTTAATGAACCAAGAGGATCATTAAAGTCCTTGTGCTGTGTCTGTGCTGCTGAGCTGGGCCGGGCTCCTGACACAGAGGCAGCTCCCAAGGTAAATCAAGAGAAGCTTCAAAAAGACATTTCTGCTGAGGAGCAGCTCCTCTGCCAGCCCAGCAGGGCTGAGGGCACTGCCTGCAGGCACTGAGGGCACAGGAGCCAGGCACAGACAGGCTCAAGGCAATCGGGACTGGGAAGACATTGAGCTGAGACTGCACTTGGGGAAACATCTTCACATTCCTGGACATGGTGAGTGTGTGGGTGCAGGGCAATGTCCCCTGTGCTCCTGGAGGGATCTCCTGGAGCCAGCACAGCCCACGGCCTGGGGGATGTGTCAGGAGGACTCTCCCAGTTTCAGGGATGGCTGCAGGGGCTGAAGCTGGGGCTGCAGCCAGGGCTGCCCAGGGCTGTCCTGCAGAGCAGCTCCTGCAGCCCTCAGGGCTCTTGGCCAGCCCAGGCCATGTGCCACCTGCCAGGGACAGCTCTCAGCCTGCCTGGCAGCTCCCCATGGATTGTGGGGAGAAGCTGGAGGTGGAAGGAGCCACCCCCATCAGGGCAGATCCCTCCTGCTGTGGAGATGGTGCTGCATGGCCAGGGCTGCTCTCAGCTTTCTCCTCAAGGCAAGGCAAAGGGGCTGTCAGGTGTGTCTGTGTCACTGACACTCCTGCACTGTCCCACTGGGCATCAGCAGATGTGCCTCCCATCTCCCTCACAAAGTGCCTCCTCATCCTCCTGTGCCTACAGACAGCAGCAGCAGCACCTTGGCTTGCAGCATCTCAGTTTGTGTGAGCTGCCCTTAAGGCCCTGTGGCAGGGAGGTGGCCCTGGGCAGTGCCCTGTGCTGGGAGGGGTGTGCAGGGCAGAGCTGAGACCCCAGGGCTGGGCTGGGCTGTGGCACCAACGGCAGGGACAAGCCTTGGCTAGAGAGAAACAGCTCCTAGAAGCCACAACTCTAGGCAGCAGAGAGCCACATGAACACTGGTTACCTTCCTGCCCATCTGCACAGGGAAAGAGAGGGTTTACAGTAACTTACTTAAAAACCCGACCATTCAAAGGAGTCAACTTTGTAGGAATCGCTGCCTTGGGACGGTTGGGACAAACTCAGGCACTCTCTTTATTCCAGTCTTGAAGTTTGCAGTTTATTTCGTAGGGTGTGGGTTTATATAAGGCCCTGCTGGGAACTGCAGCCACAGCTCAGAGCAGGCGGAGAGAGGGATAGAGTGAGAGTAAAAGAAGAGAGCTTAAGAAAGTAAGAACGAAGAGAGTAAGAGCATAAGAGAGTGATTTTCCCTCTTACAATACATTAAATCTTCTATGTTGAATATTCTAATTTCCACTAACCAATCTAATACAAGATACAAATTCTCTAACATTTGCATGCAACCTATAGGAATCACAATATTACCATGTTTTTCTGCTTTTCTTATCTCTAAATTTTATCTGGGACCCTTCCTGCCATGCCTAGGGAGGATGTCGTTTTCTTCTTGGTATTTGCAGCATCTAACATTATCTAAACAAAGGGGCCTTCAGGCATTCAGTTGCTTTCAGCCACACAGTCGAAAATTGCTATCATTTCTATTTCACTTATATTTTCCATATTCTCAAAGTCTTTTGCTAGGCACTTGTATTTATAAGGTTTTCCTAATTCATCCTTCCCAACACAACTTTATCTTTCCAGTCAGTTTTAAGTATGATTTTCCAGAAATACAGGGAGGTGAAATGAGCAATAGATGCTTGTGTAAGACCAGGAGGTCTGACTGCACTGGGGCACAGGGAGCCCTGTTTTCCCTCTGGGCTCCTCAGAGTTCAGGTGGAGAGCAATGCTGCAGATGAGGCATTAACTCAGCAGCAGCAGAAATCCGAACTCAAGAATGAAATTTTTACTCAGGTTCCCTAACAGGAAGAGAAATAGTTTTGAGAGGATTTCTAATTTAATTGCACAGGATTGACTCAAAGAAATCTGTCCCAGCTTGTCAATGTTTTCTTTTAACAGTCCACAATACACAGAATGAAGAAATGTCCAACAGCAGCTCCATCAGCCACTTCCTCCTGCTGCCATTGGCAGACACGCGGCAGCTGCAGCTCCTGCACTTCTGCCTCTTCCTGGCCATCTCCCTGGCTGCCCTCCTGGCCAACGGCCTCATCATCAGCGCCGTAGCCTGCGGCCACCACCTGCACACCCCCATGTTCTTCTTCCTGCTCAACCTGGCCCTCAGCGACCTGGGCTCCATCTGCACCACTGTCCCCAAAGCCATGCACAATTCCCTCTGGAACATCAGGACCATCTCCTACTCAGGATGTGCTGCTCAGGTATTTTTCTTTGCCTTTTTCATTGCAGCAGAATTTGCATTTCTCACCATCATGTGCTACGACCGCTACGTGTCCATCTGCAAACCCCTGCACTACGGGACCCTCCTGGGCAGCAGAGCTTGTGCCCACATGGCAGCAGCTGCCTGGGCCAGTGGCTTTCTCAATGCTCTGCTGCACACAGCCAATACATTTTCCCTGCCCCTGTGCAAGGGCAATGCCCTGGGCCAGTTCTTCTGTGAAGTGCCACACATCCTCAAACTCTCCTGCTCCAAATCCTACCTCAGGGAAGTTTGGCTTCTTGTGGTCACTTTCTGTTTAGGATTTGGCTGTTTCATGTTTATTGTTTTCTCCTATGTGCAGATCTTCAGGGCTGTGCTGAGGATCCCCTCTGAGCAGGGCCGGCACAAAGCCTTTTCCACCTGCCTCCCTCACCTGGCTGTGCTCTCCCTGTTCCTCAGCACTGACACATTTGTCTACCTGAAGCCCCCCTCCATCTCATCCTCAGCAACAGACCTTGTGGTTTCAGTTTTGTACTCAGTGGTGCCTCCAGTCCTCAACCCCCTCATTTATAGCTTGAGGAACCAGGAGCTCAAAGAAGCTCTCAGGAAAGCCATGACTGGATGCTTTTCAGCCCTGTCATTTTCCCATAACAGCCCTCACATTGCTTTGCATTGGGAGGCAGAAAGGAGATAGAAACAAACCCCTGGTTTGGCTCCTGCTGTGCAGAGCTGGCACAGCATCAGCGCTGTCTTGCAGCATTCTCTCTCCATCAAGTGGCTGAGAGAGGGTCAGATCCTGGGAAGGGACACCAGCCCAGTGACCCTAATTAACCAAAGCAATATTCCAGAGTGTATAAAAGCTAAGAAAAGGAAGGTGAATTGGGGGCATTCCCTATTTTACAGTGTTTTCCTTCCCGATCAACCTCTGCCTGTTGAATTCCTGCTTCCTGGAAAGTGGCTGAACAAAAATTGCTGAGGGGAAGTAGAGAATAAAATTTTCTTTTGTTTGTTTCTTTTTGCTGATGCATGTAAAAACTTCTTTTGCTATAGAAAACTGTCTTATCTCAACGTATGAGTTGTATTCTGTATTATTTTCTCTCCCCTGTCCAGCCAAGGAGGGGAGTGATTGAGTGGCTTGGTGGGCACATGGAATCCAGTGGAGGTATCCCACCAGCAGAAGCCACAGAAGGCCTTCTTTCCTCTGTCAGCAGCTCCTAATGCACATCATGAGAGGCCATGTCTGCTTTTATATATTTTTTTTTTCAGCTTCTGATTCTGTTATATTAAAAGAAATGCTATTATTCACCCCCATCTAGTTACTTACTTACAACCCTTCTTGTGTGACCCAGAGACATTGTGTAAGCAGGGGGTCTCACATTGCATTAAGGTGAAATAAATGACCGTGCAACCACATTTTAAAAATGTTTTACTATCCTCATCAGAGCAGGAATGAACAGAAACGGGCACAGCTTTGTGGCTGCCCCAGCTCTGGGATGGGCCCTGGGCCTGGAGCAGGAGCAGCTCTGGAGGGCCCCAAGGCCAGGGCTGTTGTGCTGGCCTGGGCAGATGGGATGGCAGGAGGGGCTGCAGAGCTCTCAGGAGCTGAGGGAGAGGGGAGCAGGGCACCCAGGGAGCCTCCTTTTGCCTTGGCCAAGCACCTTCCCCATGGCTGGGGCTGAGTCCTCTCTGAGCTGCAGCTGCTGCTGTGCCCTTGGCAGGGGCTGAGGCCGTGGGGCCACGGCCCAGAGCCCCCTGGCCTGAGCAGAGCTGTGGGGCCAGAGCCGGCTGGGCTGTGCTGGGGAGAGGCCCTTGGTGCTGCACAGAGCTCAGGGCAGCTGGCACAGCTTGCAGGGAGCTGGGCTGGCCTGAGAGAGCCTGCCAGAGAAAGCAGCAGTGTCCATCTCAGCCTGGCTGAGCGGGCAGGGGCAGGACTCAGCCCAGGCCTTGTGGGGCAGGGCCAGCACCTGTGGAAGGCATTGCAAACAGGCAAGTGGCCCAGAGAGGAGGCTGCTCTGTGCCCTTGGTGGCATGCACAGAGCAGGGAGAGGGCCCAGGACATTTGTCAGTGCCAGCCTCTGTCCCCAGCCCTTGCCAGCCCTGGCTGCTGAGCCCAGGTTTGCCCTGGGCTGAGTTTGGCTGTGGCCCAGCTCCATCCTCCTGCGGGGCTCAGGGCCTGTTCTGGCCCATGGCCAGCCCTGCCCGGCCTCTGTGCTGGCCCAGAGCCCGGCAGAGCCCGGGGCAGGGCTGTCAGTGCAGGCCCACAGGTGCCACGGGCTATGCAGGAGCTGGCAGAGGCTGCCCAGCAGGGAGGCCATGGGGCACAGAGCCCCAGGGCTGCTTTGGGCACCATGGCTGCACCTCCAGCTCTACAGGAGATGTGAGACATGGGAGCAGAGACAAATAATTCCTGCTGGCTTCTTTAGTGTGTTTGCTTATACAGGTGATGTCCATCCACATGTAGAGGAGGTGTTTTGTGTCAGGTAACACTGGCAGAGTGATAAGAATAATATTATTCAGCTGAAAAATTGTTCATGCATAATACACAATGAGGAAAATAAAGACACATATAATCAGAAGAGCACCTGAGTTTTGCAGATGATGAGAGCCTCATTGATGTTCCAGCAGACAAACCTGTTTAAATACTTTCTCCAGGGTTTCCTTGAGATGAGAGGTGACCACCAGAGGCCATGGGAAGCCAGAGCTCTATGTCCTGGCAGCCTTTGACTGGGAGTAAGCCTTGCATGTAGGGAATTTTTCAGAGGGAGTATCAATTTTGGAAGTGGCACCTGGAAAGAGGGATGGTTCTTTTCCACAGGAAGGAAAGCATAAAGCCCCAGTGGTCCAGGGACTGATGAGAGGCCGACCTCAACATTCCAAGGTTAGCTGGATCTTTCAGGTGGCCCCTGGGAGGCCAAACCAGCCATATCTGTTTCATCTCGCCTTGGTTCAATGAGGCCCCACAGTGTCACAATGGTCTCCAAAGGAAGGAAACCACAGAGCCCCAGTGTTTCAGGGGCAGATGAGCAGCAGGCACCAGATGCCAAGGCCTGGCAGACCTGTCTGTCCTGGCAGGTTTGTCTGGGAGCAGCCCTTGGATATAAAGAATTTTGAATGTGGAATCCTAATTTCAGTCATTTGTGCCTGGAGGAGAAGGCCAGTTCTTTTCCACAGAAAGGAAAGCTCATAGCCCCTGTGTTTGGAAGGCAGGGGAGAGCCAGCCCTCAGGAGGCCAAGGCCAGTTAGACCTGTCTGTAATGGCAGCTTTTGTGTAGGAGCAATCTTTGGATCTAGGACTTTTGGAGGTGGAATCCCAATTTCGGCCATGGGCACTCGGAGAAAGGAAGGATGATTCTTCACCACTGGAAGGGAAGTATAGGGCCCTGGTGTTTCAGAGGCAGATGAGCAGTAGCCACCAGAGGCAGCCAGACCCATCTGTCCTGGTATCTTTTGTCTTAGAACAATCCTTGATTACATAGAATTTTGGAGGCAGAATCCCAATTTCAGCCATGAGCACCTGGAGAAGGATGGTTCTTTTCTGTAGGAAGGAAAGCAAGGAGCCCCAGTGTCTCAGGGCAGAATAGAGGCAACCACCAGAGGCCAAGGCCAGCCCGACCTGTCTGTCCTGGCAGCTTTTGTTTGGGAGAAACCCTTGCGCATAGGGAATTTTGGAGGGGAAATACCAATTTTGGCCTTGGGTGTCTGTTCAGGAGAGACAGTTCTTTTCCATAGGACGGAAAGCACTGAGCCCCAGGGTTTGAAGGCAGGTGAGAGCTGGCTCTCAGGAATACAGAGACAGCCACACTTGCTGGTAAAGACTGCAATGTCTGAGAGCAATCCCTGGATATTGGAAATTTGGGATAGGGAATCCCATTTTGACCTTGGATGCTTGAGTGAGAAGGACAGTTCTTTTCCATCTGAAGGAAAGCCCAAAGCCCCAGTGTTTCAGGGACACATGAGAAGAGACCCTTGACCTGCCAAGGGCACTGAACCAGTCAGGCCAAGCTAACAAGATCTGTTACCTGTTCCCTTGGATCCATGGGACCCTGCAGTGCCACAATGGCCCCTTTCTTCCATGATCCCTTGCAGTATCAAAATGGTTTCCTTGGTTCCATGGGACTGCACATTGACACAAAAGCTCCTTGGTTCCATGAGGCCAGAGTGTCACAATGGTCTCTGTGACTCCATACAGTCCTGCAGTGTCACAAGGGTCCCTTGGTTCTATTGGGCTCCTCAGGATCACAATGGCCCCCTGGCTGCACAAGGCACAGCTGTGTCACACTGGCCCCTGGCTTCCATGGGGCCCCACAGTGTGACAACTGTCCCTTGCTTCCATGGGGCCTTGCAGTGTCACAATGCTCTCCTTGCTTCCACAAGGTCCTGCAGAGCCCCTTCATTCAACGAGACCTTGAAGTGTCACAGTGGTCTCCAGTATTCCATGAAGCCCCACGATGTCACATCCAACCTTTGGTTCCTGCACTGTCACATGAACCCTTAGTTCCATGGGCCCTGCAGTGTCATAGTGGTCTCCTTGGTTCTGTGGGGCCACAAAGTGTCACAATGGCCCCTTTATTGAATGAGGCCTGTTTTGTCACAGTAGTCTCCATGACTCCATAAGGCTCTGTAATGTCACAACAGACCATTGGTTCCCTGAGACCCCACATGTCACAGTGGACACTTGGTCCCACTGAGTCCTACAGTGTCTCTTGGGCCCCCTTCGTTTCACAAGGCCCCGAAGTGCCACAATGGTCCTCAGGTTAGAGGAGGCTTCACAGTGTCATCATGGTCTCCATGAGGCCCAACTGCTTCAAAATGGCCTCCATGGTTCCATGGACCCTTTAGGGTAGCAGTGGTCTCCTTGATTTCATGGTGTCAGAATGTCCCCATGGTCTCATGGAGCCCCACAGTGTCACTGTGGTCCCCTTGATTCCATGAGGCCCTGCCGTGCTACAATGACCCCTTGGTTATACAAGGCCCTGCAGTGTCACAATGGCCCCTTGGATCCAGTGGGTCCCAAAGAGTCACAATAGTCTCCATTGTTCCATGAGGCCCTGCAATGCCACAATGGACCTCTGGTTCTATAAAGCCCCACCGTGTCTCAAATGGCCCCTTGGTTCCATGAGGCTTGGCACTCTCAGAATGGCCCCTTTTTTTCATGGAGCACCACAGTATCAGAATGGTCTCCATGGTTCCATGGAGTCCCCCAGTGTAACAATGGACCCTTTGTTCCATGAGGTTCCTCAGTGTCACAATGGCCCCTTGGGTCCACATGACCCCACAAAGACTTGTGGTTCCATGAACTGTCATGTCCACAACAGCCTCCTTGGTTCTGCAGTGTCACCATGGACTCCTTGGTTCTGTCAGGCCCTGCTGTGTCACAATGGTCCCTTATCTCCATGAGGCCTTTCTCTGTCACAATGACCTTTTGGTTTTAGGAGTTTCCATGGTGTCACAATGGTCTCCTTGGATCTGCAGTATAACAATGGACCATCAGTTCCATGTGGCCCTGCAGTTTCATAACGGACTTAGGTTCCATGCAGCCCCACAATGTCATAATGTTCCTTAGTTCCGTGGCATTGTGTTGTGCCACAATGGACACTTTGTACCATGAGATTCCAGAGTGACACAATTGACTCCTTGCGTCTCTGAGGCCATGCTGTGACCAAATCCAAAAATACCTGAATAAGACTCCTTAACACTAATTTGATGATAAAGAGGCATAATTTATTGAGGCCTGAGGTCCATGAGCGGATAACACCTAACCTGACCTGGACAAATGACTGAAAATGGATGTTGCTCATATGCAGTTGTTATGTATGTATTACAATTTACCCATTTCCATGAAACCTACCCCATGTTCCCAGATTCAGTCCTTGCTTTTTCTGTCACTGCACCCTTGAGACAGATGTCGTCTTCTTCTCTTCCAACCATCCTTGAAGGGAAAGCAGCCCCTCAATACCTTGTTTATCTGCTACATTGCGCAGGCAGAGTAAAACTTGAATTTTGGTGTCAAGGCCAAGGCTTTGTGTGTGCAGGCAGAGGCAGGCAGGAGGCAGAGCTGTCAGCAAAGGAAGGGGCCAGCGAGGTGGGGCAGCCGGGGGATGACGACAGCCTGCAGGGACAGAGGCGCAGGGCATGGACACCGTAGGACAGCCTGGGCTGCAGAGGGCACAGGGATGGGCAGCAGCTGAAAGGCCCTGACACAGCCAACTCCTGCAGCACTTGGGCCATGCAGGCTGGCCCTGGGCCTGAGGCCAGCAGGGGACAAGTGAGCCTTGCTGTGCTGGGGCCTCATTGCCTCCTTGTCCCTGCTCAGCAGCCTGGCAGGGGCCGCCCCATGGTGCTGCCCTTGGCATTGCACATGCCCAGAGCCCAGTGGCCCGGGAAGAGCCCTGAGCAATGAGGGAGGGACAGGATCTGCCTTGCCAGGGGCTGGGGCTCAGCCCTTGGCCCTTTGCATTCCTGAAACACATCCAGGTGTGCTCAACATCAGAGACACCTTTCCCTTGTTTATCCCCACCTGTCATCAGTGCCTCCAGTGTTCTGCTCTAACTGGAACCCAAGCGTTGAAATTCAAAATGCAAGGAATTCTCAGAACATTGGGTTTGTAAGGTAAAGTTTAGAATTAAGCACAGTTAAGTAGAGATAGGTTTAAATTTAGAATTTAAGCTATAGAAAAAATAAAGACAGTTACAAAGGTAACAACAAGTTTTAGAGTGTAGCAATGTACGTTTCTGTGTTATAATTGGCTAAGAAATTTTACACTGTAGTATGTCTCAATAAGACAAAATATTTTAGTATTGAATTAGAAGCATAAATATTTCTTTTGACATTGTTTTATTTCTTAATATATCCTGAAAAGCCATTGTAAACATAAGTCCTGTGACTTCTAAGCCATGCTGTGAACATCTGTGAAACCACCTTACCCTTTCTACCTTTATAGAAAATTAAAAAAATAAGCTACACTTTCTAAAGCAACTCAGAAGTCCCATCTCTCTGCTTCATTCAGAAAAAGAAAAATCCCCACCAAAATTGTAACCTGAAAACAATAAGCCCACACTTAAAAAATATGTCATAAAAACGATAAACCCACACCTGGGGACACATTTTCAGGCATGTTCCTCAGTGGGACCCATTAGAACTTCAGGAAACTTTGGGTTTGGAATCTGACTTTGAATTCTGGAGATGTTTCTTTTCCTCCTTAACCTGTTTTTTCCTACCTGATGTCATTTTCATCAATTTCTGTTCTAATTCAACCCATGGGAAACTTTCTCCTTCATGTTTATCAGTGGGACTCACTAAAAGTAGCAGAAACTTTGGAGTTTGAATCTGACTTTGAATTCTTGAAAGGTTTCTTCAGCTTCCTCTCAGGGACTGATATTCAGGGACTCAGCCCCAATCCCGAGAGGGTCATTGAAGTCCTTGTGCTGTGTCTGTGCTGCTGAGCTGGGCCGGGCTCCTGGCAAAGGCAGCACTGCAGAGACAGAGCCAATATTTCCAAAATACTATTTGGAGCTTCTTGGCAGCACCAAATGCACCACGGGGCTCATTGGGATCAAGCAAGTCCTGACAAACCATGGCTCTGCCTTGATTTCCCTCTCGTCCAGTGCAGTTCATAACAATGGCTTTCAGCTCCAGTTATGGAGGAATATTTCAAAGAGCTTCTTAGAAGTACATATTTCTATTTTAAAGGGTGTATTTTATTTCTCTTCTCTTTATAGATGAGATGATTACAGCATTTTGTGGTTGATATTGATCCAGGGTCTCTCCTCAGGAGGTCTGGCCTGCTCAGAGAAGCTGTGCCTTGAGGTCTGACCCAGTGTGGACAACCTTGCTCCACATGCCCAAGCCCATCCTGTCTGTCCTCACTCACCTGGCACCTGCTTTGCTTGGAGAACTGGCTGCACTCAGGCAAACAGGGGTTTTCTTCCTTTTCTTTTTTTGAAGCAATCTAAAACTCCTGAATTTCCACATTACAGACACCTTCCCTTAGTGTGTGCCAGCCCTAGGTGCCACCATGGAGGTTCTCCTTCCCCAAGGCAGAACCATACAAGGAATGTTTTAAACCTCTGGACTCCCTTGTTCCACAAGGCCTTGCTGTTGTCATCATAAACACTTGGTTCCATGAAGTTCTGCACTGTCACAATGGAGATTTGGGTCCATGGGGTCCCACGGTGTCACAATGCTCTTTTAGGTTCCAGGAGGCCTTGCTGTGTCACAATGGACTTTTGGTTCCATGAGGTTCTGTACTCAACAATGGTCTCTGTGGTTCTAAAGTGTCACCACAGACCTGTGGACACATTGTTAGAAAGCTAGAAAAAATACATCCTGAAAAATATTTCAGGCTGGAGCTTTTCAGTTTCATTCCCAGGCTGATAAGCTGGTTCTAGCTTCAGCTGAGGAGAATCTCTCCCAGGATGATAATCTGGTCAAAACAACATGAAATCTGGTGAAAAACAGAATGGAATTCACAATAAATATTAGACCTGGTGTTTTTCTGTGAGACACATTCTAAGGTATGGTCTCACAGATGTTTTTCCCAATTATCCAATGAGTTACTGTCTTATCTTAACTCTCTGTAACATGCTTTAAATATGGGCTGTCTGTTCAATAAAGTTGGCCTTTTTCCCCTAAAGAAGTCCACGTGTGTTGCTGTTCTTACTCTCTTTTTCTCTCTCTCTAGTGCAGTACCACACAGGCCCTTGGTTCCATGAGGTTCATTGGTGTCCCCATGGTCTCCTTGGTTCCAGGAGCCATCACAATGTCACAACAGACCCTTGGTTCCATGAGGTTCCTGCAGCAGGACTTCCCCTATGGCCCAGCAGAGCTCATCTGTTCTGTCCATCAGCTGGGGCCATCACTCAGGGCATCTTCCCCCTCTCAGGAATTGCTGAGATAACCCAGGCCCGACATCTGTCCTGTCCTGAGTTCTCTCTGGTGCCAGGGAGGTGGAATTCCCAGCTGACCATGAACATCTGGCCTTGAGAGCAGCTGAAGGGAGATGAGCCTTGAATTTCTGAGTGACACACTGTTGGGGGTTGAATGCTTCGCTTTTCTTTCTGTGGAATTTCTCCCATTGTTATGCTAAGTAATTGTGGCTACACCTTAAAACGACAGATAATGTTCTCTCGTAGGGGGGTGGCTGGAGGGGGAGGGGGGGGGGGACCGGAAAAGGAAAGGTGGGATAGGGGGGTCTGGAGCGGGGGACGCTCTCTCGCTTGGCTCCTGGAGGGGGAAGACAACCTGGGCTCTGCTCTGGCATCTCCCCTGCCATCCCAGCACTGAGATCCACGCTCCCTGCCTTTGGACATCGCTCCGCTGCTCTCCCAGCTCACCCTACTACCTCCGGACACTCTGCTGAGCACCACGACCGACACCGTGAGGGGGGAGTAACTTTCCCCATCCCCTCTCTCCCCTGGGCCGCGGCCGCCATCACCCAGCCCTCTTCAACTGCGCGGGACCTGCCCTGCCCCCACAGCACCGGTAACAGCACAGGGAGACGGCCTGCGGCCAGAAGGGACTGGAGCGGAGCTAGACTGTTTCTGTTGCCAATTTTTATAGCTGTTGTTGTTTTTTCTGCTTTGTTAAATACCAGTAAAGAACTGTTATTCTCATCCCCATATCTCCTGCCTGAAGGTGTCTGAATTGGACCTAAAATAATTAAAAGGGAGGGGGTTGCACTCTGCATCGCAGAAAAGGGGCTCCTGCCTTTCCTTAGACCATACCTGTCTTTCAAACCGAGACACACACACTTCACTTTACAAACTATAAAAACCACACAGAACTTTCACCAAGCAGAAATCTTGTGCATAGTCCCTGCAAATGGGTGGGTTTCCCTCCCAAGTCTGGATTCATCTTTATGGTTCCTTTTCTGGCAGCTGAGTGAAAGGGCTCCCTGTGTACTCCCTCATCAGTTTGGTGGTAAATTACATAAACTCCTGATCTCTGCTATTTCTTCACTAGCTGTAATATAGGAAACTTTATTGTGCACTGTGTTTGTATCTACCTGGACTCCTTTTATTTATCCTGTGCAGTAAGTAGTTCATTTAAAGTCTCTTGTCTGTTAATCTTGAATCCATTCAGTAAATAATTCATTTTATAATAGACCTAATCAGCTATTCTAAAGAACCTGGGAGCAACAGCAATTTGGGGTGCAGATTGTCTGAAACAGAGTTACTGCCAGAAACCTGAGCATAGGGCAGGACTTGTCTAAGCTTTCACTCCATTTCTAATATATTTAAAATAAAAAGAGAAAAGCACTTTTTTTCCGATTTATTATTTTCCTTTTTATACACTGATATCAGCAATCTGCAGTTGATATTTATCCCCAAAACCTCCTAATGCAGTCTGAATAGAGATGACAATCAAGACTCTTTATGGCTGACAATCAATCACACTCTGTCCCTACTCCCTCCCGACCATTTCCCCCATCCAAGCCCTGGCACTCAGAGCAGCCTTGTGCAAATCTGAGCACCCTCCCCTCCAGGCTGCGCCTGCAGCTTTCAGCTCCTTGGCACCAACTCCCACCTGCTTTCCTTGGAGAAGGAGCTGCCTGAGACACAGAGGGATGTTCATTTATTGTCAGCAAACAAAACCAAAGGCAGGCACAGCTCCATAAAAAACACAAGTCCAGCCCAAGGAGTGCTGGGCAATGGAGCCACATCCAGGGGTGTCCCCAGGACTCAGGATTGGGGCCAGGGCAGTGAAATCTCTTTAATGCTGATCTGGACGAGGGCATGGAGGGCACCCTCAGTCAGTGTCCAGGTGAGCCCAAGCTGGGTGGGAGTGTGGCTGTGCTGCAGGGCAGGAAGCTCTGCAGAGGGATCTGGACAGGCTGGAGCCATGGGCCCAGGACAATTGGATGAGGTTCACCAAGGCCAAGGGCTGGGACCTGCCCTGGGCTCACAACCACCCCAAATCCCTGGCTGTGCCCTGCCCCTGATCCCCACAGCCTGTCCTGTTTCCTTCATCCCTGATTGCCACGGACTTTCTGGGACAAGGGAGCTCTGCTGTGGCTATGGAGGGAGGTGCAAGTGCCAGCACTGCAGTGGGAACCACAACTCATCAGGTTTGTGTCCTTTGGGGGTCAGCAACTGGTGAGACTCAGAGGCACAGAAGGTTTCTCTTCGTGGCCAACATAAAACAAAGTACCCACCATAAAATTCAATAAACTTCAAAATTCTTTCCTCAGCTCTGTGCAATGTCAAAGCAGTATCTGATGTATCCACCATGCACAAGGTATTTCCATACAGGAACAGTTTTAGATACAGGCATTAGAAAGGGTGATTCTGTGATAGATGTAGACACAATTAAGATGTTGACTAATGTGGAATGACCAGAGAACAACTGGAGGAGGAAATCTGGGAGCAATGGCACAGCCATAGGAGCTGGTCTAATGAAGAAATGTCCTTAGACATGGCCATTTAAACAGGAGAGGTGGAAACACCCAAATGAAGAGGGCCATGAAATAATAGACAGTGTAGTGGTAACACAGGTACAGGGGAAGATCAGTATTTCTTGTCCTGCCATCAGTACATATCCAGGAAATTTCCATTCTCTTCTGGTGGGAAATTTTTGACATTTTGTGAAGTACTCAAATGCCCCAGCTAATGAGATGTGCTCGTGCACCTTCCAAGCTGCAGGTCCCCTACAGCCCCAGAGGGCTCCTGTCCCATAAAACATCTGCTCCAGCCCATTCCAAAATCAGGAGCAGCATCGTCCAGGGATCATCAGGGAGCTGATGTTGGAAGGGACCTCAGGGAGTCTGCAGCCCAGCCTGTCAGAAACTGGGTCAGACCAAGTGGTTCAAGGCTTGATTTGGTGTGGATTGGAAAATCCCAAAGGCCAGGGATGGGGCAGCATCTCAGAACCTGTCTGAGCCCATGGGAACAAAGGATTCCCACATGTCTGATCTGCCCTCATTCCCCTTCCACCCATTGACTTTTGTCCCCCCCAGCCCCCCCAGTGAAGAGCCTGGCTCTGTGTTCTCCATCAGCTCCTGGGTGGCACTGCCAGGCTGGCATGAGGAGCCCCTCAGCCTTCCCTGCTCCAGGCTGGACAAGCCCAACTCCCTCAGCCTCTCCTCACAGCCAAAGGGCTCCAGCCCCACCTGGGAGGCCCTTCCCTCACCCTGCTCCAGCCCCAGACATCTTTCCTGCCTGGGGAACCCAAACCAGGTCCCAGTGACCTGGATAATCCATGTCCTTGATGTCCTGGTCACACAGCCCTGGCCCCTTGTCCCCGTGTCAGGCTCTGGGGTTGATTTGTGGAACATCCTTGGGGGAGGCTGTGGCTCCAGGTGGACCAGGGGGATCCCGGGGGACAGGGGACCCTGCTGGGCATGAACAGCATTGGACTTGTCTGGGGAAACTGTGAGGGGGGTCTGGGGCAGAGTGACCAACCCAGTGACCTCACACAGCCCTGCTGGGATGTCACACAGCCCCTCCTGTGATGTCACAGCCTGCCCTGTGATGTCACAGTCAGCTCTGTGATGTCAGACTTCTGTCCTGTGCTGTCACAGCCTGCTCTGTGATGTTATCATCTTCTCTGGGATGTCCCATCTCTGCCCTGTGATGTCACAGAGACAGCCTATGATGTCGTAGCTGCTCAATGACCTCACATAACCCACTCTTATGAGGTCACAGCCCACTCTGTGACCTCATGTTACCAGATGATAAACTGCCCACCCCAGGTGAGCTAACACAATTCCTGTTCTCCAAAACCACTGGCCTTTGGAACCTGCACAATGCCCGTTGTGTGAGAAGGGGAACTGGAAGTTCCCCAGCCTCAGTGTCCTGCCAACTCAGCCAGGCTGAACTGGAACGTTGGGGTTAATGACCACCAGGGACCACCAGAGAGACCCCCAGGACAGAAGAACCAATGGGTAAAGAGGAGGGAAAATATGTTAATGATTTTGGGGAAATGATTATCATATGTCTGTTTAGTTCAGGACAATCAATGAATAGTTTGCAGAGTACAGAATATAAACAGAAATTTCCTGTGCTCAGCATGCACGGCTTTGGGAGGAGCTGTCCCCCTGTGTATCCAGCCAAATAAAGAATGCTGCTTTTTAATGCTGCATTGGTGTTAAGGAGTTTTTAATTTGAACAAATTTTTGGTAACACTCTCACTCCCAAGGAAAGCTCTGTCTCCTGCTGTTCACAAACAGAGAAGGGCTGGTGAGAGATGTGGTGCTCAGAGGCTGCCTGGGGTACAGTGACCATGAAATAATCCAGTTTTCAATATTCTGTGAAACAAGGAGGGGCATCAATAAAACTTCTACACTGGAATTACGGAGGGCACACTTTGGTCTATTCAGGATACAGTTTTGGAGAGTACCAAATCAGGTACTGATATTTCAAGGGGAACAGTCCTTCTGAACAAAGGGGTCCAGGAAGGATGGACACACTTCAAGAAAGTAATTTAGAAGGAGCAGGAGCAGCCTGTTGCAACAACACATCATCACTAGAGTAAAACTAACCTGTCTCACAACGGTGTAAACCCAGCTCACGTTCACTATCAGTGGGTGAACAATCCAAGGCCTGGTGAATTCTGCTTCACAATGATTGGGAGAGCCGACATGGAAGGATGTTTGCCTAGTGAGAAAAGTGCACAACGGGCAGGGGCGGCCGTGGCAGGCCACGTTTCACCGCCCCCAGGGAACCCATCCACCAAGTGTGGGAGAAGCTGCCACCGACCATGCCACGGGCCAGCGGCTTTTGCCCACCCCGCAGCGATCGGATTCCCTCAGGAAAAGCCGGGGGATGACAAACAGTGACCAAAAATAAAAAACTAATAAAAAGCACAGGGTGCGTCATACAACCCGTGTTAGCCACGGGGGTCACGGGCCAGGGCTGGGGGCGAGGCCCGCGCCTCTCACTCCCCCCAACCCCTCCATCGACATCTCTCGCTCTCCAGCCTCACCCACGACATTCCCGGGGGCTCTGCCGGGTTCCAGCCACCGCCACCGGCGCCAACCCTGAAAAATTCCGCCCGCTAAGCGGGTCCCCGGCTTAGGGCCGAGGAAGGGGGACGACTTCAACAACACACGGCGGGGACAGGGTGCCGCCACCCCGGCCCGCAAACTTCATCGGGCGACTCCCGTCACCGAGCCCCTCAGGCAAGCGGGCGAGGCCGAGGCGAGGCCACACGCCCCACTGCACGTCCCCGCGGCCCTTCCGACACGGACACTCCGGCAAACAGGTCGGGAGAGGGAAAGGAGGCGCAGCCACCTCGGCCGAGCGAGCCATGCTCGGGGCTCTCGGGGAAGGGGCCGGGGAAAGCCTCGGCGGGCTCAACACAACCCTGGCCACAGTCCAGCCCCGGCTGCCGGCCACGGCACCAGCCCGAGAGCCGAAAACGCCGCCCCCGGCGAGCGGGCGGGCCCCGGCTTAAGGCCCGGCAGAAAAGGGACGAGGCGCCGCCGCCTCGCCCGCCGCCATCCCCGGAGGAGCGAGCGGGCGCCCGCCCCCCTTCACGAAGCCGGCGGCAGCCGGGCCCGAGCGGGACACGCTCGCGGCTTCTCTCTGTCCCCGCCTCGCCTCGCCTCGGCCGGGGAGCGGCTCTGGCATCACCTCTCGGCTCGCCTGTCCCAGGAAGCTGGGTGGGACGGGAACCCGGACAAAGCCACGCCACTCTTCCCCTCGTGGGCTGCACTTTCCTTGTGCCGGTGACCGCCCGCGTGGCACAGCTGGAGGCAGCCACAAACAGCGAGCCCCTGGTGAACATCGGAGCCCGGTGGGGACAACAGGTCTACCCAGCCCTGCCCAAATTCGCCCGTCCCGCCGGAACGGGGCAGACCTGTCCGATCCAGGACGCCTCCGGCCCCGGAGCCGGGTAGACCTGGCCTCCCGCAGCCGCTCCAGGGCCGGGTAGACGAAGTATCCTCGTGTTAGAAATGAGAAACAAAAGTCTCGATATTCAGCAAAATTTAGATTGCTTTATTTGATATAGACAGAGCAAGCAGCACGCTGGGGAACGTGAGGGGTCACCGCCCACACTACGCTCCACTGAACCTTGGTTTGCAGCTCCTTTTTATAGTATGGTTTTCCTTGTAGTAATCAATAGTTGTTATTTTTTTTGCTGTCATAATTCTGCTAAGTAAGCAGTAGTGGTCAAAGAAACATCCGTGGGACCGCTGTCCAGATGGTTTGTCAAGTAACCATCTGGCCTTGGTCGATAAAGAACAGCAGAAGTGGGAAGTCTGGTGTTAGCAGATAGGTGGCAATTGATTGCACAAAGGCAGGAAATCTGATTTTGCGAAATCTTTCAAGCCGTGGAAACCTTGTTTTACAGACTGGTATCAAATACAATTTATTTAGAAAACACAATATTCATAACAGGTGGATTTAAACAGAATGGTTTTAATCATATATTTCCCTTTATCTAGGTCCATGTTTTTATCTAAATATTCTGGTTTATGTAAACGCCAAAACTTCTATGGTTAACACGAATCTTTTATCAATTATCACACTCGTAACACCCTGGAGCCAGGGGAACCCCACAGCTCCAAAACGCCCAGGAGTTGCATGCCTCTAGCAGCCCTGACCCACCCGATTTCAAGACCAATAAATATTTTTGACAAGTTTTTTTAAATTTACTTCGTTTTTATTTTATTTTATTTTGTTGTGTTTTATTTTATTTTCCTTTTCTTTTCTTCTTTTTTTGAATGAATGCCTCTTCTATTTTCTTGGAACAAAAAACTTTCTGGGAAAATTGGTTTGGGAAGATTTCTGGGTTTGGCTTGGAGGCAAATGTCACACTGTCGGGTTACCTGAACCTGAACCAGGGTATCTATTCCCCAGTGTGTTTTTTGGTGCTCTTTCTTTACTAATGACTATAACAGGTGAGAAGGGATGGCCATTGTTCCTTCTGCAGTAACAGCTCATCTCTTTTGGTTATATGTTCTTTCTTGATTTTTAATTAGTTTTCTATTCTTTTTGGTATATACTGGCTTACTTTCAAGGGAGATTTGTTTATTTGGAATTAAAGCTTCTTTAATCATTATTTCACGTTTTGCTGCATCTTTTGCCTCTTTGTTTGCTAGCTCATTTCTTTTTTCCAATTTTGAGCTCATTTTTTGGTGTGCTTTAATGTGCATAATTGCTATTTGCTCAGGTAGCTAAACTGCTTTTAGTAGCCACAATATTTCTTGCACGTGTTTGATACTTTTCTTCTGTGAGTTTAACAGTCTTTTCTTTTTCCAGATGGCTCCATGTGCATGTATAACTCTAAATGTGTATCTTGAGTCTGTATAAATATATATATATTTCTTGTGATCTTTAGGGCGCGAGTTAAAGCAATTATTTCAGCTTTTTGTGCAGAGGTATTTATTGATGTCTCGGTTTTAAAGACAGGTATTTGCTAAGCAAAGGCGAGAACCCCTTTCCTGAGATGCAGAATGCAACCCCCTCCCTTTTAATTATTTCAGTTTTAAATCAGAGGCCTTCAGGCAGGAGATGTGGGGATAGGAATAACAGTTCTTTACTGATATCTAACAAGGCAGAAAACAACAACAGCTATAAAAACTGACAACAGAACAGAACAGTATGGCTCAGCTCCAGTCCCTTTTGGCCACAGGCCGTCTCCCTGCGCTCAGTTCCCGGTGCTGGGGGCAGGGCAGGTCCCGCGCAGTTGAAGAGGGCTGGGTGATGGCGGGGGCCCAGGGGTGAGAGGGATGGGGAGGCGACTCCCCCTCACGGTGTCGGTCGTGGTGCTCGGCAGAGGGTCCGGAGGTAGGAGGATGAGGTGGGAGAGGAGCAGAGCGGTGTTTGATAGCAGGGAGCGTGGATCTCAGCGCTGGGATGGCAGGGGAGATGCCAGATCAGAGCCCGGGCCGTCCTCCCACTCCACGAGCCAAGCGAGAGAGCGAGAGCCCCCCCAGACCCCTGTCCCACCTTTCCTTTTCCGGTGTCCCCCTATCCCCCACCCCCTGCGAGAGAAAACTATTGCTACTAAGGTGTAGCCACAAATACTTAGCATAACAATGGGAAAAATTCCACAGAAAGAAAAGGGAACAATTCAACCACAAACACCCCCAGACATCTTTCTTGAGTTCCCCAGCCTCTGGCCTGTGTCTCCTCATCGCTCTCTGTAGACTCTCCATGAGGTCACCCCATCCACGACATTTCCCCATCAAACCCATACCTCCCGTCCCCCCGTTCCCCCACGCCAGGTGCCAGCCCCGTCTGTGTCCCCACAGTGCCCGTGGCCAATGCCACCATCAACCCTGGTCCCCCGGCACTCCAGGTGCATGCAGGTGACCCCGTGACCCTGCGCTGCTCAGTGCAGGTGGGCTCAGCCCCTGTCACCTTCACCTGGCTGCACGATGGGCAGGACATGGGCCGGGGTCCCCTCCTGGATCTTGGGGACATCGATGTGGGACATTCAGGCACCTACCAGTGCGTGGCCACCAACCAGCTGGGACAGGACGGGCACGGCGTGTTCCAGGCACTCAGCCCAGAGCTGGCCCTGGAGGTGACACCCTGGGGACATGGAGGCACAGGTGGGGTCACTCGGGGTTCCTATGTGGGTCTGCAATCCCTTGATCATAGATGACCCAGGTTCACCACCTGCTGTGTCCTTGGCAGTGACACAAATGGAACAGGGCACAGGAGGGGAGCTCATGAGGTCACTGGGATTGCAGAACCTCCGGGGTGACCCCGGGGACCCCAGTGTGTCCCTCTCTATTTCCTGCAGAGGCTGCATGGGTGGTTGGGTCCCTCTTGTTCCTGGTGCTGCTCATGGGTATCATTGTGGCCTTTCACTGGTGGATCCACATGGGTGGAATGGAGGGAATTGAGGGTCTGGTGGAGGTTCAGGATTCCCGGAGGTGGATGGGGAATCAAAGTCACCCCTCCATTTTTCCTTTGCAGATGCCAGGAAACACCAGGAAATGTGAGTGCAGGCTTTGACCATGATTTGTGTTTTCCCCAAACTTCCAGGACCTCCCATCCTCTTCCACACATCCCCTTATTCCCACGGAGCCCCCATGGTGGAGGATCCTCAGGTGACCAATGTGGAGCTGCAGGGGCCACATGGGCAACAGTGGGAACCCCGTGACATCTGTGACATTCTACAACAAAAGTTGTGACCCTCGGGGAAGTGGGAGGCACTGGAGTGATGGGAAGGCCCCATAGTGGGGGCAGAGATTGGGCAGCACCCAGGGCCCCTGGGCTGGGGGAAACTGAGCCTGCAGTGACCTCGGCTGGGGGTACTGAGAGCTGTGGGGAGAATTTGGAGGGTCTTGGTTGGGCTCCAGGGGGATCCATGGATGGGATTTCAGGAATATTGGTGTGGCACTGGGAGCTCCTGGAGGGTTTTGGGAACTCTTGGAGGGTCATGCAGGGATGTTGGGGGATCTTTCTGGGGTCCTGGGGGAGTTTGAGGGGTGCCCCTACCTGCCAGGCTTCAAGTTTTGTTGCTCAGAGGGTCGGGAGCACGGGGGGCAATGGGGGCACTGTGGTGGTGCAGAACTTCTGAGGGATTCAGGGGTGATTGGAGTGTCCAGGGGCAATCAGGGGTGCAGTGGGAATTTTTGTATCCCATGGGTTGTTGGAGCTGCCAAGGTCCCAGGAAGGGTCAGGGGTCCCAGGGTCCCCATGGTCACTCCCTCCCATTTTCCTTGCAGCTGCCAGGAAGCCCCAGGACAGGTGAGTGGGAGGCTCTGGCCAGGACTCCCCTTTCCCCCCCCTGCCCCAGACGCCACCCAGAACCCCAGTTATCCCCATAGGACCCCCTGGAGGAGGGGTGATGATGGACCCCCATGCTGTGGGCACTGAGTGGGTAGGGGGTGAGTATGGGGGGGGTACATGGGCACGTCACCCACGGGTGTCACCCCCACCCAGGTCTCCAACCCTGGAGTCTCTCTCAGGTCCCCGCCCAGCACATCCCCCAGGTGACCCACACAGAGCTGCTGGGACCCCAAGGACGACAGCAGGACCCCGGTGACATCTACGAGAACGTGCTGTGACACTGGGGGCACTGGGGGTTCCTTTCCTAGGGCACCCCCCCTTTGGCACCCCCCAGGCTCCCATGGGTGCCCACCCTGACCAGGAGGTGGCCACGAGTGGTGGGTCCCATCTGGGGCTGCCAGAGCTCCACGTTCCAGTGCTCCCAGTGCTCCCAGTATCTCCAGGGGCTCCCCATTCCCTCCCCCAGTGCCAGGGGGCACAGGACCCTTGTCCCTCTCATTAGACACAAAATGCAGCTTTAGGATTAAACTGGGAGAAATGGTTTTGGTTTGTTCAGCTCTGCCTGCTCAGCTCGGGCCGAGGAGGGTCCCGGTCAGGTTGAGCAGATCCTTGTGGGATTTGCAGCAGTTTTGGGGCTCTCTCAGTCCCTTGGGCACAGGGACCAAATGATCAATTGCTGCATTTCCGGACTGGTTCCCTCGCAGCTGCCCCCGCAGGGGGGGTTTCCAGCCAGCCCTGCTCTGAAAACCATCAAAGGCCCTGGCAGAGCCACTGCTGGGGCTCACACCGGGTTTTGTGCTTCTTGCAGGGCTGAGCAAACCACGGCCACGCCTTTTTCCCCCACAGAATTCTCACCTTTGCAGCAGCTCGAGAGCTGCGAGAATCAAAGCCAAGGGGGCAGGGGGAGCCTCAGGTCCTGGCTGCCACCTGGGGCTGGCCAGAGCAGGGCTGGCCAGTGCCCATCCCTGTGCCCTGGGCTGGGCCATGGCTGGGCCCCACACTTGGATGGCCACTGGCTTCAAGGAGGAGCAGTTTGGGAGCTCCTTCCTGCCTGGGGCTCCATTCCCAAGCTGCTCTTGCTGGCTCAGATCCTGCGGGGGTCAAGTGAAAATGGAGATGTCTGGAACAGAATTTCTCCCAAAACCCAGTGAACCCAGTGTTGCTAAGCCCTCAGGACAGAAATGTCATGTAGGGGATTTTGGGGAGCAGGAGAGGGAGGGGGAAGCCTCCCAAGAGCATCACAAGTGTTCCATGTGCAGGGTCTCATCCATCTCCTGGTTGCCAGCACTGAGACCCTGCAGGGGTTTTGGGTATGAGGGTGGGCTTTGGGTGTTTTTGGGGTGTCTGTGCCCTTCCTGACTGGCACCAGGCCATGTCCTTCCCTCCCCACTCATCCCTGCTGGGGTTTTTCCCCCACAGAATGATCTTGGTGGGCTGTGGGATGGGGCCGAGGTGCTGCACCTGTGAGGGTTCCCAAATGGGGATTGAGGGCTCCCAGATGGGTGGGGGCAGCCAATGAGGGGGTGTAGAGTGGCCGGGTCACACCCCAAATTGGGGCACCCCAGAGGTCACAGAGGTCACAGTGCCCCACTGAGGACAGAGGGGGCTGGCAGGGCCCCCCGTGCCCTACCCTGGACAGGGACTTCCTCAGGGAATGTGTCCAGGAACCCTGCCCAGAACCACCATACCCCAGGACAGGATCTCCCCTGCTGGGATGTGTCACCACTGGAACAAAATCTGCCCAGAACGTGTCACCCCCAGAACAGGATCCCCTCAGGACAGGAACCCCTGGATGTGCCCCCCCAGGACAGAACTCCCCCCTGTGTGACTCTCAGCACAAACAGCCTCTTCCTTCTGCTGCAGGAGAGAGAAAGTGAAAGTGTTGGGGGGCACAGCTGGACACCCCCATCCCCCACAGCCTCCCCACCCCTCCCTGGAGACCCCTCACCCCCTTTTCTCCCTGCCTGGATTCCCCCCCAACCCATGCTCTGCCCAGCTGCTCCCCAGGATTTCTGAGCCAAGAACTGGGAGTGGTGGGGAATGGCACAAAAGTGAAGAAAATAAGGAAACCAGAGAAATAAAGAGAGGAAAAAGTCAAGGGTGGGGAGGGCACAGAAGCAGAGCTGCTCAGGACCCCCATGTGATGCCTGCCCAGGAAACACTCCAGGGGAGCAACGTTGGGCCCTGGGTCACCCCAAAATCTGAGGCACCCAGGGTAGGAGTGGTGACCCATGGGGCCTACCCAGGCACTGCCCATCCCTGGCACCCCCATTCCCCTGGGAACCCAACCATGGGACAACCATTCCTTCTGTCCCCTCTTCCCTGGGACCCCCATGCCATGACCTCCACTCCCCAGGATCTCCATTCCCAAGGACCCTCATCCTGGTAGTTCCAGCCCCTGGGACCCCTCCCTTCCCTTGGGGACCAAGATTCCCCCAGGACTCCCATTCCCCTGACACCCCAATACCTGGGGTCCATCCCATGATCACAAATCCCTGAAGGCCACGTTGTTCTGGGATTCTCATCCCTGAGTTTGAATCCACCCAACCCTTGGGACCCCCATTCCCATCCCTGGAACTCCAGTCCACTGGACACCCATCCTTGGCCCCCTGCACCGCCTCAGCCTCCAAATTCCGGCAACATCCTGTCCCACCATGTCCCACCATCACCCCCATGTCCTACAAGGTCCCCACCCTGCCCCCATCCTGTCCCACCCTGCCCCCACCGAGGGCCACCTACACATGGGGACGAGAGCTGACCTCGCTTCCTGTCCCTTCATCCGAAGAGCCGCCAGCCAGGGGACAGGGGACAGCCACAGCAGTGAGTGACAGCCAGTGCCCATGGCCGGGGACACCGGGATGGCCGGGAAGGTGGCTCTGCTCCTGTGGGGTGAGTGCCCCGGGCACGGGCCTGATGACCCTGGGGACGGGCCCTGGTGAGGCAGAGAGGGGTGGGGAGGGGGCACAGGGGGGCTGCGGGGTCCCCTGAGGTCCCCAAGGCCAGCACAGCCAGTGGGGGACAGAGCCAGTGGCTCCTCAGTGTGACCGGGGTTTTGGGGTGGCCCTGGGAACAGGAAAAGGGGAACTGGGATGTGGGAGAGGGATGTGGAGACAGGGATGGGGGACAGAGTTTTGGGGACAGGGATGTCAGGTTTGGCTCCACGGGGCTGGGGCAGCTGTGGGGACAGGGACAAGGGGAGAAGCACCACGGGGATGTGGCCGTGGGGCTGGCGGGGGTGAGCTGTGCCAGCACGGGCTGGCCGTGGTGTCCCTGTCCCCGAGGCGTCCGTGCCACCCGGACGTGTGACACAGAGCTGTCCCCTGGGAGCCTCTCCAGACCTGTTGGGGACCGTGCCCGGGCATTTTCCCACAAGAAGCCGTGTCCCCACGGGGACAGCTCGGGGACAGCCTCACACCCTGTCCCCACGGAGCCAATTCCACCTTGCCCTGTCCCTTCTCCCTTCCAGCCCAGACCCTCAGCCTCGCTGGTGAGTCCTCGGGGGATGCCATGCCCCCACCCCGCTGTCCCCAGCCCCTTGGTGGCCCTGGCAGGCTGGTGTCCCCTGTCCCCCGCAGGTGCCCAGACCCCCCAGCTCCTGGTGGAGCCCCCCTGGTCGCCGGCGGTGCTGAGGGACCGGGTGACACTGACCTGCCAGGGCTCGGGGACCGCCCGTGCCACCACCTGGTACAAGGACGGGTGGCGCTGGGGGCAGGAGGGACGTGACCGCTTCCCTGTCACCGAGAGTGGCACCTACCAGTGTCAGAGACCCGGCAGTGGGCTCAGCCCCCCCGTCATGGTGTCAAATGGTGAGGGGGGATCTGAAATGCTCAGGGTGGCTCCCTGATAACTCTGGGTGGGCTCCACTCCGTGGGTGGCCTCACAACCCTCGTGTGACAGGCGAGAGCCTGTCCCCTGCACACAGGGACATCCCAGTGCATCCCAGTGCATCCCAGTGCACCCCAGTGTGTTGGGACTCCCGTGGTGACAGCTGTGCCACGGGGCTGCTCCTGGTGTCCCTGGGACCCTCCCGCGCAGTGGACACTCCAGCCAGATGTCCCCGGTGCCGTGGGCACCCACTTTGGACCTGTCTCGGGCTCCTCAGTGACACGGGACCCTCCTGTCCCACAGACCCGCTGGTGCTGCAGGTGCCAGCACGGGCGCTGCTGGAGGGGGACACGGTGACACTGCGCTGCCGGGGCTGGCAGGACAACCGTGTCACCAGGGTGCGATTTTACAAGGACGGGAAGGATCTAGGGGGGTCCCTCAGGGGCGCCAAGCTGTCCCTGTCCCCCCTGAAGCTGCACAACAGCGGCCGCTACGGCTGCGGGGGCTTGGTGGCCTCAGGATTGACACTGTCAGCACCGGTGACAGTGACAGTGCACGGTGAGCACTCCCACGGCTGGAACTCCGATATCCTGACACCCCCAAAGCCACTTCTCAGTGCAATCAGAGTCACAGTCGCCACCCCCATCTCCTTCCCAGAGCTCTTCCCGGTGCCGGTGCTGAAGGGTCCCTCCCAGCTCACCGAGGGGTCCCCCCTCAATCTCAGCTGCCTCAGCACCCCCAGCCCCCTGCGGCCCCGAGCCCCCCTCCTGTACAGCTTTTACCGGGACGGGCAGATGCTGCAGGGCCCGCAGGGCTCCCCGCAGCTCCTGGTGCCCGCCGTGGGGGTCTCCCACTCGGGGAATTACAGGTGCGAGGTGCTCTCCGAGGGGGGGGCCGTGCGGAAGAGCAGCACCCGGCTCGGCGTCACGGTGCGCAGTGAGTGCGGGGATGGGCACGGGGAGCCCCCACCGCCCTCCCAGATCTCCCATCCCTGCTCAATCCTCTGCGAGCCCCCCCTCCTTCCCAGCTCTCTCCCTGGGTCCCCCCATTGCCCATTGCATCCCTCCCAGATCCCCTTACCCATCCCTGGGTTCCTCTCTCCCTCTCTGAGGCCCTTCAATTGTCCACAGGTCCTTCCATCCCTGCTGGGTCCCTAAACCGTTCCCTGTGGTTCCCTTCAACCCTCTCCATGTGTCCCCTCGCTGAATCTCCCATCCTTCCACCCCTTTCCAAGCCTCACTCCGTCTCTGTGCCCCCTTCTTCCTCACTGGGATCCCCCCAGCCCTCTCTGATCCTCCCTCTCCATGAGGCCCTCACTGCTCCCTGCTGTCCCCCACTCGTCCCATGTCCCCAGTCCCTCCTGTGTCCTCCCCACAGGGGTCCTGCTTTCTGGTGTGTCCCTGTCGGTGCAGCCCCCCGGGGGACAGGTGGCACTGGGGGACCACCTGGTGCTGAGCTGCGCAGTGGCCATGGGGACAGGTCCCCTGTCCTTCTCCTGGCTCCGGGAGGGTTCGCAGGCACCACTGGGCACCGGTCCCCGCCTGGAGCTGCGGCACGTTGGGGACAATGACAGTGGCCACTACAAGTGCCGGGCCAGCAACAGGGACAGCGTGGCTGAGAGCCCCACTCTGAACGTCACTGTCGTGGGTGAGTGGAACCCGTGGGCTGGGGGTGACCCCACCCACAGCATCCCCAATTCCACACATCCCAAATTCCACCTCATCCCCCCCACACCAGCCCCAGCCCAGCTCACAGTGCCAGCCCTGGTGTCACAGACCAGCGAACAGGGACCCTCTGGCTCCAGGGATCCCCACCCAGGACATCCAAGCCATGCATCCCTAAGCCCAGCTGTCACATTCCCCACTGCACATCATGTCACATTCACCCTACTGAGCGTGACCCTCCCAGGGCACTGAGACCCTTGGCATTGGGGTGATGCCCCCATTGATGCTCCTCATGGCACCCATCACATCCCACCCACGCCATTCTGTGCCCCCCACCAGGTGACAGCCATCCCCACCCTTGGACACGGCATCCCTCATCCCACCTTCCCCTCACCCTCATCTCATCTTCATCCCCCACTCCTCATCCATCACATGCTCTCCTCCCACACCTCATGATGACCCCCAGCACCATGGGGTCACCGTCCTGGGTGAAGGAGACCCTCTGTATCCAGGAGTCACCATGCAGACTCCCTCATCCCCCCTCACCAGGTGCCAGAACCTGTCCCCGGCCTCAGCCCTGTCTGTGTCCCCGCAGTGCCCGTGGCCAATGCCACCATCGCCCCTGGTCCCCCGGCACTCCAGGTGCATGCAGGTGACTCTGTGACCCTGAACTGCTCGGTGCAGGTGGGCTCAGGCCCTGTCACCTTCACCTGGCTGCACGATGGGCAGGAAGTGGGCCGGGGTGCCCTCCTGGATCTTGGGGACATCGATGTGGGACATTCGGGCACCTACCAGTGTGTGGCCACCAACCAGCTGGGACAGGACGGGCACCGCGTGTTCCAGGCACTCAGCCCAGAGCTGGCTCTGGAGGTGACACCACAGGGAACCACTGGACACTGGAACAGAGGTGGGATCACACGGGGTCACTGGGATTGCAGGACCCCTGGAGTGACAGGTGACCCCGATTTGTCCCTTCTGTCCCCAGCAGTGGCCGCAGGCATTGGCGGGTCCCTCCTCTTCCTGGTCCTGCTCGTGGGTGTAGCTGTGCGCTGGCATCGGTGGAACAACATGGGTGGGTGACAATGGGGACCATGGGGACCCTGGGGAGCTGGGGGACCACCTGCCTGTTGGGGTGATGGGGTGGCACCCAGAGCCTCTGACTTGGCAATGATGGCTCAGGACCTTTGGTCAGGGTCCTGAAGGATTTGGGGTGGTGTTGGAGGGACTTGCAGGGATTTTGGGGGTTCTTTCAGTGATCCTGGGGGAATGTGGAGGCTACCCCATACCTGGCAGGCTTGAGCTTCAGGGGGCTCTGGGGGTCCAGAGAACAGAGCAGGGGTTCTGGAGGGCATCAGGGATGCTCAGGGGTCCTGGAGGATATTGAGGGTGTAGTCGGATTTCAGGATTGCTGAGAAGGGTCAGGACCCTGGGGACCCCACAGTTATCCCTCCCCTCTTTCCTTTGCAGCTGCCAGGAAGCAGCAGGAAAGGTGAGTAGGGGGCTCAAACCACACTCTCGTCTTTGACCCCAACCCCCAAGACTTCCCATTCCCTCCCACACATCCCCTTGATTCCCTCAGGGCGCCCCCGGAGCCCCCAGCCCTCCCAGAGGAGGGGGAGGTGCTGTACACCCACGTCATGATCACCAAGCAGACGGGGGGTGAGTCCGGGCTGGGGCACATGCAGAGGGACATGTCACCCATGAGTGTCCCCCCGCCCAGATGCCACAGCCTGTGTCTCTTGCAGCGTCCCCCCGTCCCACCACACTCCAGGATCCCCAGGTGACCTATGTGGAGCTGCCAGCAACCCATGGGCGACTGCGGGAATGAGGGGACATCTACAGGAGTGCGCTGTGACACTCGGGGCATGGCTGGGCACTGGGGGGCTCTGGGGGCACTGGGGGCACTGGGGGACCTCACCCATGGGCAGCCACACATGTGTGTCCCCTGCACTGTTCCCGTGGGTGCCCAACATTCACGGGTAGGTGGGCACAAGTGTGAGGCAGCACAGGGCATCCAGAGCTCCACATGACCCCAGAACCCACAAGGATTTCCCCACTCCCCCTTCCAGTATCACCAGTGGCTCCCCATTCCACATCCAAGTGCCCCCAGTACCCTCAGAGACTTCTCCATTCCCTCCAAACTGTGCTGCCAGTACCCCCAAGGGCTCCCTCTTTCCCCTCCCAGTGCCTCTCCATTGCTCCCAGTCGATCCAGGTGGTTCCCATTCTCTCTCCCAGTACCCCTGTACTCCCAGTGCCTCTGCAATGCCCCTATCAGCACTCCCAGGACACCCACGGCTCGACATCTCTCCTCCCAGTGCCACGCGAACACAGGACTCGTTTCCCTCTTACTGGCACCAAAATGCAGCTTTTTGGTTCAACTGGCAGAGATGGTGTTTCTTTGTTCAGCTCTGTTGGGCTTTAGGAATGGGATTCTCCCATTTTGGGCTGCCACTCAAAACCAGTGCTATGGATTCCCTTATGCCCTGTCTCAAACCCCTCCTGTGCTGTGTTCCCCACATGATGATGTCCCAAAGGGCCTGGGGGGATTCTGGACCCTCCCCCTTTTCCAGAGAAGCTGGGATCAGGCCATGGCACAGGGTGGGGTGTCAGGGATAGGAAAAGTTTGATGTCTCAAAATATTTTGGAACACCTGTGTGTGGCAAGGCTGGGTCAGGCCTTGCTTTTGGTGGCACAGGGCCCCGTGTGTCATTCAGTCTGTCAGCCATAGCACACTGGGGACAGTGTGATGCTCTGCCAAACCCAGCTCCTGATTACCTGAGGGACCAGGAGTCCCACCTTGGCAGAGGGCCCTTGGTGGCCCAAGGGCTTAAAAAGCAGAGCAAGAGGTGGCCAAGAGTCTGACTTTGTCTGCTCTTGAAGTGCCTGCCCCATTCACGCTGGAACCCAGGAGTTGGAAACTGTCATGATTTAAAAGAGAAACACCTGCCATAGAAAGCAGGAACTCTCCTGGATTGGAAAGAGGACCTATGCCTCCAAATTTTTTTAAGTGTGAAGTTTATGGGGCTTCCAGGCAAAAATGTAGGAAAATGAATAACAGTTCATTGCTAGGAAAGTTCTAGAACAGAACAGAACAAACAGCAACACAAGAAAAGAAATTTCCAACCCGCTCAGGGCAGTTTGTTCATCTTTGTGCAGTTATGACCACGGCCAGCAGGGGTCGCTGCAGGGAGCACTCACGGCCAGCAGGGGGCGCTGCAGGGAGCACTCACAGCCAGCAGGGGGCGCTGCAGGGAGCACTCCCGGCCAGCAGGGGGCGCTGCAGGGAGCACTCCCGGCCAGCAGAGGGCGCTGCAGGGAGCGCTCACAGCCAGCAGGGGCGCTGCAGGGAGCACTCCCGGCCAGCAGGGGGCGCTGCAGGGAGCACTCCCGGCCAGCAGGGGGCGCTGCAGGGAGCGCTCACAGCCAGCAGGGGGCGCCCCGGTGCCGCTCGAACCCCTCAGGGGCCATGGCGGCCTCGTCGGGAGGGACGAGAGGAAATCGCTCCTTTTGCAAACTCAGGGGCACCAATCGGTCCCGGCACCATCCCCGGCAGTGCCCGGGCAGGACAGACGAAGGCAGCAGCTTGGCTCCTAGTGCCCAGTGGAAGTGTAGCAGTGTCCCAGGGCCAGGCACACACCCTGCTAAACTCCTGCGATTGGTCTCCCTGATGCTGAACAGAAAGAAGGCAGCACCCAACCCCAGGCAGGTCTCAGGTGCTCAACAGCACCTCTCCTGGCTTTACACCACACTTCCTGAAAACCCTCAGCCTTTCACTCCCTTTTTCTCCTGCAGCCCAGGCACAGCATTTTTGGGAATGTTAAATTCCCCTGCGATGTTGAGGAAAGCAGGTGCTCCTTGCTGACAGTGCCAGGCCTCCTCAGGGGGCTCCACACCACATTTGGAGCTCCTTGTCTTCCTGGGCCACTGCTGGTCCTGACACAGCAGCCACGGGTGGAGGAGGAGGAGAAGGAGGAGGAGTCTGAGAGCAGAACCGCAGACCCGAGGGCTATGCAGCTTCAGTTGCAGCTCCAGGGACAGCCAGGGATAGGAGCAGTGGCTTCGGAGGGATGAATGGGGTAAAAGTGGAGCTGCTTGGGCCAATGCCCCTGATCTGCTCTGGGTGCTCCAGACCCTTAAGGAGCTGTTGTAATTACCACCAGGGTTCCCAAAATTCAGCTGTGATGCTAACCCATCCCTGTGCACAAACACACGACTCTGCTGCTTCTACCTGGGATATTGGGCTACTATGGCGGCATTGGAGACATTTTGGGGGTCAGATGCCCCCCAGATCTGCCCACAAGATTTTGTGGCTGCCAGGAAGGTTTCCTGGAGCTTCTCACCTTCTCCACTGCACAGGGATGGGCATTGTCCCAGCCCTGCTCTGGCCAGCCCCAGGTGGCAGCCAGGACCTGAGGCTCCCCCTGCCCCCTTGGCTTTGATTCTCGCAGTTCTCGAGCTGCTGCAAAGGTGAGAATTCTGTGGGGGAAAAAGGCGTGGCTGTGGTTTGCTCAGCCCTGCAAGAAGCACAAAACCCGGTGTGAGCCCCAGCAGTGGCTCTGCCAGGGCCTTTGATGGTTTTTCAGAGCAGGGCTGGCTGGAAACCGCCCCTGCGGGGGCAGCTGCGAGGGAACCAGTCCGGAAATGCAGCAATTGATCATTTGGTCCCTGTGCACAAGGCACTGAGAGAGCCCCAAAACTGCTGCAAATCCCACAAGGATCTGCTCAGCCTGACCGGGACCCTCCTCGGCCCGAGCTGAGCAGGCAGAGCTGAACAAACAAAAACCATTTCTCCCAGTTTAATCCCAAAGCTGCATTTTGTGCCCAAGGAGAGGGACAAGGGTCCTGTGCCCCCTGGCACTGGGGGAGGGAATGGGGAGCCCCTGGGGATACTGGAAGCACTGGGAGCACTGGAACGTGGAGCTCTGGCAGCCCCAGATGGGACCCACCACTCGTGGCCACCTCCTGGTCAGGGTGGGCACCCATGGGAGCCTGGGGGGTGCCAAAGGGGGGGTGCCCTAGGAAAGGAACCCCCAGTGCCCCCAGTGCCCCCAGTGTCACAGCACGTTCTTGTAGATGTCACCGGGGTCCTGCTGTCGTCCTTGGGGTCCCAGCAGCTCTGTGTGGGTCACCTGGGGGATGTGCTGGGGGGGGACCTGAGAGAGACTCCAGGGTTGGAGACCTGGGTGGGGGTGACACCCGTGGGTGACGTGTCCCCCCCATACTCTCCCTCTGCCCACTCAGTGCCCACAGCATTGGGGTCCATCACTGCCCCCTCCTCCAGGGGGTCCTATGGGGATAACTGGGGTTCTGGGTGGAGTCTGGGATGGGGGGGAAAGGGGAGTCCTGGCCAAAGCCTCCCACTCACCTGTGCTGGGGCTTCCTGGCAGCTGCAAGGACAAGGGGAGGGAGTGACCATGGGGACCCCGGGACCCCTGACCCTTCCTGGGACCTTGACAGCTCCAACAACCCATGGGATACAAAAATTCCCACTGCACCCCGATCCCCACTGCACCCCTGATTGCCCCTGGACACTCCAATCACCCCTGAATCCCTCAGAACTTCTGCACCACCACAGTGCCCCCATTGCCCCCCGTGCTCCCGACCCTCTGAGCAACAAAACTCCAAGCCTGGCAGGTAGGGGCACCTCTCAAAGTCCCCCAGGACCCCAGAAAGATCCCCCAACATCCTTGCATGACCCTCCAAGAGTTCCCTGAACCCTCCAGGAGCTCCCAGTGCCACACCAATATTCCTGAAAACCCACCCAGTGATCCCCCTGGAGTCCAACCAAGACCCTCCAAATTCCCCCCACAGCTCTCAGTAGCCCCAGCCGAGGTCACTGCAGGCTCAGTCTCCCCCAGCCCAGGGGCCCTGGGTGCTGCCCAATCTCTGCCCCCACTATGGGGCCTTCCCATCACTCCAGTGCCTCCCACTTCCCCGAGGGTCACAACTTTTGTTGTAGAATGTCACAGATGTCACGGGGTTCCCATGGTTGCCCATGTGGCCCCGCAGCTCCACATTGGTCGCCTGAGGATCCTCCACCATGGGGGCTCCGTGGGAATAAGGGGATGTGTGGGAGAGGATGGGAGGTCCTGGAGGTTTGGGGAAAACACAAATCATGGTCAGAGCCTGCACTCACCTTTCCTGGTGTTTCCTGGCATCTGCAAAGGAAAAACGGAGGAGTGACTTTGATTCCCCATCCACCTCTGGGAATCCTGAACCTCCACCAGACCCTCAATTCACTCCAGGTCACCCCAGTATCCCTGATGTCCCCTAGAAACCCTGAACGACCCCAATTCCCCAACACACTGAGCCCCTAGATCACCAGGCTTGGCAGGGAGGGGCACCCTATCAATTCCCCAAAAAGTCCTGATAGGATCCCCAACGTCCGTGCACGACCCTTCAGCACCTCCCTGCAGCTGTGGAAAGGGGTTTTAACTCTTTAACTGCAGCAGAAATAAAATGCACAGCTACATGGTCATCTTTCATGACAGGAAGAAAGAGACAAGTTTCTTCAGAAACACACTTGGTTTTATAGCATGACTCGCAATTCCAAGAGTAGAGAAAAGGTGATTGGTTCAGAGACAAGACACCCCATTGCCAGGGCCTGGTCATGCACCACAGCAGGTGTTCTATCTTGTTATTAATTCCTTTTTATTTTGACCAAATTATCACCGTGGGAATAATTCTCCCTTGCGTTGAGCTGGACCAGCTTATTGGCTGGGAACAGAGCTGAGAAGCTGCAGCCTGGAATATTTTTCAGGCTGTAATTTTCTTGCTTTCTCAATATGTGTCCCTACATGATTCCATGAGACTCCACAGTGTCACAATGACCCCTCCATTCCATGGAGCCCCAAGGTGTCACTATGGTATCCTTGGTTCTTCAATGTAAGGATGCCCTCTTGGTTCCCTGGAGCTCACAGTGTCACTCTTGTGCCCTTGATTCCATGAGTCCCTGCAGTACCACAATGGTCCTTTGGTTCCACGTGGCCTCAAAGTGTCATCATGGCCTCCTTGGTTCCATTAGGCCCTGCTGTGTCACAATGACATCCTTGGTTTCATGATGTCAAGTACTGTAACAAAATTCTCCTTGTTTCCATGGTGTCAGAATGGCACCTTTGTCCCATGGAGCCCCACACTGTCACTGTGGTCCCCTTGATTCCATGAGGCCCTGCCGTGCTACAATGGCCCCAATGGCTACAATGGTCTCCAGTGGGACTCTCTACAACCACCTGAACAGAGGGTGTAGTGAGATGAGGGTCTGTTTCCTCTCCCAGGCAACCACTGACACAAAGAGAGTCTGAAGTCTGAAGATGAGCCAAGGATAGGATATGTTTGACATCAGGAAAAAAATTCTTCACTAAAAGAGTGATTGGACACTGGAATCTCCTGCCCAGGGAAGTGGTGGAGTCACTACCCATGGAGGCATTTAAAAAAAGACTGGACGTGGCACTCAGAGCCATGGTTTAGTTGGTGAGGTGATGTTAGGTCATAGGTTGGGCTAGATGATCTCACAGGTCCTTTCCAACCTCGCTCATTCTGGGGTTCTGTTTCATAGCTGTCTCCATTGTTCCATGAGGGCCTGCAATGTCATAATAGGCCTTTGGTTCCATGAGTCCCCACAGTGTAACAATGGACCCTTGGTTCCATGAGGGTCCTCAGTGTCACAATGGTCTCCTTGGATCCTCAGTGTCACAATGGCCCCTTGGTCACAATGGACTTCAGGTTCCATGAGCTTTCATACTCTCAGCAACAGTTCTGCAATGTCACCAGGGACCCTTTGTTCCATGAGGTTCTGTAGTACAACATGGTCACCTTGGTTCTGTGAGGTTCTGCAGTGTCACAATGAACTCCTTGGTTCTGGGGGGCCCTGCAGTGTCACAATGCACCCATGGTTGCAGGAGGTTTCACAGTGTCACCATGGCCTCCTTGGATCTGCAGTAGAACAATGGACCATTGGTTCCATGTGGCCCCACAGTGTCACAATTGCTCTTTGGCTCGATAAGGCTTTTCTCTGTCACAATGGACTTTTGGTTCCATGAGGTTTCTCAGTGCCACAATGGTCTCCTTGGACCTGCAGTGTCACAAGGGACCATAGGTTCCATGTGGCCCCACTCTTTCAAAATGGATTTTGGTTCCATGAGCTCCCACAGTGTCAAAAGGCCCCTTTGTTCCTTGGGGTGCCATAGTGTCACAGTTGACACCTTGGTTCTGTGAGGACCCTCTGTCACCAAATCTCCAAAATATCAAAATAAGACTCCTTAAAACTAATTTGGTGTTGAAGAGGGCATCATTTTATTCAGGCCTCCGGTCCAATGTTAGATAACTCCTAACCTTAGATGGACATGTGATTCTACAAGTGTGTTGCTTATAGTCAGTCACTACATGTGTATTACAATTTACCTATTTAGATAAAACCCACCCTGTAGCCGTGGAAAGGGGTTTTAACCCTTTAAGTGCAGCAGAAATAAGATCCACAGCTACATGGTCGTCTTTCATGACAGGAAGAAAGAGACAAGTTTATTCAGAAGCACACTTGGTTTTATAGCACGACTCGCAACTCCAAGAGTAGAGAAAAGGTGATTGGTTCAGAGACAAGACACCCCATTGCCAGGGCCTGGTCATGCACCACAGCAGGTGTTCTATCTTGTTATTAATTCCTTTTTATTTTGACCAAATTATCACCGTGGGAGTAATTCTCCCTAGCCTTGAGCTTATTGGCTGGGAACAGAGCTGAGAAGCTGCAGCCTGGAATATTTTTCAGGCTGTAATTTTCTTACTTTCTCAGTATGTGTCCCACACCACCCCAAGTTCCAAGGTTCAGTCTTTGTTTTTTCTATCACTGCACCCTTGAGCCAGATGTCTTCTTCTTCTCTTCCAATCATCCTTGCTGACAAATCAGCCTCTGCATGCCTTGTTCCCATGCCAAAAGTTCACAGGCACGGTAAAACTTGATTGAACCCTTTTGGTATGACGCTCAAACTCTGTGTGTCCAGGCAGAGGCAGGCAGGAGGCAGAGCTGTCAGCAAAGGAAGGGGCCAGCGAGGTGGGGCAGCCGGGGGATGACGACAGCCTGCAGGGACAGAGGCGCAGGGCATGGACACCGTAGGACAGCCTGGGCTGCAGAGGGCACAGGGATGGGCAGCAGCTGAAAGGCCCTGACACAGCCAACTCCTGCAGCACTTGGGCCATGCAGGCTGGCCCTGGGCCTGAGGCCAGCAGGGGACAAGTGAGCCTTGCTGTGCTGGGGCCTCATTGCCTCCTTGTCCCTGCTCAGCAGCCTGGCAGGGGCCGCCCCATGGTGCTGCCCTTGGCATTGCACATGCCCAGAGCCCAGTGGCCCGGGAAGAGCCCTGAGCAATGAGGGAGGGACAGGATCTGCCTTGCCAGGGGCTGGGGCTCAGCCCTTGGCCCTTTGCATTCCTGAAACACATCCAGGTGTGCTCAGCATCACAGACACCTTTCCCTTGTTTGTCCCCACCTGTCATCACTGCCTCCAGTGTTCTGCTCTAACTGGAACCCAAGCGTTGAAATTCAAAATGCAAGGAATTGTCAGAACACTGGGTCGTTAAGCTGAACCTTAGAACTATGCATAGTTAAGTAAAGATAGGTTAAGCTTTAGAATTTAAGATATAGAAAAAAGAAAGGTAGTTACTAAGGGAACAAGAAGTTCTAGAGTGCAGCAGTGTAAGTTTGTGTGTCGTGATATAATTGGCTAAGGAAGTTCACACTGTAGTATGAGTCAGTAAGACAAAATAACTTAGTATTGAATTAGAAATTTAAACATCTCTAATGACAGTGTTTTATTGCTTAATAAACACTTTAAAGACCTTGTAACCATAAGTCCTGTGACTTCTAAGCCATGCTGTGACCATCTGTTAGACAAACCTATCCTTTCTGCCTGTATAGAAAATAAAAAAATTAAATCAAGCTTTCTAAAGCAACACAGTAGTCCTGTCTCTCTGTTTCATTTGGAAAAAGAAAAAATCCAGACAAAAACAGGTGATGTAAAAAAAGTAAGACCACTTAAAAAATATATCATAAAAAGAAAAAACTGATACTTTAAAAATGTAATGTAAGAACTATAAACCAGCACCTGGGGACACTTTCTTTGTCATGTTCCTCAGTGAGACCCATTAGAACTTGAGGAAACTTTGGACTTCGAATCTGACTTTGAAATCTTGAGCGGTTTCTTTTCCTCCTTTACCCTATTTTTGCCTACCTGACATCATTTTCATAAATTTCTGCTCTAATTCAACCCTTGGGAAACCTCAGTGGGACTCACTAATAGTAAGAGAAACTTTGGAGTTTGAATCTGACTTGGAATTCTTGAGAGGTTTCTTCAACTCCCTCTCAGGGACTGATGTTCAGGGCCTCAGCCCCAACCCCGAGAGGGTCATTAAAGTCCTTGTGCTGTGTCTGTGCTGCTGAGCTGGGCTGGGCTCCTGGCAAAGGCAGCACTGCAGAGACAGAGCCAGTATTTCCAAAATACTATTTGGAGCACCTTGGCAGCACCAAATGCACCACGGGACTCATTGGGATCAAGCAGTCCTGACAAACCATGGCTCTGCCTTGATTTCCATCTGGTCTGGTGCAGTTCACTAGGAAGGTTTTCAACTCCAGATATGGAGAAATATTTCAAAGAGCTTCTTAGAAATATCCATTCCTATTATAAAGGGTGTATTTTATTACTGTTTTCTTTAGAGTAGATGTGATTGCAGCATTCTGTGATTGATGTTGATCCAGGGTCTCTCCTCAGGAGGTCTGGCAAAGAGTTTTCTTTTTTTGTCCGAGGCACTTCCGGGACTACAGCTCCCATGATGCTTGGCAGTTCCCATAGAGTTTTATTCCAGCTGTGACTTCATCTCCCATCATGCACCGCACCCCACCGAGAGACATTGTAGCTGTGCCTACAGCTCCCATGATGCTCCACGGCTCTATCAAACCATATTATACCTGTGCCTACAAATCCCATCATCCCCTGAGCCCCAGAGAGCCCCATTAGAGGGCCCCAACTGCTCTCCCGGACCCCTAATGGCCACAGATTCCCCTCCCTGACCTCCCAAGTGCTCTCCTGGACCCCCAAGAGCTTTCCCAGGCCCTGAAGTGTCCACCACAATCTCTTAGTGCCCCTCCTAGTGCTCACTCAGGTCCCCCAAGTTTCCTTCAGACTCTAAAGTTCTGTCTAAATTCCCTCTCCAGACCAAAAGCTGCCTCAAATGTACCCCAGAAATGTCTCCATGAATCCCAAATGGGTCCCTTTTATACCATCTGAGAAAATGATTAAAAATATTACAGTGGTACGAAAAATAGGACTAGTAATCAAAAGCTGGAAAAATCCATAGCCAATAGTGGTCACTTATTAATGAAGGGAATTGTGTTACTTAGAACCAATGACAAAAAAAAAATTTTACGTTGCCAAAAATGTATAGATTTTTTAATATAAATAGAAAATTAAGGTAATAAAAGTAATAATTAAGGTAATAAAAATATAGAATAGTATTATTATGAAAAAAAAAAATTAATAATCTTTTTTTGGGCATGTCAGTCAGGTGGGTGATGTGAGACACGCTGAGGTTGGGGGTGAGGAGCAGGTTGTCCAAACAGGAACAGCCCTCAAGGTGCTCGTACTTCTGTGTGCCCAGACCTCCTAAGGAGACATTCAGCATCAAGATCACTTAAGGAATGCTTCAGTCAGCTCTCCTCTAAAATGAAAAATAAAAAAATACTCATGTGATTAAAAACACAAAAGTCATGAGGTGCACATTGAAATCCTTCCTCATTAACAAAACTCCAAATTGACTCCAAGCAGCTGCACAATCCCTGATAACTTGAAGACAACAGGAAGAAGACAAGGTGCTCCTGAGAACCTTCTGTATTTTAATGATCCCCACAGTGGATTTGGGGCTGAGTCCAGGATGCTCAGGCACTGAGACAAGGTTGAAGAAGCTGCTCCAGGAGTCAGAAGCAAAACTCCAAGTCCCTTGGAGTATCAGTAGCCCCACTGAGGGCAGGGAGTGCCAAAGGCTCCCCAGGGACTGGTGAGAGCAGATCCTTGAGGGCAGGATTGCAGGAGCCCGAGGCTGTGAGCAAGGAACTGCAATGCTGAGCAAGGCCTGGGCTGGTTGGAGGAAGCAGAAAGGCCAAGGCCTGAGCCCAGGCCTGGGCCAGCAGGGCCTGTCCCTCACAGGTGGCTCGGGGCTGTTGCTGGGGCAGTGGGATGGCAGGGGCAGCAAGGACAAATGTCATCAAGCTGCAAGCCCTGCCAGCCTCCTGAGGGAGGGCCGAGGCAGAAGCAAAGAGCAGCCCCTGCCAGGAAAGTTCCTTCTGTGGGGCTGCAGAGGCCCTGCCCGAGCCCAGGGCACAAAGGCCTGGGTGCCTCTGGCCCTGCCAGCCCTGCCCAGCCCTTGGCCATCTCTCCTGCAGGCTGTGCCCCCTGTGCGTGCTGCTCCTGTGCCCTGGCCGGCTGCACACGCCCATCTCGCTGTCCCCCCCAGCATTTCTCAGCCCAGCATTGCTGTGCCCTCCCTGGGCTCCCTGCACCCAGCGCTGCCGGCTCCTGGCACACAGAGCCATGGCATGGCCCAGCCTCACGCTGGGACACCTCGGGCACCAACATTCTGCCCTGGGAGGGACTTTTGTATTTCCTCACCTCCAGGTGAACCTTCCAGGCTGCATTTTGGGGAGGTTTCATTCTCTTCCCATTCCACAGGAAAGCTCTGACTCCTGCTGTTCACAAATAGAGAAGGGCTGGTGGGAGATGTTCTGGTCAGAAGCTCTTTGGGGTACAGTGACAGTGAAATTATTGAGTTTTTAAATATTCTGTGAGAGAAGGAGGGGCAACAAAACTTCTACACTGGCCTTACAGAGAGTAGAATTCAGACTATCTAGGATGCAGATTTGGAGATAACTGAATCACGTGCTGACTTTTTTAAGGGAAACAGTCTTTAAAAAGAAAGCATTCCAGGAAGGGTGGAGAAACTTAAAGAAAGATATCTTGAATGAGCAGGAACGGCTTCTCTCTGTGTGCCAAAAGTGAGCCAATGAGGAAAAGTCTGCCCTGGCTGGGCATAGATGTTTTTCCAGAAACTCAGGGAAAAAAGAGGTTGCATCACATTTGGACAGAGGGGCAGGCAGCTCAGGAAATGTTTAAGGATATTATTAGGTCATGCAGAAAGAAAATGAGACAGGCAAAAGCTCAATTAGGACTTAACCTGGCCACTTCAGTGAAAAATAATAGAAAATATATCTATAAATTATTAACAAACATGGAACAAGGAGAACCTCAGCTCTTTATTGGATGCTGTGGGGAATATAGTAACTAAAGATGAGGAAAAGGCTGAAATACTGAACCCATTTGTGTCCTCAGTTTTCAAAAATAAGACAGGTTGAGCTCAGGACAAGTGTTCTCCTGAGCTGGTAGATGGGGACAGGGAGCAGAACAGACCCCTGTAATCCAGGAGGAAGCAGCTGGGGACCTGCTGAGCCACTCAGATGCTCACAGGTGTCTCTGGGAACAGATGGGATCCATCCTAGGGGGATGAAGGAGCTGCTGGATGAGCTCCCCAAGCTGCTCTCCATCATTTCTCATCAGTGCTGGCTCAGCAGGGAGGTGCCAGAGGACTGGAGGTGCCAATGTGAGCCCATCCCCAAGAAGGGCTGGAAGGAGGATGTGGGGAACTGCAGGCCTGTCAGCCTGAGCTGGGTGCCTGGTGAGGTGATGGAACAGATCACCTTGAGTGCCATCCCAGGGCACCTACAGGATGGCTGAGGGATCAGAGCCAGCCAGCGTGGATTTCAATATCTGCATTGATGATCTGGATGAGGGCATGGAGTGCACCATCAGCAAATGTGCAGATGGCACCAATGTGGGTGTGAGTGTGGATGTGCTGGAGGGTAGGAGGGCTCTGCAGAGGAACCTGGACAGGCTGGATCCAGGGCCCAAATCCAACGAGGTGAGGTTTAAAAGGACCGGGTGCTATGTCCTGCACTTGGGCCACAACAACCCCTGCAGTGCTCCAGGCTGGGGACAGAGTGGCTGGACAGCGGCCAGGCAGAAATGGCCCTGGGGGCACTGATGGACAGCAGGCTGGACATGAGCCAGCAGTGTGCCCAGGTGGCCAAGAAGGCCAATGGCTCCTGGGCTGGATCAGGAATGGTGTGGCCAGCAGGAGCAGAGCTGCTGTGCTCAGCACTGATCTGTCCAGCTCTTCACATAGACATTGCTGCTGCAGCTCCAGAAAAAGGAAAAAAAAGGGGCATCACCAGGGAAAATTTTGCTGGGAGATCTTTTGTTCATTAATTCCCCCGAGAGCAAAAATCCCCATAAAAAGAGTCTAGGGCCACAGCAGAGGTGGAGAGAACCAAAATGAGAAATAGCACATTGTGGACAATAACACATTATTGTGGACAATATTAAAAAACTAAAACACAGGAAAAAAAAGAAAAAGCCAAAACCAAACCAAGAAGAAAAATCAAACATTATTTTTCTTACAAGTGATTTCAGTATTTTGCCTGTAATTTAATGTTTCTGAAATCTTCCAGTCATCAGTGTCCACACTGCCGCCTTGAGCTCCTGGTTCCTCAGGCTGTAGATGAGAGGGTTCAGGGCTGGAGGCACCACTGAGTACAGAACTGACAGGGAGAGATCCAGGGATGGGGAGGAGATGGAGGGAGGCTTCAGATTGGCAAATGTGGCAGTGCTGAGAAACAGAGAGACCACAGCCAGGTGAGGGAGGCAGGTGGAAAAGGCTTTGTGCTGTCCCTGCTCAGAAGGGATTCTCAGCACAGCCCTGAAGATCTGCACATAGGAGAAAACCATGAACACAAAACATCCAGAAGCTAAACAGCCACTAACAGCAAGAAGCCCAAATTCCCTTAAGTTTGAGTGTGAGCAGGAGAGCTTGAGGATGTGTGGGATTTCACAGAAGAACTGGCCCAGGGCATTGCCCTGGCACAGGGGCAAGGAAAATGTATTGGCTGTGTGCAGCAGAGCATTGAGAAAGCCACTGGCCCAGGCAGCTGCTGCCATGTGGGCACAAGCTCTGCTGCCCAGGAGGGTCCCGTAGTGCAGGGGTTTGCAGATGGACACGTAGCGGTCGTAGCACATGATGGTCAAGAGGGCAACCTCTGATCCAAGGAAGAAGACAAACATAAAGATCTGAGCAGCACATCCAGCATAGGAGATGTGTCTGGTGTCCCAGAGGGAATTGTGCATGGCTTTGGGGACAGTGGTGCAGATGGAGCCCAGGTCAGTGAGGGCCAGGTTGAGCAGGAAGAAGAACATGGGGGTGTGCAGGTGGTGGCCGCAGGCTACGGCGCTGATGATGAGGCCGTTGGCCAGGAGGGCAGCCAGGGAGATGGCCAGGAAGAGGCAGAAGTGCAGGAGCTGCAGCTGCCGCGTGTCTGCCAATGGCAGCAGGAGGAAGTGGCTGATGGAGCTGCTGTTGGACATTTGCTGTGTCTTGGCATGAGGATCTGTAAAATAAATAATCATAGAATAGTTCAGTTTCGAGAGGACTGGAAATATCCCAGCCCAACTTGGTGACTCTTTCCCCCCACTGCCTGCCCAGGGCTCTGCTGCCTGGAGCTGTCCCTGCCAGCAGCTGCTTCCCTGTGCCCAGGGCTGGGCCCTGCCAGTGCTGCCAGAGCCCAGCCCAGCCCTGGGGGCTCAGCTCTGCCCTGCAGACCCCTCCCAGCACAGGGCACTGCCAGGGCCAGCTCTGCCTCTGCAAGCTCTGATGGCAATGTCACTGCAATCCTGAGGAGGCTGAAAAAGTAACATTGATGCTGCCTTTAAGGACCCCTATGCTGCTTTTTATTCTTTGCTTGGTTTTTTGAGATCTAAGAGAATTTTTAAAAATTTTTCCCAATCTGAACTGAGAGATGAATATCAGTGTTCAATTTCCCATTTCGGCAACCCAGAGCAGTAGATTAAAAAGCAGGATTTTCCCTTTTATGCAGCCCCTGCCTCACCGTGCTCCATGTATAATCTGTTTGGAACTGTTGTAGATTTAAATGTCATGCTGCTAGCAGCCCTGAACAATTGAGCATCTTCACCACACAAGGAGAACATTTCCAAGCCTTACCAGCTGTTTCCTTCCACCCAGACCTTGTCCCCCAGTGCTGGGAGCAGCTCCCAGGGCTGGCTGAGAGCTGTCCCTGGCAGGCAGCAGAGTCCCTGCCCCAGCACAGAGCCCTGGGCTGCAGGACCCTGCTCTGCACCACAGCCCTGGGCACCCCTGGCTGCTCTACACAAGAGATCATCAGAGAATGTACTCACACAGTCTGCAGGCATTGGGATGTTCCAGCTTTAGGAGATCACTGCAGGAGCTGCAGCTGCATTGTCCTGCAGCCAGAGGCTTCCTGTGTCAAGGGCTGGGAGTGATTCTGCCTCAGTCACTTCTGAGCATCTTCCCAGCCCTGACTGATTGAAGCTCTCTGTGCCTCTGTGCTGTGCCCGGGGTGGCTGCAGGCAGTGCCTGAGCCCTGCTGAGCTGGGAGAAGAGCTGCTCATGAAGAGAAATGTGTTTTTGAAGCTCTTCTTGGTTGCCAGGATTGCGTTCTGTGCCAGGAGCCCAGCCCAGCTCATCAGCAGACACAGCACAAGGACTTTAATGACCCTCTAGGGATTTGTGCTGAGGCCCTGAACATCAGTCCCTGAGAGGGAGATGAAGAAACCTCTCAAGAACTCCCAGTCAGAATCAAACTCCAAAATTTCCTGAAGTTTTAATGGGTCCCACTGAGGGACACAACTGAGAAAGTGTCCCCAGGTTCCAGTTAGAGCAGGAAATTGGAGGCAGAGATGACAGGTGAGAACAAAGATAAGCCAAGTCTTGGTGCCCTGGGGCACAGCAGGGTGTGTGCCACCAAGGGCTGGGAGGACACACCTTGTCCTGAGCCACTGGGGCCTCCTGGAACAGCCCCAGCAAGGCTGGGCACTGTCACCCCTTGTCCTGCCCTCAGCATCCCCCCACATCCCAGTGGCCTCAGGGATCTGCTGGGACGAGTCCCTGGGGAGCCTTGGTCAGGAATGGCCCTGGGGGCTCCTTCATGCTCCCAGGGACTGCAGGTTTTTCAGAGGACTTTGGGTTTTGCTTTTGCCTTGGAATCTCTGAGACCTTTGTGTAATCATGGCCTCCAATTATCTGCTTTAATTAGTCCCTTGAGAGCCTTTGTCAGTAACAACACTCAGTCGGGCTCATTAATGCTTCAAGGTACTCAGAGTTATTTTAAATTCTACTTTTTGACACTGGGTCTCTGAGAAGTTTGTGTAATCCTGGCCTCCAATTATCTGCTTTAATTAGTCCCTTGAGAGGCTTTGTCAGTAACGATATTCAGTGGGGCTCATTAATGCTTCAAGGTACTTTATTTTTTTAATGTACTTGGAGGTTCCCTTTTGACACCAACTCTTTTAGTAGTTCCTGGAATCATGCACCCAATTATCTACTTTAATTAGTCCCTTGAGAGCTTTGTATTGACACTCAGTGGGGCTCATTAATACTTTGAGCTACTCAAGGTTTTAAAGGTACTTTGGATTTTCCTTTCCTCTCTGACTCTCTGAGAGGTTTTTGGGCAATCCTGGCATCCAGTTCTCTCCTCCAAGGAGTCCATGAGGAGCCTGTGTTGGGGATGGACCTCAATGGGACTCATTAGTGCTTTGAGACACTTTGGGTTTTTCTTCTGACTTGGACTCCTGGAAAAGTTTGTGCAATCTCCTCTCAGTGCCTGAGGTTCAAGGGCTCAGCACCAAATGCACCACGGGGCTGATTGGGATCAAGCAAGTCCTGCCAAACCATGGCTCTGCCTTGATTTCCCTCGGGTCTGGGGCAGTTCTTTAGGAAGATTTCCTGCCACACTTATGGAGAAATAATTCAAAGGGCTTCTTAGAGATATTTATTATTATTTTTAAGGGTTTATTTTATTACTTTTCTCTTTAGAGCACACCTGACTGCAGCATTCTGTGGTTGATATTGATGCAGGGTGTCCCCTCAGGAGGCCAGGCCTGCTCACAGAAGCTGTGCCTTGAGGGCTGACCCAGTGTGGACAACCTTGCTCCACATTCCCCAACCCCATCCTGTCTGTACTCACTCCTGGGACCTGCTTTACTTGGAGAACTGGCTGCACTCAGGCAAACAGTGGTTTTCCTGTTTTTTTTGGCAGCAATCTAAACCTCCTAAGTTTCCCCACTGCAAAAAGACAGACTCCTCAGGTGTGTACCAAGCCCAAGGTGCCACCAAGGAGGTTCCCCTTTCCCAAGATATAACCCTGCAAGGATTATTTCAGACCTTTGGACTCCCTGGTTCCATGAGGCTTTGCAGTGTCACAAAGGCTCCTTGCCTCCCTGACACAATGGAGATTTGGGTCCATTGGGTCCCACGGAGACACAGTGTTCTTTATGAGTTTATGAGGCCTTGATCTGCGGCAATGGACTTTTGGTTCCATGAGTTTCTCTACTCAACAATGAGCTCCTTAGATCCAAACTGTCACAACTGACCCTTGGTTCCATGTGCCCCACAGTGTCACAGTGGTCTCCTTTGCCCTGTGGCACCCAACAGGGCCAAATGCCTGGGAAGAAGGAGGAGAAGGGGACATTTGGAGTGATGGTTTTTGTCTTCCCAGGGCACAGTGACGTGGGCTGGGGCCCTGCTGTCCTGGAGATGGCTGAACACCAGCCTGCCCATGGAAGGGCTGAGAGACAACAACCTCTGTGCATGGAACTGCAACAGCAGAGAGCTCAGGCTGAAGGCTGGGTTTAAAAGACTGTCACCAGCACAGGAAACAGCAATGTGAGAGGAAAGATGTGTGCTCATGTCTTTACAAATCATTTGGTGGGTGAAGGGATGGGTGTTGAGGTGTTTGAAATGGGTCGTAACATTTCTACTGACTTTGGGCAGCAGGTTTGTTACCGGGCCCAGCCAGCTTGGCTCCTGACACAGACAAGGGTTTTCACTGGTTTGTACTGGTTTTTACCTATTTTCCTGGTTTGTTGCTATCCATACTGGTGTTTTCTGGTCCCTACTGGTTTGTACTGCTTACTACCGGTTTGCAATGCACAGTTGGATACTGCTTTTTACTGGTTTTTACCACTTATACTGGTCTATACTGGTCCATACTGGTCCATACTGGTTTATACAGGTTTCAGGGTGCTGTTGGAGCTGTTGTTCATAGGGCAGATCCTGGGGATGAATCCCAAATCCTACGGGGTGTGGCACCACCAGGGCTGGGTGCTCAGCCACGCTGCAGCGCCCTCTGCTGGCTGGGAGGAGCAGGCACTGTGCGAGCACCTCCTGGTGGCTGACCCCTGCAACTGTGAGTGCCTTGTACTGGTTTGTACTGGTTTGTACTGGATTGGGGTCCAGGAGGTGCTGGGATGGGGCTGGGGTTCCTGGGTTGCACTGGGTTGTACTGGGAGAGAATGTGTGAGCGTCCGGGAGGACCTAGCACTGTGTGTAGTGGTTGTACTGGTTTATACTGGTTTGTACTGGTATAGGGTGCTGGGGGATTACTGATTTGTACTGGATTATACTGGATTATACCAGGATGGCGTGCTGGGGGTTACTGGGTTGTACGGTTTGCAATGGGATGGGGTGCTGGGGGGTAATTGACTTGTACTGGGTTCTCCTGGGAAAGCGAGAGGGGTGTGTGAGTGCCCTCTGCTGGCTGGGAGGACCTGGTGGCCCACTCTGAGTTATACTGGGTTATACTGGTTTATATTGGGATGGGGTTCTGGGGGTGACTGGGTTATACTGGGTTATACTGGGTTATACTGGTTTACACTGGGATGTGTGGTCCTGGGGGACACTGGGTTGTAGTGGTTTATACTGGATTATACAGGGATATTCTGGACTTTACTGGGCTAAACTGGGGTGCACTGGCTTATACTGGGAAGGGGCTTAGGGATGCATGGCACTCCACTGGGAGCAACTTCTGGGGATGCTGGCCTTACTGATTTATACTGGGATGGGGCCTGAGACCTACTGGGAGTGACTTCAGGTTGTGCTGGCCTTACTGGTTTATACTGGGAGCTGTCGCCATGGGCTCAGGGGTGGCTCCCAGTGCTTACTGGTTTATACTGGTGCCCTCCCAGTATAAACCTGGGAGCCCCAGGACCACACTAGGAGCCCCTAGACTACACTGTGAATGGGTTTGGGTGCATGAGGCCTTACTGGTTTATACTGGGAGCTGCTGACACAGGCCTCAGGAGCTCAGGAGTGGCTCCAAGTGCTTACTGGTTTATACTGGTGCCTTCCCAGTCCACACCTGGGAACACTGGTAGGCACTTGCAGTCCGGCAGGACCTCAAGGCTGATCTGACCTTCACCAGGGCCCTGCTGAGCCACACAGCTTCTCCAACTTCTCAGCCTGGCAACACTGCCTGGGGCTGCTGATGCCCACCAGGAACTACGGCAAGGGCACTGCCCCCTGGAAGGCTGGAGGAAGGTGAGGGATTCCCCAGAAAAACTCCAACAACTTTGCAGGATCTTCAAAATTCTCCAGCCCCTCCCTTGCCTAAAGTTGGAGCTGGTGGGTTTTGTTGGGTTGAATGGGTAGACCTGGTTTCCCTAAATCCCTAATGACTTTAATGGGTAGACCTGAACTCCTGGATACCTGGGTTTCCCCTCTGAGACACTGGGGCTTCCCCCGCTGCCCCCCTGAGATTTCGGGGTGCCCCCTTGCCCATGCCAGAGCTGGAGCTGCTGCAGAATACCATCTTCACCAACCCCATGCACCAAAGCACCTGGCTGTACCTGATCTGCATCCTCTCCTGAGGTAACTCAGGCTTCTCTCCCACGCCTGATATGCTCACCTGGAGTTTTGGGGTAGCCCCTGAATGTTGGGGTGCCCCCGACAGCCCTGCAGCTGCCAAGGGTCATCTGTGTCCACATCGACTGGGAGGACAGTGGCCATCATCTTCTCCTGGCCTGTCAGGGTGAGTCAGGACACTTGGGTGTCCCAAAATTTACCTGGATAGCCCCAGAAGTTATCTGGATACATCTGGATACTGCCCAAAATCACCTGGATCCCATCCAACAATCACCTGGGTATTCTGGGTATCTCCAAAAATCACCTAGGTACCCCCAGAAATCACCTGGATACACCTGGGTACCCCTTGGACACTTGGATCACAAAAAACCCTTGGGGCCTCCCTAAACTAGTGTCCCAAACATCCTCATTGCTTTGATTGGGTAGGCCTGGTGCCCCTAAACTCCTTTGCCTTTAAAGGATAAACCTGCTGTCCCTAAATTCCTATTGATTTCAATGGCTTAGACCTGGAGTCCTGCTTATCTCCATTTATATCTACAAATCCCTCCCAGTGTTCCCAAATTTTCTCCAGTGCTCCCAGTCACCCCAGTGTCCCCCCTTAGCCCTTCCCAGTGCTCCCAGTTTAAACAGTAACTCTTCCCAATCAAGCCCTATCAATTGGGTAGACCTGGAGTCCCTAAAATCCCTATTGACTTCACAGGGGTAGACCTGGTGTCCTTCAATCGCCTTTGACTTCTGTGGGCAGAGCTGATGTCCCAACATTTTTGGTGCTAAAATTACCAATTTTGGGCTCAGAATTCCCAGATTTCAGTCTGAAAATGAAAATTCTTGGGCTTACCTGGAGGCACAGCTCCAGCATGGACCACAGGTGAGGGATCAGGGATTTGGGATTGGCCTCCAGGAATTCATCCAGGATATCCAGAGCATTGGCACTATGATCCTGGAGTGGAAATTCCCAGAATTCAGCCCAAGATTTCCCCCAAATTAACTCAAATTTCCCCATTTTAGGACCAAATTTCATCAGAAGCCCATTGACTTCAATGGATAAACCAGGTGTCCCTAAATCCCTATTGACTTTAATGGGATACACCTGGTGTCCATAAGTCCCTATTGATTTCATTAGTCGTGTCTGATGTAAAAAAAATTGTGTATTGGGAGATTGATATTACAAGAGATGGGGCAACTGAGAGACGTTGTAAAAGATGGTTTATGGCCTCATGGTGTCAGTCTCATAGGAGGGTGAGACATTAAAGGTGTTACCTGCAACACCAAACTATCAGAAGCCTCCTCATTCTTAGTTATAATGCTTTATGTTCATTTTTAGCCAATCAAATACTTCTGTGAAGTTTGCCAGTATCCTTTTACACCAATCATTAATTGCTTTCCTTCTCATGGCTTTGCAGTAATGTGTAATTTTTCAACCAATCCTATAACACTTCACCAACCTACACTGATATACCTTAAACTTCTAATTAACTTTATAACAGATTCTATTGCTAAACTTGAAAATCTTTTACTATCTTACTTAACAAACTGCTTTGCTTTCATAATGCATATTTCTGTTTGCTTAAAATATATTTCTACTTAAAATAAAAACTTATATTCTTGTTTTATATCTATTCTACTTTTCATGCTCAGATTGCCCAAGATTTCTCCAAGGTCTTAGGTCAAAGCTTGTATCCATCTCAGTCTCTGAGCCTGTATGCACAAGGCCCTGAGAGCTCTCTGTGCCTGCATTTCCCACACCACCTGTCATCTCTGCCTCCAATTTCCTGCTCACACTGGAACTCACAGTGACCTCCATTGAAGGAAAGAACCAAGCCCCAGTGGTGCAGGGGCAGTCACCAGAAGCCAAGGCCAGCCAGACTTGACAGTACTGGCAGATTTTGCCTGGGACCAACCCTTGGATCTACAGTATTTTAGAGCTGGAATCCCAATTTCAAACATGGACATATGGAGGAGATGGATGGTTCTTTTCAATAGGAAGGAAAGCAGGAAACACCAGTGTTTCAGGGGCAGAAGAAAGGCAGACATCAGAGGCCAAGGCCAGCCAGACCTCTCTGTCCTGGCAGCTTTTGTCTGAAAGCAACTCTTTGATATAGGGAATTTCAGAGGTGGAATCCCAATTTTGGCCATTTCTGTGTAGATTAGAAGGATGGTTCTTTTCCATTGGAAAGAAAGCACAGAGCCCCAGTGTTTCAAAGGCAGATGAGAGGTGGCTCCTGGGAGTCCAAACCATCCAGACCTGTTTGTCCTGACAGCTTTTCTCATGGAGGAATCCTCAGATATATGGAATTTGGGAGAAGGAATCTCAATTTTGACCACAGACACCTTGAGAAGGACAGTTCTTTTTCCCTGGAAGAAAAGCCTTGAGCCCCAGTGTTTGCAAAGCAGGGGAGAGGCAGCCCCCAAGAGGCCAAGGCCAGCCTGACCTGCCTGTGCTGGCACCTTCCAGTTAACATGCCTTAGTTCCATGAGGCCCTGCAGGGTCACAATGTTCCCCTTTTTTCTGTAGTGGCACAATGGCCCAATGACACCATGAGGTCCTGCAATGTCACAATGGCTTCATGCTTCCACAATGCCCTGATGTGTCACAATGGCCCCTTGGCTCCACGTGCTCTCACTGTGTCACAATGGCTCCTCCATGACACTATGGGCTTCACAAGGTCACCATGGACCCTTGGTCCTTGGGGCCCTTGAGTTTCATAAAGCTCTCCTTGATTCTGTGAGGCACAAGAGTGTCAGAATGGATCCATGAGATTCTGCAGTGTCACCATGGTCACTGTCAGAAGCTGGATGAGATCAATGTCCCAGACACCTGGGGATGAGCTGTCAATCAGTCACACAGTGGGGTGGTGCTGACCCAGGCTCTGATTGCCCCAGCAATCACAAGTCCCACCTGGGGGAGGCCCACGAAGGCCCAGGGGCTTAAAACACAGAGCAGGAGCTCAACCCATGGTCCATACCCTGCCTTCTCCTGGGGTCTGTGTCTCACCCACACTGGAACCCTAGGAGCTGGGAGCCATGTGTGTGTCTTTCTAGAGCTTCTGTTTTTCTGTGTCTCTTTCCTCTCCTTCTAATGCTCTTTATACAGAACAGTTTTGGGCACCTCAACAATCTAAGTGTTTAGAGGTTTTTAGATTAAATGAGCAAAGTTAATGACGTTCCTGCTATGATAAGTGTTTTATGTTGACTAGGATGTTTTATTAAATTCTTTTCCAAAGTTCCTTCATTTTCTATACTTTGCCAGTAAAATTTTATGTCATTTTGACCTCTAGAAAATATCTGGCTGGGATTCTCCTGTGCACCAAACTTGAGTAAAGGAACATTTGGTCACCCCCAGCATTTCAGTGTCCTGGGGTGTTACAGCCCCCCAGGCTCACCATGGCCTCTTGTTTCCATCAGGCCCTGCTGTGTCACACTGGCCCTTGGTTCCATGAGCATCTGGAGTGTCACACATCTTGATGACATTTGTCCTTGCTGCCCCTGCCATCCCAGTGCCCCAGGAACAGCCCCGAGCCACCTGTGAGGGACAGGCCCTGCTGGCCCAGGCCTGGGCTCAGGCCTTGGCCTTTCTGCTTCCTCCAACCAGCCCAGGCCTTGCTCAGCATTGCAGTTCCCTGCTCACAGCCTCGGGCTCCTGCAATCCTGCCCTCAAGGATCTGCTCTCACCAGTCCCTGGGGAGCCTTTGGCACTCCCTGCCCTCAGTGGGGCCAGTGATGCTCCAAGGGACTTGGAGTTTTGCTTCTGACTCCTTGAGCAGCTTCTTCAACCTTCTCTCAGTGCCTGGGGGTCCTGGACTCAGCCCCAAATCCACTGTGAGGCTGATTAAAGTACAGAAAGCCTTCAGGAGCTCTTTGTCTTACTTCAGGGCTTGTGCAGCTGCTTGGAGTCAGTTTGGAGTTCTATTAAGGAGGAAGATTTCAAAGTGAGCCTCATCACTTTTTTTCTTTAATCAAGTCAGTATTTTGCTTTAAATTACAGTTCAGAGAAGAGCTGATAGAAGCATTTCCCAAGTGATCTTGATGCTGAATGTCTCCTTAGGAGGTGTGGGCCCACAGAAGAATGAGCCCCTTGCAGGCTGACCCTGTTTGGACAACCTGCTCCTCACCCCCAACCTCACCATGTCTGACATTGCCCACCTGGGACTGACATCCCTGTGCCCTGCACCAGAACCTTGTCCCCTGAGCTCTGCAGATGGGTGTCCCTGCCCATTGCACCATGTCCCACCTGCTCTCCTCAGGGCTCTGCCTGCACACTGGCCCAGGAGAAGTTTTCCTGTTTGTGAGGAAAGAATGGAAAAACCTGAGCAGTTTTCCTAAACAACAAACGCCTCTCAGGAACGACATGCTCAGTCCAGGCTGTCTGCAATGATGTCACCTTTCTACAAGGGACAGTGTGATCAGAAATGATCTCTGTAAGCAGAATTCTGAGTATTTCAGCTGAATTCTCTGTCCCTGTCCTTTCCCTGGGTCTTTGTTGCAGATGGAATCTGCTGGTGCCACCCTCACCTTTAATCTCACTTTTGAATGCAGACAGATGTTCCCAGGTGTGTTAAGCAGGATTTGCTCAATATTTATGCAAAGCCTTTGTGTTCTGTTGCAGAGAAGGGGCCATTTTGACACTGAGGGGGTGACATGGAAGCAAGGAGTCAGTTGTGACAATGGGGTCCCGTGGAACCCGGGGCTATTGTTGCTCTGCAGAACCAACACAGCTGCTGGACCTTTCCTGATTTCGAGAATCAGGACTTGTCACCGAAATTGTAGAGAGTGTTTCATTGCCAGCTGGGACACATGGGGGGATATTTCCTCCAAACCACGTGTACGTGGTCCAGACAGGTTCCAGGTATAAATACACATTGATCCCACAAGCCCACACCTCCCTGCCCGCCCATCTCCACCTTCTCTCCCTTTGTATTATTGTTAGCTGCCACCCCTCCTGGTGGTTGTGTTTGGTGGTTTTTGGGATGAAGGCTGTATGTCTTCCTCAGTAATCACTGTTTGAGCTCTGCTTCTGGGCAGGTGCAGTGGAGGTTTGCCTCTCCCTCAGGTCAGCTTGTCCCACTCAAAACCACCTGGCTGGTCCTGGCTGGTTTCCGGAGCCACAGGTTTCTGCTTTGTTGGGATTGTACAATAGCTTGGTCTTGCTTTGCTGAGTTTTTGCCACATATTTTAATGTTTTTTCCTGGTAACTAATTTCCTATGTGGTTTGTTACATATGGTTAAGCTATGTGTTCTATTTCCCCTCTACCTGCTTAAACATATTATGTGCTTCTAAAATTCTGAATTTTCAAAACCATAGATGTTCCCCATCTCATTTCCCCCCCTTTTCTTCTAAATGATGCAAATTCTTTTGCTTTCTAAGATATCTATCATACTCTCTATGACTGTCTTTACCTAGTTAATTCGATAACAGGGTAGGCATTGTAGCCATTCTTTGTGACTGTTTCAAATTCCAGAAAATCATTACCAAGAACAAAACTTAAACTCATCAGAACTAACAAAACTACTATCAGATGACACAATCAGTGTAGAAACCCTGCTGCAGTAGGAGACCACCCAAAAAATACATCCCACCAGTGGTGAGATGTGTCTCCCTCCAACCTTCTATGGTCTCCTTATAGTCTGTCTCATGGTGTCTTGTGATCAAGATCTTCACTCCCATACTTCTCATTTCTTTCAGAATTTCCTGAAGATCTGTGTTTTAGTAGCTCTATAACTAGACTGAGATTCATTCTTATGGGCACAGGCAATACATCCTGCCCAGTTGTCATGTTTGCCTTTATATACTGATGTGATACAACAGGTGCCCAATAGGAAAAATTGCACCCCTCAATTTTGGCCAAGTTACAAATGCACAAATCAGATTGTGTTTCCTTTATAATGAGCTCGTCCACTCTTATGGTGGGGCATGCTGTTCTGAGGCATACACAACCCTGACCTATATATACCAGCAAGGTTGTCTGGTTGACTGAATGGATTTTGAAGAGACAGATGCTTTGTTGTGGATCCAGGCAGATATCTCTGTCATTGTTGACATTTCCTTCACATACAAACCTCAGTTGTTTTCTTGTGGCACATAGCTCTATGTTAATAATCTGCCACTTCCCTTTAACCTCTTGTGCCCATGTTGTATGTTCAGATAGATGTAGCACAGTTCCCTCATGGTTTAATTCTAAAAGCCTTGGTTTCACATCCCTCTATTTTAAGCCTGAATTCAGAACAGTTAGTGAAGCATGTGTCACAACATTCAGTACCAATTTGAATGGGTTTTATAAGTCACTGATGGAATCAGTCCTGAACAAATACAAGTTTGCATCCCCAGACATCTTTCCCTGGCCAGACAGTTGTGTTTGATATTTGTAACACCTGCCACAGAGACTTAGGAGAGTCAAAGTCAGAAGCTTTCCCCTGACACATAGAAATGCCAGTCCCATTGTATATAGGAGGTCTTGCACACATGTCTGTCATAGCCATGGCTATGATCATGAGAGCCACAGCTTTCCAGCTGGCACCTGCTTGATTCTCCATGGTGACTGTGAAGCCTTTTTGATTCTAGTGTGATGTATCTGTGCTGCTTGTTCTCTGATCTTGATGGCAGTGAAGGAGGTGAGGAGCACCTGGTATGGTCCTTCCTACTGTGGTTCCAAAGTCTTTTCTGTAAGAGACTTCACATACACACAATCTCCAGGTTGTACATTATGTACTGGTCCATCCAATCCCCTACACCAGCTTCTTCATACGTTTCCTGATATTACTGACTTGTTTCCCCAGGGCCACCATGTATTCTGTTACTGTTTCTTCCCCTATTTGTGCTGATGTTCCCTTCTGTATTGCATAAGGTCGCCCATACGGGATCTGAAAAGGACTCAGCCTTTCCTTTGCCCTTGGTTTAGTTGGGATGTGTAAAAGGGCTAAAGGAAGGGATTGAGGCCAAGGCAGATTGACCTCCTGTCCTAATTTAACAATTTGCTGTTTGATGAAATGATTCATCTTCTCCACTTGTCCAATTGACTGGGGATGATATGGGGTATGTAATTGCCAAACTATACCTAAAATATTACTAACCTGATTTACCACCTTTGCAATAAAATGGAGCCTTCTATCTGAAGAAATGGCAGCTGGACCCCCAAATCGTGATATTATCTCTTTTACTAATGCCTTGACCACTTTTCTGGCCTTAGCAGTTCTAGCAGGGAAAGCCTTAGGCCATCCTGAAAAGGTATCAGTTTATACCAGTAAATAATGAAACCCCCCTTGTCTTGGGAGTTCTGTGAAGTCCATTTGCCATAATTGGTCAGGTACATTTCCCTTCTCAATTTCACCCATTTCTGGCTTTGTTTTTAGGATTAGTCTGGAGGCAGAGATCACATTGTTGAGTTACCTGCTTCACTGTAGTGTATCAATTTCTAGCCATGATGTTCTGATTTAAGTGTTCATACACAGTCTGTGGTCCCCAGTGTCTTTTCCTATGCTCCTCCCTTATTACAAACCATATTAGATGGCCAGGTATGATTACCCTTCCTTCTGGGGTAGGGGCCCACCCCTCTTTACTGTATGTCTCATCCAAATTTGTAATTAGCTTCAGATCCTCTTTGTCATAATTTGGTTTACCCTCAAGGGAGATTTTCCTGTCTGGGATTAGAGCTACTTCCAATTTTACCTCTGTTTTTGCTGCTTCTTTTGCCTCCCTGTCTGCCAGCTCATTTCCTTTTTCTGATTCCAAGTATGCCTTTTGATGTGCTCTGATGTGCATAATTGCTATTTTCTTTGGGAGCTGTTCTGCCTCCAGCAATTTCAGAATTTCTTCTGCATGTTCAGTGTTTTTCTTTTGAGAGTTCAATAGCCCCCTTTCCTTTCAGATTGCTCCATAAGCATGCACAGCCCCAAAAGTGTTCTTTGGATCCATGTATATGTTCACATTCTTACATTGGGTCAATTCCAAGGCTCGGGTCAAGGCGTTTTTCACATTTTGTGCAGAGGTATTGACAGGCAATGGTTCAGACTCTATTACCCCATGGCTGATGGAGATGCCATATCCTGCATGCCTTTTGCCATTCGGGACATTGCTGCTTCTGTCCATGAACCAGTCCTCTGCATCTTCCACAGGAACATCCTTCAAATCCAGGCAGCTTGAGGATGTTGCTTCAATGGTTTCCAAGCAGTCATGGTGTACTGGTTCTCCCGTGTTTCCATTGAGGAAAGAAACTGGATTGACAATGTTAGTGATCACAATCTCCACAGCATCCTGTTCTACCAGTATGGATTGGTATTTCAGGAATCTCTGTGGAGAAAGCCAGTACCTGCCCTTCATTTCTAATACTGGAGACACTGTATGGGACACCAACACAGTCATTTTTTTGTCCCAAAATGAATTTTCAAGCTTCCTGGATATTTAGCACTACTGCTGCTACCACATTCAGGCATCCTGGCTATCCTTTTGTGGTCACATCCAATTGCTTGGAGATGCAGGTGACTGCTCTGTGATATCTAAATCTTGTGCCAATACTCCCAGGGCGATTCCCTGTTTCTCATGGTAAAACAAAAAGAAAGGCTTACCCAGTTCAGGGAGTCCCAGCACTGGAGCTGACATGAGGGCCTTTTTCAATTGTTCAAAGGCTCGTGTAGCCTGTTTGTCCCATTGCAGATGCTTCTGTTCAGAGTTGATCAGTGCATACAGGGGTTTTAACAAGCAACTGGTAATTATAGATCCAAAGGTGACACCATTCAGTCATTCTGAGGAAAGTTCTCAATTCTTTTACAGTCTGTGGTTTTGGTATTTGGCATAGAGCCTCTTTTCAGGCTTGCCCCAGAGTTCTTTGCCCCACATTAATTTCATGCCCCAAGTAAGTGACTTCCTCTGCATTACCTGGGCTTCCTTCTTAGACACTCGGTGCCCTTGGAGCCCCAAAGAGTTTTAGAGACTCACTGTCCAAGGCATGCAAATATCTTCTGTCTCAGTGGCAATCAGGATGTCATCTCTGTATTGTCGCAGTCTCCCCTTCCCGGGTGGGGTTTCCCAAGACTTGAGACCCTTGGCGAGTTGGTTGCCAAATATGGTGGGGAAATTCTTGAATCCTTGAGGCAGTACAGTCCAAGTGAGCTGGGTCCTTTGTCCACTTTTCCAAGGCAAATATCTTTTGGCTGGCTTCATAGAGAGGGAGGCAAAAGAAAGCATCTTTCAAATCTAAACAGTAAACCAGGTTAGTTAAGGTGTCAATACTGTTAACAAAGTGTGTGGGTTTGCTACTACAGGACATAAATCCTCTGTTATTCTATTGACTGCTCTTAAATCCTGGACTACTCTGTACGTTCCATCAGGTTTGTGAACTGGTAATGTGGGAGTGTTAAAATCAGATTCACATTCCCTTAACAGACCCCATTGCAAGAATTTTTCTATTACCAGCTGGATTCCTTCCCTACCCTCTCTTTTTAAGGGATATTGTTTTATCCTTACTGGTCATTGTCCCTCCTTAAGCTTTACATCTATTGGTGATGCATTCTTAGCTCTTCCTGGCTTCTCAGTGGCCCACACACCAGGTTACATCTGGTTGATGATATCTTCACTGATTTTTCCTTCTATGGGAACCTCCTTATTTGAATATATTCTTGAGTATCCACCTCCATAGTAATATCCCCTTTTTCAAATCTGATTGTTGCACTCAATTGTTCAAGCAAATGTCTTCCAAGGAGTGCATGTGGTGAATTAGGCATGTATAAGAACTTATGCAAGCCTACTGGTTTTCCCAATTTATATTTTAGTGGTCCACAAAAATAAACCTTGTCAGCTTGGCCAGTGGCTCCCTTAACCATAATATAATCTTCCCCCACCTGAGTTAAAGCTGTGTTTAAAATCGAACACATTGCCCCTGTATCAATTAAAATTTTTCTTTGTTTTTGATCTTTTCCTTCCCCTAGCTTCATTATAACCAAGGGATCAGCCAGGGAAGATCCCCCTGGTTCCTGTCAGTCTTCATTTACATTTGCCACTACCCGTGCCCCTTTGTTTCCCTTTCCTCAGCGTTCTGGGCATTCGTTTCTTCAGTGGCCTAATTGCTCACATAGAGCACATTCTTTTCTTCCTAGGCGTGGAGGGGGAAGCCCTTTTTAAATTTTCGTCTTCCTTTTTAACTACTGCTATGACCCTTCCTTGTTTCCCCTTATTCCCTTCTTCTCGATTGCTAAACAACCTCCAGCATTCATCCAATAATATTTCTAAGTTTCTTCCTTCAGTGGGTCTGAATTTCTGAAGTTTATATCTTCTATCACCGGTGGATTGACCTAAAAATGATGACACTAACTGCTGTATCCCGATATCTGATCTGGGTCCAAAGGTGTGCTACGACACATTGTGTCTCAGCCTGTCTAAGAACTCAGGTGGTGACTCAAAGGGACCTTGTTTAATAGCATATAAAGCTGAGCAGTTAATAGATTTGGGGATGGCTTTCTCTATTCCCTTTGCAATCCACTCCTGATATTCTTGTACCTTCTGTCTTCCTGCCATTCTATTCACATCCCACTTTGAATCCTGGGGGGAAAGAATTCCTTTACATCCTCCCCCATGTCTTACAGTGCTCCTCAGCCAAATCCCAGGGTACCTTTGGGATCAGCTCTTTCTCTGTTTCTGTCATTGCATGTAACAGTAACTGTATAGCATTCCAATCCGGGTTATGTGATTTCACTATTAACCAAAAGTGTTCAGCTATACTTAGAGGGTCCTTTCTGTAATCCTTTACATTCCTTTTCCAAATTTCCAAATCATTGGTATTGAAGGGAACCTTTAGTAGCATCATTGCTCCATCTGGTCCCACTTCTTCTCTAAGAGGTGCCTGCAAAACTACTGGTGGTTCCCTAGCTTTGCCCTTGTATGGGAGGATGTTGGACTTTCCACGGGTGCTGGAGTTGGATCTGGTGCCCTTCCTGGGCTCCCACCCAACTCTAGTGATGGAGGAGGGGAGATCATCCAGATTAGAGTCTTCTTCCTTATATACCCTGTTATTTTTAGTGCACTTCTGACCAAGACTACAGGCTGAGCAGCATCATTTTAATATATGTGAGACCCTTCTGTTTTCTCTTTCCATTGCTAGGATCAGTGGGTCTTGTGGAGGGTTAATACCACAATCCCTTTGCCATTCTTGGTGGCTCTGTAATGTGAAAAACATCTGCATATGGTGCCTCATCCCATTTTCCTTCCTGCCTTAAAAACAACATTAACTTCAACATGGTGTTATAGTCCCATGTTCCATTTAATGGCCACTTTGCCCCATCTTCTGGTTTATACAGAGGTCACCATTGATTAGAGTATTTGATGAAAACCCTTTTGCTCTCCGTTTCTCCTGTCCCCACAACTTCCTTCCAGTGGCTTAGTATACATCCTAAAGGGCTCCTCCTAGGCACCTCTTTACTTTGCTGGGTCCTCGTGATTTCTCTCTTTATTTCTCTTATCTCCTCTCCCAAACCTCTGCTGGCAATATTCTTTCACTTCTTCCCAGTGGTCATTGAAAACGTGCCAATCCTTGAGAACTGAATGACTCTTTCCCCAGATCAAATTCACAATCAAACACTCAACCTGTGTTAATTCCTGAATATGATGCCATGGGTCCGGGGTACACCTGGGGCATGTAGGCGTCCACCTCCTAGATCTGCAGTGCCACTTCCTTTTGCACCTATGACACTGTAGGAGGTCCCAGGCTGGATGCCACCTTGGTGTCCAAATTGCTGGTCCACACGCAAAGCAAAGAATTGGTCTAACCCTTCTAGGTTCCCTTTCGACTAGAGGTTGCTCCCAATCAAAACTCAGATAACTATCTATGGAATCTGAGAATATTCCTCCCAAGTATACCTGCTCTACTCCCCCGTCCTCCCATACCAACCGTACAAGTTTCCCTTGATCCCTCAAGAAATCCGGGGGCTCAATCTGGAGCCACCTAGAAAGGGCTTCCTCCTTGCTTGGTCGAGCCCTCCGCACTCACTCCGAGCTTCCATCACCTTTTTAACTCTGACAGTTTCCAAAAAAAATCAGACCTGTCATTGACAGTTACAGACACAGGAGGGCAGCATTACATCAGAAACAATAGAAGTTCATGCCTCAGAAAAGAAATCTTAATTTGTTGCAATTAGAGTTAATAACACAACAGGGCAGTGTTACATCAGATATTGCAGAGGTCCACTACAGAAAACAAAGCAGACATTACTCAAAATCCAAAATCTCCAGCACCAACATTAGAGTGATGCAAACACAAAACACCAACCACCATATAAAATACTTCCTTCAACCACCCAACAACAAGCACAATTTACACAGAATATTTATGGCAGTTAGGGTTATAGCACTGAGTTATGCTGTTAATAATACTGAGAACACCTTGGTTCCTGTTCAAGTTACCCCCAAACTTGCTAGTGGCCACCCTATGTGGTCAACAGAAACCCCTTTGCCAGCTTCCAAATACCTTCCCCAAACCTGTCAGCTCTATGTGTTGGATGTCTCTGACACACTGTTAGCCATGTGCAGGCATCCCTAGTGTCTTACACACTTTACCTTGTGCCACCCCCAAAAAATTTTGGTCAAACGTTCCTCTAGGCCATATAGGAGGTTGGTTGCTCATCCCTGCAGAGAGTGACCAGGGAGCAGAGGTCAGCTCCAGGGTGCACTGGGATGTCGACGTCCCCTGTGCTCCAGCAGACAGACGAAGACCTTCTGGCTGGCTCAACAACTGATTTCGAGAATCAGCACTTGACACTGCAATTGTAGAGAGTGTTTCATTGCCAGCACATGGGGGACACATGGGGGGTTATTTCTTCCAAACCACGTGTACCTGGTCAAGACAGGTTCCAGGTATGAATACACATTGATCCCACAAGCCCACACCTCCCTGCCCGCCCATCTCCACCTTCTCTCCCTTTGTATTATTATTAGCTGCCACCCCTCCTGGTGGTTGTGTTTGGTGGTCTTTGGGATGAAGGCTGTATGTCTTCCTCAGTAATCACTGTTTGAGCTCTGCTTTTGGACGGGCACAGTGGAGGTTTGCCTCTCCCTCAGGTCAGCTTGTCCCACTCAAAACCACCTGGCTGGTCCTGGCTGGTTTCTGGAGCCACAGGTTTCTGTTTTGTTGGGTTTGTACAATAGCTTGGTCTTGCTCTGCTGAGTTTTTGCAATATATGTTATCTGAAAACTTTTTCCTGGCAAATAAGTTTCTATATGGTTTGTTACATACCATTTCTGCTGTGTGATCTATTTCCCCTCTACCTGCTTAAGCAATCATAGACTTCTAAAGTTCTGAATTTTCAAAACCGTATATGTTCCCCATCTCACTAGATCACAGTGGGAGCAGGTTTGGGTGCATCAACCCTTACTGGTTTATATTGGGTGCTGCTGCCACAGGTCTCAGGGGCTCAGGAGTGGCTCCCAGCGCTTACTGGCTTATACTGGTGCCCTCTCAGTCTATGCCTAGGAACACCAGTGGGTGCTGACAGGCAGGCAGGACCTTGAGGCCAAGCTATCCTTTGCTGGGGCACTGCTGAGCCGTGACTTCTCCAACTTCTCGGCCTGGCACCACTGCCTGCAGCTGCCAGGGACTCCAGAAAGGGTAAGGCTGGGGCACTGCCCCATGAAAGGCTGAAGAAATGTGAGCAATTCCCCAGTAAAATTCCCACAATTTCACAGGATCCCTAAAATTTTCCAGCCCCTCCCTCACCTAAAGTGGGAGGTGATGTGTTCTGTTGGGTTGAATGAGTAGAACTGGTGTCTCTAAATCCCTTTGACTTTAACGGGTACACCTGAACTCCAGTACACTTGAGTATTCAGATATTGGGGTGTCCCTCACTGCCCCCTAGAGATTTTGGGATGCCCCCTTTGCCCCCCCCAGAGCTAGAGCTGGTGCAGAACACTGTCTTCAGCAACCCCACAGACCAAAGCACCTGGGTGTACCTGCCCTGCATCCTCTCCTGAGGTAACTCAGGGCTTCCTCCCAGCCTTGAGGCCCTCACCTGGAGTTTTGGGGTACCCCCTGAATGTTGGGGTGCCCCCCAATAGCCCCTTGGCTGCCAAGGGTCATCTGTGTCCACGTCGACTGGGAGAATGGTGGCCATCATCTTCTCCTGGCCCATCAAGGTGAGTCGGGACACTTGGGTGCCCCAAAATAACCTGGAGATCCCCAAAATTATCTGGGTACACTTGTGTACTCCCCCAAATCACCTGGATCTCCCCAAAAATCACCTGAGTACACCTGGGTATCCCCAAAAATCACCTCAGTGTACTTCAGTACCCCTGAAAATCACCTGGATTACCCCAAAAATCACCTGGATACACCTGGGTACTCCTTGAACACCTAAATCACCCAAAACCCCTGAGGGCCTCCAAAACTGGTGGCCCAAAAATCTGCATTGCTTTGACTGGGTGGACCTGGTGTCCCTGAATCCCCATTGACTTTAAAGGGTACATGTTGAGTCCTGTTTATACCCATTTATCTCTATAAATCCCTCCCAGTGGTCCCACTTATGCCTCAGTGTTCCCAGTAACCCCAGTGTCCCCCCTTAGCCCTTCCCAGCGCTCCCAGTTGAACCACTAACCCTTCCCAATCAAGCCCTAATAATGGGTAGACCTGATATCCCTCAATCCCCTTTGACCTCAATGGGTACACCCAATGTCTGAAAATTTTTGCTGCCAAAAATCCCAACTTTGGGCTTGGAATTCCCAGATTTGGGGCTGAAAACAAAGATTTGGGGCTTAAGTGGAGACACAGCTCCAGCAGAGGCTGAAGGTGTGAGATCAAGAATTTGTGATTAGCTCCCAGGAATTATGGCAGGACTTCCAGAGTGTCAGCACCATGATCCTGAAATGGAAATTCCTGGAATTCAACCCAGTATTTACCCCAAATTTCCCCGTTTTAGCACCAAATTTCTGCAACATCCCCATTGACTAATTGGTAAACCTGGTTTCCCTAAATTCCTATTGACTTCAAAAGGTAGACCTGATGTTCCTAAATCCCCTTTGATTTTTTTAAAATAGGTAGACTTGCTATTCCTACGTTGCCATTGATTTCAAAGGGTAGACCTGATGTCCTTAACATCTCTATTGGGAAATTAATATTACAAGAGATGGAACAACTGAGAGACATTGTCAAAGATGGTTTATTGCTTTATTTCATCAGTCTTATAGAAGGGTGAGGCATTAAAACTGTTACATCCAGTGGCATAATATGAGAAGCTTCCTCATTCTTAGTTACAAATGCCTTATATTAGATTTTTAGCCAATCAAAAATTTCTATGAACTTTGCTTGTGTCTTTTTACACCAATCATTAACTGCTTTGCTTCCCATGACTTTGGTGCAATGCATCATTTTTCAGTATATCATATAACACTGCACAAACCTACATTGATACATCTTAATATCTAATTAACTTTATAACAAGTTATTTTTGCCAAACTTTAAAATCTTTTAGTTTCTTACTTATCATACTGCTTTGCTTACATAATCCATATTTCTGTTTTCTTGAAACATATTTTTACTTAAACTACAAACTTATATTCTTGTTTTATGTCTGTTTCACTTTAATGCTCTAATTCTCCAAGGTCTTAGCTCAAACCTTGGATCCATCTCTATCTCTGTGGCTGTATGCCCAAGGCCCTGAGAGCTCTCTGTGCCTGCATTTCCCACACCACAGTATCCCAATGGACCCTTGGTTCTGTGGGGACTCACAATGGCAGAAGGGTCTCCTTGGTTCCACAAGGTCCTGCAGAGCCCCTTGATTCAACAAGGCCTCAAAGTGTCATCATGGCCTCCAGGATTCCATGAGGCCCCACAGTGTCACAATGGACATTTGTTTCCATGGGGTCCAGCACTGTTCCAAGAATCCTTAGTTCCATGGGGCCCTGTAATGTCACAATGGACTCCTTTGTTCAATGATGCCACACATTGTGACAATTGCCCCTTGGCCTGCCAGGACTCCATAGTGTCACAACGATTCCTTGCTTCAGTGAGGCCTTGTAGTGTCACAATGGACTCCATGATTCCATGAGGCCCTGCAGTGTCACAATGGCCCCTTGATTTCATAAGGCCCTGAAATGCCACCATGGCCCTTTTGTTTCACAAAGCCTCAAATTGTAAAAATTACCTCCATTGTTTCATGAGGCCCTGCTCTGTCACAAAGGACTCTTGGCTCTATGATGCCTCATAGTATCACAATGGTCTCCTTGTTTCTGCAGTGTCAGAATGGCCCCTTGGTCCCTTGGAGCTCACAGTGTCACTCTTGTGCCTTTGTTTCCATGAGGCCCTGCAGTGCCACAATGGTCCTTCGGTTCTATGTGGCCTCAAAGTGTCATCATGGCCTCCTTGGTTCCATGACGCCCTGTAGTGTAACAATGATCTCCTTAGTTCCACAGTGTCAGAATGGCCCCTTTGTCCCATGGAGCCCCACACTGTCACTGTGCTCCCCTTGATTCCATGAGGCCCTGCCGTGCTACAATGGCCCCAGTGGCTACAATGGTCTACAGGGAGACTCTCTACAACCACCTGAACAGAGGCTGCAGTCAGGTGGGGGTCGGTTTCCTCTCCCAGGCAACACCTGACAGAATGAGAGGACACAGTCTGAAGATGAGCCAGGGGTGTATAGGTTTGACATCAGGAAAAAATTCTTCACTGCAAGAGTGATTGGGCACTGGAATCTTCTGCCCAGGGAGGTGATGGAGTCACCATCCCTGGAGGCATTAAAAAAAAGTCTGGACGTGGCACACAGAACCATGGTTTAGTTGATGAGGTGATGTTAGGTCATAGGTTGGACTTGATGATTTCAAAGATCTTTTCCAACCTTGTTCATTCTGTGATTCTGCTTCATGAAGCCTTGTGATGTCACAATGGACTCTTGGTTCCATGAGGGGTGGCAGTATCAGAATGGCTCCTTTGTTTCTATGAAGTTCCACAGTCTCACAAAGGTGTCTCTGCTTCCATGAGATTCTCCTGCATCACAATGGCCCCTTGGTTCCATGAGGTTCCAAGCTGTCACAGTTGACTCCTCGGTTCTGAGGCCCCGCTGTTGCCAAATCTGCAAAATATCAGAATAGGACTCCTAAACACTAATTAGGTATTAAAGAGGACATAATTTATTCAGGCTTGAAGTCCAACATGGGATAACTCCCAACCTTACATGGACATGTGATTCATTTCCTATGGGAAAAAAGCACCTTTCACATCCAGGCATACATGAACAAAGTTGGGAATCTGCTTCCAGAATTCCCTATACCCAAGGAGAGCTCGCAGACAAAAAGCTGTCATGACTGGCTGGCCTTGGCTTCCTGAGAGCCAGCACTCATCTGCCTTTTGAAACACTGAGGCTCTTTGCTTTCCTAATGAAAAGAAATCTTCTTCCATTCCAGGCACCCACAACCAAAGTTGAGATTTCACCTCCAATAATCCCTGTGTCCAAGGATAGTCACCAGAAGAAAGGTGTCAGGAGAGACAGGTCTGGCTGGCTTGGCCCATGGGAGGTCATCTCTCATCTTCCAAAACACTTGGGCTTCGAGCTTTTCTTTCCTATGGATAAAAGCATCCATCTGACCAGGCACCCACGGCCAAAATTTGGATTCCATCTCCAAAACACTTTACATCCAAGGATTGCTCCCAAGTGAAAGCTGCCAGGACAGACAGGTCTGGCTGCCCCAGGCCTTTTGGGGGCTGCCTCGCACCCGCTTTCCAAACATGCAGGCTCTGTGCTTTCCTTCCTATGGAAAAGAACTGTCCTTCTCCTCCGAGTGTCCATGTCTAAGATTGGGATGAGGTGTCACAATTGACTCCTTGGGTCTGTGAGGCCACACAGCCACCAGATCTCCAAAATATAGCAATAAGACTCCTTAACACTAATCTGGTCTTAAAGAGGTCATCATTTATTCAGGCCTGAGGTCCAGCAGGGGAAAACACCAAACCTTACATAGACATGTGATGCCAAAAGTATGTTGCTCATATGCAATTGCTACATGTTATTACAATTTACTCATTTCCATAAAACCCACCCCAAGTTCCCAGGTTCAGTCCTTGCTTTTTCTGTCTCTGCACCCTTGAGACAGATGTCTTCTTCTTTTGCAACCATCCCTGCCAGGAAAACAGTCCCTCAATACCTCGTTTCTCTGCTGAAAGTTCAAAGACACAGTAGAAATTGATTGAAACCTTTTGACATCAAGGCCAAGGCTTTGTGTGTGCAGGCAGAGGCAGGCAGGAGGCAGAGCTGTCAGCAAAGGAAGGGGCCAGCGAGGTGGGGCAGCCGGGGGATGACGACAGCCTGCAGGGACAGAGGCGCAGGGCATGGACACCGTAGGACAGCCTGGGCTGCAGAGGGCACAGGGATGGGCAGCAGCTGAAAGGCCCTGACACAGCCAACTCCTGCAGCACTTGGGCCATGCAGGCTGGCCCTGGGCCTGAGGCCAGCAGGGGACAAGTGAGCCTTGCTGTGCTGGGGCCTCATTGCCTCCTTGTCCCTGCTCAGCAGCCTGGCAGGGGCCGCCCCATGGTGCTGCCCTTGGCATTGCACATGCCCAGAGCCCAGTGGCCCGGGAAGAGCCCTGAGCAATGAGGGAGGGACAGGATCTGCCTTGCCAGGGGCTGGGGCTCAGCCCTTGGCCCTTTGCATTCCTGAAACACATCCAGGTGTGCTCAGACTCAGAGACACCTTTCCCTTCTTTGTCCCCACCTGTCATCAGTGCGTCCATTGTTCTGCTCTAACAGCAACCTGGGGACATTTTCTGAGTCATATCCCTCAGTAGAATCCATTAAAACTTCAATAAGCTTTGGAGTTTGAATATGACTTTGAGTTCTTGAGAAGTTTGCTTTCAGTTCCCTCTCAGGGACTGATGTTCAGGGATTCCGCATTGTTGGAAAATCCCAGCTCTACAGAGATGGGTCAACTGAGAGGGGTTTTAAAAAGATTTTATTCCATTATCAGACTCCTTGAAGGGTGAAATATACAAGATATAAATCTCAATGCCATTCTATCAGAAGCCAACTTGTTTCCTGGTTACAATATTTTATAAATGTTTTTCAGCCTATTAGTTTTTGCCACACAATGGTGCTAATACTTCTAACACCACCAAATATTTGCTCTACGTAGTCTTGCCACAATGCATTTTTCACAGTTCTAATTCTCAAAAATATCTGATCTTTTTGCAAGTCCATTGTTTGAAACTTGTTTCTCGTTCAATCTCTCTCTCAGCAATGTCTTCTCTATTCCAGGGCCTCTCTGAGTCAGCACACCTTATCTCAGAGTTTGCATACAGATGTACAAGACTGTGTGAGCTTTCAGTCAGGCTTTGAGAATCCTTTACAAATCCATTTCTCACAAATATCTATCACAGAATGCTGCAATCATCTCTGCTCTAAAGAGAACATTAATAAAATACAGTCTTGAAAATAGGAATAGATATTTCTAAGAATATCTTTGTCATATTTCTCCATAACTGGAGTTGAAAAACGTCCGAATAATCTGGACTAGACCAGAGGGAAATCATGGCAGAACCGTTGCTTTCTAGGAAACTTCTCAAGAATGCAGTCATAATCGAACTCCATAGTTTCTGATACCATTCATGGGTCTTGCTGAGGGCTGCAACAGAGAAAGTGTCCCCAGGTTCCAGTGTGAGCAAGAAATTGGAGGCAGAGATGACAGGTGGTGTGGGAAATGCAGGCACAGAGAGCTCTCAGGGCCTTGTGCATACAGGCTCACAGAGGATCGAAGGTTTGACCTAAGACCTTGGAGAAATCTTGGGCAATCTGAGCATTAAAAGTAGAATAGATAGAAAACAAGAACATGAGCTTTTAATTTAAAGATAAATACGTTTTAAGCAAACAGAAATATGCCTTACGTAAGCAAAGCAGTATGTTAAGTAAGATAGTAAACGATTGTAAAGCTTAGCAATAGAACCTTTTATAAAGTTAATTGGAAGTATAAGATATATCAATGTAGGTTTGTGAAGTGTTATAGGATTGGTTGATAAATTATGCATTGCAGCAAAGCCATGGGAAGCAAAGCAATTAATGATTGGTGAAAAAGGATGCTAGCAAACTTTGTAGAAGTATTTGATTGGCTAAAAAACTATCATAAAGCATTGTAATTAAGAATGGGATGTCATGGAAGCAAGTGTCCATTGTGACACAGCAGGGGCTCAGGGCACCCAGGAGAGCACTGGGACACAAGGCAGTCTGGGGAACACAAGTGTCAGCTGCAAACACAGTGGGGCCTCACAGAAGCCAGGTGCCACTTGGACATTGCCAGCTCTTGTGGAATCCAGTGTCCATTGTGACACAGCAGAGCCTCGTGGAAACATGGGGACCATGGTGACACAATGGAATCTCATGGAAGCAAATATCAGTTGTGAACATGGCATGTCCTCATGGAACCCAGGGCAAGTGGGACCGTGCCATGGCTCATGGAAACAAGGGGCCATGAGACACAGCAGGGCCTCTTGGAACCCAGGAGAACATTGTGGGGCAATGGAATCTGATGGAGCCAAGTGTCAATTGTCAGAACAGAGAGACCTCATGGAACCCAAGTGACCATTGTGACTCCGTGGAATCTCATGGAACAAACTGTCAAGTGTAACACAGCAGGGTGTCATGGAACACAGGTGCCACTGGGACATTGCCACTGCTCATGGAACCAAGTGTCCATTGTGACACAACTGGGCATAATGGGACACAGGAGACCATTGTGACACAAAGGAGTCTCAAGGAATCAAGGCTGCATTGTGAGACAGAGGGGCCTCATGGGACCAAGGAGACCATTGTGAGGCAATGGAATGTCCTGGAACAACAGGTAAATTTTCAAGAGAGCAGGGTCTGATGGAACCCAGGTGCCAGTGGGACATTTCCAAGGCTCATGCAAGCAAATGTCCATTGTGACAATTGATGCTATAAGACTGTGCCGTGAAACTGTGGACACTTGGTTCCATGAGATTCCATGTTGTCACTGTCAGAAGTTTATGTCCAAAAAAGAGACAGAGGAGTCCTTCAACTTTATTTGAATAAAGGGAGAGAGTTCACCAGGGCACACGCCCACGGGGTTTTCTCTCTCGAGGTTTCAGAGGGCACAGCCTCCTTTTATCCTGAAATCTCAGCTGCACGTTGCCCTCTTCCTTTCCTCACTGACCGAGGCACTAGGAAGGTAAAGCCTTCCTGAACATCCTGCTCCATATCCCCCCTTGAACCTGGCATTCCCCCCCGAAGTTCAGGAGTTCAGCCTTGTGCAGACCCTTGTCTGTTTGAGGAGCCAAACTGGCTGGGCCCGGTAACAAACCTGCTGCCCAAAGTCAGTAGAAACATTACAACCCATTTCAAAGACCTTAACACCCATCCCTTCACCCACCAAGTGATTTGTAAAGACATGAGCACACATCTTTCCTCTCACATTGATGGTTCCTGTGCTGGTGACAGTCTTTTAAACCCAGCCTTCAGCCTGAGCTCTCTGCTGTTGCAGTTCCATGCACAGAGGTTGTTGTCTCTCAGCCCTTCCATGGGCAGGCCGGTGTTCAGCCATCTCCAGGACAGCAGGGCCCCAGCCCACGTCACTGTGCCCTGGGAAGACAAAAACCATCACTCCAAATGTCCCCTTCTCCTTCTTCCCAGGCATTTGGCCCTGTCATTGGGTTTTGCTGCTGGGTGCCACAGGGAAAAGGAAACCCCTGTGACACTGTGGGGCACATGGAACCAAACATCCATTGTGACACTACAGAACCTCACAGAACCAAGAGTCCATGGCGACAAATCAAGGTCTCAGGGAACTAAGGGAGTCCAAATGTCTAAAGAAGTTCATGCTTGGCTCTGCCATGGGAAGAGAAACCTCCATGGTGGCAGCTTGGGCTTAGCACACAATTAAGGAGAGTGTCTCTTTGTAATGGGGAAACTCAGGAGTTTTAGATTGCTTCAGAAAAAGAAAAGGAAGAAAACCACTCTTACTCTGAGTGCAGCCAATTCTGCAAGGAAAGCAGGTCCCAGGTGAGTGAGGACAGACAGGATCGGGTTGGGCAATGTGGAGCAAGGTTGTCCACACTGGCTCAGACCTCAAGGCACAGCATCTGTGAGCAGGCCAGACCTCCTGAGGAGAGACAGTGCATCAGTATGAATCACAGAATGCTGTAATCACTTCCTGCTCTAAAGAGAACTGCAATAAAATACACCCTTCAAAACAGGAATGTGTATTTCTTAGAATCTCTTGGAAATATTTCTCCATAACTGGATTTGAAACTCTTCCTAATGAATGGCACCAGACCAGATGGAAATCAAGGCAGAGCCATGGTTTGTCAGGACTTGCTTGATCCCAATCAGCCCCGGGGTGCATTTGGTGCTGAGCTCTTGAAACTCAGGGCCTGAGAGGAGATTACACAAAGCCTTCCAGGAGTCCAAGTCAGAAGAAAAAACCCAAAGTGTCTCAAAGCATTAATGGGTCCCACTGAGGCCCATCCCCAACACAGGCTCCTCATGGACTCCTTGGAGGAGAGACCTGGACGTCAGGATTGACCAAAAACCTATCAGAAACTCAGAGAGAAAGGGAAATCCAAAGGAAAATCCAAATTCCCTTTAAAACCTTGAGTATCTCAAAGTATTAATGAGCCCCACTGAGTGTCAATACAAAGCTCTCAAGGGACTAATTAAAGTAGATAATTGGGGGCATCATTGCATAAACTACTAAAAGAGTTGGTGTCAAAAGGGAACCTCCAAGTACCTTAAAAAACCAGAGTACCTTGAAACATTAATGAACCCCACTGAGTATCATTAGTGACAAAGCCTCTCAAGGGACTAATTAAAGCAGATAATTGGAAGCTGTCACTGCACAAACCTCTCAGAGGCTTAGTGTTAAAAAGTACAACTTAAATTAATCCTGAGTGCCTTGAAGCATTAATGAGCCCCACTGAGTGTTCTTTCTGACAAAGGCTCTCAAGGGACTAATTAAAGAAGATAATTGAAGGCCATGATTGCAAAAAGCTTTCAGAGATTCCAAGGCAAAAGCAAAACCCAAAGTCCTGTGAAAAACCTGCAGTCCCTGGGAGCATGAAGGAGCCCCCAGGGCCATTCCTGACCAAGGCTCCCCAGGGACTCGTCCCAGCAGATCCCTGAGGCCACTGGGATGTGGGGGGATGCTGAGGGCAGGACAAGGGGTGACAGTGCCCAGCCTTGCTGGGGCTGTGCCAGGAGGCCTCAGTGGCTCAGGACAAGGTGTCTCCTCCCAGCCCTTGGTGGCACACACCCTGCTGTCCCCACTTGCCATCACTGCCTCAAATTTCCTTCTCTAATTGGAACCTGGGGACACTTTCTCAGTTGTTTCCCTCAGTGGGACCCATTAAAACTTCAAGAAACTTTGGAGTTGGATTATGACTTTGAGTTCTTGAGAGGTTTCTTCAGCTCCCTCTCAGGGATTGATGTTCAGGGCCTCAGCACAAACCCCAGGATGGTCATTAAAGTCCTTGTGCTGTGTCTGTGCTGCTGAGCTGGGCCGGGCTCCTGGCACAGAGGGAGATCCTGGCAACCAAGAAGAGCTTCAAAAACACATTTCTCTTGAGGAGCAGTTCCTGTGAGCAGCCCAGCAGGGCTCGGGCACTGCCTGCAGCCACCCCGGGCACAGCACAGAGGCACAGAGAGCTTCAATCAGTCAGGGCTGGGAAGATGCTCACAAGTGACTGGGGCAGAATCACTCCCAGCCCTTGACACAGGAAGCCTCTGGCTGCAGGACAATGCAGACCAGCCTGGGCACAGCTCCGGAGGACACTTCCCAAAAGAGGGTAAGCCTGGGATTTCTGCACAGATCAGGGGTTTTCCTGAGAGTATTTTCAATTTCTTCCTTGGAGAAGGATGAAAAAGTTGGGGTGATGACAAAAATATTTTTGCTTTTTGTACATTTTTCGTATATTCATAGCTCTGAAAACTACTGTTATATAGTTATAAAACTATAATCCTTAATGAACTCTATTAAACTCTTAATTCTATTAAACTACTATTATATACTTATGTACTATAATCCTTAATTAATTCAAGTACATTTCCTAACCTTTCTCTTAGATTTTAGTACAATAAGCTGACCTTCTAAATCCATTCCTGAAATATTGTATAGTCTTATTTTTCAGGAAGAGGATCTCCAAGAAGAACATTTTTGGTTTTAACCAGAATGTGAGCAGTCATAACAAAAGTGGGGCAAAGAGGCCCTTGGATCTAGTCCAATGTGTTCACCCAAGGGTGTGTAACATGGGAAACTGAATCTCCTATTGGATGTTCCTGTTTAATATCCTAATTAATCAACCTTTACACATTGTTGGATTCGGGGGGCCGAGTGTGCCCCATCACCACTGGGACACCTGGAATCTTCCAATAAAGGTCTGTTTTTTAATTTACTCTTCTAACACAGTTTCTAGGGTTTTTTTCTCTTTTGATTATAGACAACAAGGGGATGAGAGAAGCAGAACAGGAACTGTAATCACAGAACCACAGAATATTCTGAGTTGAAAGGGACACATCTGGATAATCAAAGTTATATTTGAACATTTACAGAGACTCCAGATCTGTAACTTTGGGGGGTCAATGTCTCTGCTGGGAGCCTCCCAAAGGGCCTTCAGCCACTCCTCAGCCCTGGGCAGCACCAGCATCACCTTTGCAGGGCCCAGCAGGGCTCTCCTGAGTTGCTCTTGCCCAGCTGCAGACAGAGCCTGCCCAGGCAGGGCCCTGCAGACAGGCAGGTTTCTGTAGGGCCAGGTGAGTGCACAGAGGGTGGGATGGGCTCTGTGAGCCTGGCAGGGACAAGGCAGCTCTCAGGAGGGAAATGTCCAGGCCCAGGGGAATGCTCAGGGAAGGAGAGGGGGCTGAACAGAGCGATGCTGGGGGCAGGAGGGCACTGTTGGTGTGTGGGAGGTGCCGTGCACAGCTGGGCACAGGAACACTGTCCTGAGTGCCCGGCTGTCTCTGCCCTGCCCTCCCAGGCACAGCACCACAACATCTTCTCTTGTTTCTGCACTCCTCTGATATTGTCATTGTTATCTGCTGCTCTCAGGGAGCCTCTGGGGTTTGCAGCAGCTGAGTCAGGCACTGCCCTTGGGAATCCTGCCAGGCTGGGGTGTCCATGGGAATGGGGTGTCCATGGGAATGGGGTGTCCAAGTTTCCCTGTGTCCTGTGGGGCTGTGGGCAAAGCAATCCCTGGCAAAGGGGAATGAGCTGAGCCCCCCTCCCTGAGATCCATCATGGACACACCTGGGGCTCTCCTTGCTGTGTCCTTCCAAACTCTGAGCTGCCCTCCTGGGTGCAAATCTGTGCCAGAGCCTCTCAGAGTTCCCTGAATGTCCCTCGGGGAAAGGCAGAGATACCACAGCTGAGGAAATGCTGTTGGGTTTGCCAAGGGAGCCATGAGTGTCCTTGGCAGAAGGGGGTGCTGAGACCTTGCTCAGAGACCTTTAGAGAGGGTGAGACATTCAGGGATCCCTCTGCTCTGGGCAGGGTCTGGTTTATCCCAGAGTGACACGGGAGTGTGATTGTGCTCTGATTGCAGCCAAAGGTGCAAAGCCAGGGCGGTTGGGAACAACCCATCCAGTCCCCCACCTTGCCCTGACCAGGATTCCCTTGCTCAGGGAATCCTTTACCTCTCTCATCCCTTAGTGGCAAACTGTGAGTGCAGCAGAAATGCTGGGATTTCTGATCTCAGAGAAGCAGGAATGATGTATGGGTCGGAAAACAATTCCTAAAACCAACACTTGCCATCCTTTAGATTTGGAGTGCAGAAGCTACCAAGTCTTTCTCCATAAGGAGTGATTCCACGGACAAATCCTGAATATCCAGCCTTGTCCCTCTGCCACACAGCCACAAACCCAGGACAGCAGGGCAAAGATGGCTCCTTGAGAGCCCCCATGCACAGGCCTGGCTGCTGGTGACACACTCAGACAGCACAACTGGAGCTCAGTCAGGGACCAGGGTGAAGGTTTTCCCAGAGCAGGAACAAGGGTGGGTGAGTCACAGTGGGACAATCTACAGGGAATGGCCCAGGTTTGGCTCAAAGCAGCCTCTGCTGACTTGTCACTGTCCTTTATCCATGAACAGATCCCCATTGCCAGAGACAGCAAATGTCCAACAGCAGCTCCATCAGCCACTTCCTCCTGCTGCCATTGGCAGACACGCGGCAGCTGCAGCTCCTGCACTTCTGCCTCTTCCTGGCCATCTCCCTGGCTGCCCTCCTGGCCAACGGCCTCATCATCAGCGCCGTAGCCTGCGGCCACCACCTGCACACCCCCATGTTCTTCTTCCTGCTCAACCTGGCCCTCAGCGACCTGGGCTCCATCTGCACCACTGTCCCCAAAGCCATGCACAATTCCCTCTGGGACACCAGACACATCTCCTATGCTGGATGTGCTGCTCAGGTGTTTCTGTTTATCTTCTTCCTAGGATCAGAGTTTTCTCTCCTGACCATCATGTGCTACGACCGCTACGTGTCCATCTGCAAACCCCTGCACTACGGGACCCTCCTGGGCAGCAGAGCTTGTGCCCACATGGCAGCAGCTGCCTGGGCCAGTGGCTTTCTCAATGCTCTGCTGCACACAGCCAATACATTTTCCCTGCCCCTGTGCAAGGGCAATGCCCTGGGCCAGTTCTTCTGTGAAGTGCCACACATCCTCAAACTCTCCTGCTCCAAATCCTACCTCAGGGAAATTGGGCTCATTGTGATTAGTGCTTTCCTGTTATTTGGTTGTTTTGTGTTCATTTTTTTCTCCTATGTGCAGATTTTCAGGACAGTGCTGAGAATCCCCTTAGAGCAGGGACGGCACAAAGCCTTTTCCACCTGCCTTCCTCACCTGGCTGTGGTCTCCCTGTTTATCAGCACTGGCTTTTTTGCCAACCTAAAGCCTCTCTCTGTCTCCTCCCCTTCTTTGGATCGGGCAGTGTCAGTTCTCTACTCAGTGGTGCCTCCAGCCCTGAACCCCCTCATCTACAGCCTGAGAAACCAGGAGCTGAAGGCTGAAGCCTGCAGACTGATGACTGGAGGGTTTTGGAAACATTAAACTGCTGTCCAGTTTCTGAAAATTATTTGTAATAGAAGACATCTTGGATACACCTAGCTGTTTACTTTTGGAGTTTCTGCTTGGTTTTGGGTTTTTTAATATTGTCTTCAAAGAAATGTCACTGTTTGTGCCATTTCTTATTTTGTTTTTCTCCACATTTCTGTGGGCACACACTGTGTCAATGATGACCTGTGCTCCTGCTAGCTTTAAATGAACTAAAGGATTTCTCTCCCAGCAAAGTTTTCTGCAGAGATGCCCCTTTTGTTCCCATCTCTGGAGCTGCAGCAGCAATGTCTGTGTGCAGAGCTGGGGCAGATCAGTGCTGGCACAGCAGCTGTGCCCAGCAGCAGCAGCAGAAGCACTTGGTGTTGCCAATGCTGCTCCCGTATCACTGCCCCGCTGCCCTCCTGGCCCTCGTGTTGCTGCAGGGCCTGAGTGCTCTCGGGGCCGGGCATAGCCCTGGGGGTGGCAGTGCCAGGGCTGCAGCAGGGACAGGCCATGGGCACTGCTGGGGCAGCGCTGAGGCCTCAGGCCAGGGCCTGGGGGCTCCAGGCTCCTTGGCCAGGCTCTCTCCACAACACTTGGCCAGCCCAATGCTGAGCACAGAAAAGCCCCGGGAGCAGCCCCAGGCTGGCCATGGGCAGACTGGGGGCAAACAGCATGGCTGGTGCCCTGCAAGCTCCCTGCAAGGGGGACACCCTGGCAAGGAGCAGCAGAGCAGGGGCTGATCCATCCCCACTGCACTGGACACCCCAGGGCAGCGTCCCAGAGCGTCCTCATGCACCTGCCAACAACATCCCCCCTCTGCAGCCCTGGCCTCTCCCCCAGCTCACACAGGAGCCGCATCCTTGCAGGCACACACACGGCAGCACTGGCTCAGGAGCCCCTGTTTGCATTGCACACAGCAGGGTCAGCACCCCCATGGTGCTGCTGTGGGGACATGGAGCTGAGTGAGCACAAATGCCATCAGCCCCGGGGGCCAGCAAGGGCTGGGGGATGGCAGGGAAACCATTCAGCTTTGTCATGGCCTCTGAAGTCAGCCAGAAAGTTTGTTCCCATCAGCTGTGAGTTTCCTGTCCCACTGCAGACGTTGTTGCTCAGAGCCAGGACTGCCTGGCAGCCACCCCCAAACCGTCCTAAGCATTTCCTTTGCTTCATCTTTCCTTTCTCTACTCTTCCTAGAAATTTTTCTAGATTTCTATCTCTTGCCTGTCCCTATTCCCTCTCATGCAAACAGCCCATCCCTGTTTCCCCTTTCTTCTCTGGCCTCACTCCCCATTTCAGTTCCTGAGTTGGCACCATGGTAACGTCCCTTGGGGAGCAGGATCATCCTCCAAGTGCTTCAGAAATTGTCTGCAGGGTCCTGCAGTGCCTCGTGCTGCTCCCTTGCCAGAGGCACCACAGGCCAGGGGGGCACATCTGGGCTGCTGTGTCTGGGTGCGGGGCTCCCTGTTGTGGGCAATGAGGAGGGGCTGGAGAGGCTCTGCAGGACTGACAGGATGGGCTTTGGAGCCTCTGTGGAGAAGCTGAGGGACCTGGGCTGCTGGACGTTGTGAAGAGGAGGCCCAGGGCTCATCCTGCACCTGCTCCAAGGGTGGTTTCAGAGAATCACAGAATCAGCAGGGCTGGAAAAGTCCTTGGAGATGATAAAGTCCAACCTGTGCCCTGACACCACCTTGTCTCCCTGAGCCTTCTCCAGGATAAACATCCCCAGCTCCCTCAGCCCCTCCTCACAGAACTTGTGTTCCAGACCCCTCACCAGCCTTGTTGCCCTTCTCTGGACACATTCCAGCCCCTCCATGTCCTTCCTAATTGGGGGGCCCAGAACTGGACACAGCACTCGAGGTGCTGCCCAACCAGTGCCGAGCACAGGGGAAGAATCACTGCCCTGCTCCTGCTGGCCACACCATTCCTGATCCAGGCCAGGAGCCATTGGCCTTCTTGGCCACCTGGGCACACTGCTGCCTCATGTCCAGCCTGCTGTCCATCACTGTCCCCAGGTCCCTTTCTGCCTGGCTGCTGTCCAGCCACTCTGTCCCCAGCCTGTAGCACTGCAGGGGTTGTTGTGGCCAAAGTGCAGGACTTGGCACTTGGTCTTGTTAAACCTCACCTTGTTGGATTTGGGCCCTGGATCCAGCCTGTCCAGGTCCCTCTGCAGAGCCCTCCTACCCTCCAACAGATCTATACTCACACCCAGCTTGGTGTCACCATCATTCCATTAGGCCCTGGAGTGTCACAATTGTCTCCATGATTCCATGAAGTCTCCCAGTGTCACAATGTCCTTTTGGTTCCATGGGACCCCTTGGTGTCATAAAGTCCCTTGGATCTTTGGTCCCCACAATGTCACAAATGATGGCTTGGTGCCCCAAGGCCCTGCAGTGTCACAATGGCCCCATCATTACACGAGGTCCTGCTCTGTCACTGTGGCCTCTTGTTCCCATGAGGCCTCCGACTGCCACCATGAATTCCTTGGTGCTGCAGTGTCACAATGGAGCCCTGGTTACACAAGATCCTTCAATGTCACCAGGCACCCTTGGTTCCATGGGGCACCACAGTGTCACATTTGTTCCCTTAGTTCCAAGAGTCCTTACAATGGAACAATGGCCCCCTGCTCCCCCAGGGCCCTCCAGTATCACAATCATCACAGAATCACTCAGGCTGGAGAAGACCTTGGAGATGATAAAGTCCAACCTGTGATCCAGCACCACCTTGTCACCCAGACCATGGCACTCAGTGCCACATCCAGACTTTCCTTAAACACTTCCAGGGACAGTGACACACTCACGTCCCTTGGCAGCCCATTCTAATGCCCAATCACGCTTTTTGTGAAGAATATTTCCTAATGTCCAGCCTAAACATTTCTTGGTGCAGCTTTAAGGTTGTGTCCTCTTGTCCTGTTGCTGTTCCCTGGGAGAAGAGACTGATCCCAGCCTGGGTGCCCCCTCCTGTGAGGGTGCTGTAGAGAGTGATGAGGTCTCCCCTGAGCCTCCTCTTCTCCAGGATAAACAACCCCAGCTCCCTCAGCCACTCCTCACAAGACTTGTGTTCCAGACCCCTCACCAGCCTTGTTGCCCTTCTCTGGACATGCTCCAGGCCCTCCATGTCCTTCCTAAATTGGAGGGCCCAGAACTGGACACAGCACTTGAGGTGCTGCCCAACCAGTGCTGAGCACAGGGGAAAAATCACTGCCCTGCTCCTGCTGGCCACACAATTCCTGATCCATTAGAGTCACACGGATTGGATGAGGGAAATGCTGGGGAGGGGGTGGGGTCAGTGTCTGATTAACTGTCAGCCATGAAGAGTCTTGATTTTCATATTTATCCAGACTTCATTAGAAGGTGCTGGGGGTCAATATCAATTGGACATTGCCAATATCCATCTAGAAACAGGAAGACAACAAGACAAAACAATTCTCTCAACTATATTCTTTTCAATATAGTATATTTGTTTTGAATACACTTCTGAAATCTGTCTAACCACAAAAGAATTGAAAACTTAAGTATTCCCAGGGGCTTTTCTTGTTTGGGTGTTTTGACCGTATAGTTATGAATTTCTGAAATTCTGAATTCCTGAAATGAAGAACTCAAGAAAGAAGAGTTAAATTTTAAGTTATTCAAAATTTGCAAGACAGAAACAGAAGAAATAGAAGACACAGAGAGAAAGAAAAAAAAACTACAGAGAAGCACACACACAGCTACCAACTCCCGGATTCCAGCAGTGTTGAGAAAGAAATTTCAAAAGAAGGTGGGGTCAACCTGTGTGCTTGCCTTGTGTTCAGCCTTAAATACATCCTTGGTCTTCCTGGGCCCTTCCCCCAGGTGGGACTTTCAGTCATTTGGTCACTCAGGAGCTGGGCTGGGGCTCCAGGGGTGGGTGTGGAGCATTGCCTTTGGTGTGCCAGAGACTGGCAGACATTGCTGGGCTGGAATAGAGGCTCAGGGGTTACAGGGCAGTGCAATGCTGGGGTTACAGGGCAGGGCAAGGCTGCACCTGCCCCATCCTCCCCCACACATGAAATATTTTGAGCCAGCAATCTCCTCCAGTCTCTCACAACAGGCAATGTTGGAGGTGGAATCCCAATTCTGGCCATGGGGGCCTGGAGAAGGAGGACAGTGCTTTTCCATAGGATAGAAAGCACAGAGCCCCAGTGTTTGGAAGGCAGGTGAGAGCCTCACTAGACCAATGCCAGCCAGACTTGTCAATAATGGCAGATTTTGTCTGGGAGCAGTCTTTGGATGTAGGGAATTTTAGAGGTGAAATCCCAATCTCGGCCATGGGTGCCTGGAGAAGGACAGTTCATTCCCATAGGAAGGGAAGCACAGAGCCTTCCCCAGGGTTTTGGAGAGAGATGAGAGATGACCCTGGTGAAACCACTGTCAGCCAGACTTGTCCTGGCAATATTCTTATGGGAACAATCCCTGGATATAAGGAAATTTGGCAGTGAAATCCCAATTCTGGCCATGGGTGCCTGGAGGAGAAAGGCAGTTCTTTTCCATAGGAAGGAAAGCAGGAAGCCCTGCTATTTCAGTAGCAGATGAGAAGAGACCCTCAACATGCCAACGTCAGCTGGACCAGTCAGATGGCCCTCGAGAGGCCAAACCAGCCAGAGCTGTTCTGTGTTCCCTTGGTTTTATGGGGCCCTGCAGTGTCACAATGGCCCCTTGATTACAAGACCTGCAGTCTCACAATGGCCTCTTGGTTCCATAAGGCCCTGCAGTGTCACCATGGTCCCATGGATTCCATGGGGTCCAGCAGTGTCACAATGGTCTCTGTGGTTCCACAGGCCCCACAATGTCATGTAACTCCTCAGTTCCATGAGGCCCACAGTCACAATGAAGCTTTGGACCACGAGGCTTTGCTTTGTGGTGTCACAGTGCAAATGCTCCTTTGGGTCCACAGTGTCACAATGGACCACTGATGACATGAGGCCCCCAATGTCACAATGGATTCTCTGCAGCCCTGCAGTGTCACAAAGGCCTCTTGGTTTCATGAGGCCCCACAATATCACAATGGTCGTCCTGCTTCTCTGGGGACCATTACGGTCACAATGTTCTCTCCATGGTTCCATGAGACCTCACTGTGTCACAGTGCTTTGATTATTCCACAGGGCCTCGTAGTGTCACAATGGTCTCCATGATTCCATGAGTCCCCTCAGTGTCACAATGGTCTCTTTGGTTCCATGACACCCCAAAGCACCATAATGGTCTCCACAGTTCCACGAGGCCCCACGGTGTCACAATGGACCCTTGGTTTGATGAGGTCTCTGTGTCACAATGATCCCTACATTCCATGGAGCCACACAGTGTCAGTACAGTCCCCTTGGTTCCATCAGGCCCTGCAATGTCACAGTGGTGTCCATGATTCCATGACCCTCCACAGTATCACAATGTCCCCTTGGTTCCATCAGGCCATGCATGGTCACCGGGTTCCCTGCACACCCTGAGGCCCCACATCTCAAAGCCCAGGCCATTGCCATGGTTCCAGCCACTCCCAGTATAATCCCAGTCTCTCTCAGTACATCCCAATTGACCCCAGCATGCTCCCTGTCACTCCCACTTCTTCCCAGTTGCCTCCAGCATGATTCCAGTTGCCCACAACCACTCCAAGTCACCCTCAGTGCAGCTCCAGTTGCTCCCAGTATATCCCAGTTGCCCCCAACATGGTCCAAACTGCCCTCAGCATGCTCCTGGTCACTCCCAGTATGGTCCCAGTCCCCCTCAGTGTCATCCCAGTTGCACCCAGCTGCTCCTAGTGTAGTCCCAGTTATGGCCAGTATGATCTCAGTGGCCCCCAGTAGAGACACAGTCACTCCCAGTTGCTCCCAATGGCCCCCAACATGATCCCAGTTGTACCGAGTGTTGTCCCCTCCAGTATTCTTCCAGACACTCCCAGTATATCCCAGTTGCCCACAGCATGCTCATTCCCAGTCATTCCAGACTCCCCAGTATGGTTCCAGTTGCCCCCAGGATGATCTCACTCATTCCCAGTATATCCCAATTACCTTCAGCACACACCTGTCATTCCCAGTTGTTCCCAGTAGCCCTCAGTGTGGTCCCAGTCACTCCCAGTATTTCAATGTCCGTGCTCCAAATGCTGCTCCCAGCCCTGATCCATGAGGATGGGAATGTCCCACTCCCTTCCCAGGGCAGGGTCACACCTAAGCCAGGTGTGTAGGGCAGGACCTTGCCCTGAGCCCAAGCACTGTCCCACCTGCAGGATCTGCTTCCCCTCAGCCTCTTCCTCCTGTGGCCCCAAGCCCAGCTTGGTGCTGAACAAAGGGGCTGGGCTGGGGTCAGCCCCCTCTGCCCCCTCCCCAAATTCCCTCCTGGGGAGCAGCAGGAGCTGGGGCAGGAGCCCTGTGGGGAGTGAAAAGGGGGTGACACCAGGATGGGGGGGTCACACATGCTCTGGAGGGACACACACGGCCCCTGGGGACCCCTCTTCACCTTCTTCCACAGCACCAGGAGGATGAATCCAAACATGGAGACCCTAAACCCTGGCAGCACCTTTGGGGCGGGCTCTGGTGGCAGTTTTGGGGTGCTGAGTGGGGGTCACAACTGCCCTAAAATCGCCTCCCAGCCCCTCAGCCACTCCTGGATCCCCCAAACCACCCCATAGATTCTGGCCACAATGAATCCCCATCTGCTCCCTGAAACATAAATGCCCCAAAAAACCAAAAAAAACCCCCTTCTGATCTTCCCCAAGATCTACCCAAATTCTCTCACAAGCCACACAGCCCTGCCAGGACCCCAGAACTCACAACCACCTCAGAAGACTCCCAAACTCCCTCCCAGAACCACAAATGCCCCCAAGAGCCACAAAAGCCTCTCTCAGTTCCCCCAGGAGTCCCTAAAACCCCTCCCAGCCCTCCATGGCACTGACCAGGAGAGGCTGGGGGACAGGAACATCCACAGCTCAGAGCAGCTCGGGCACTTCAGCAGGGATTTGGACACTTTAGAGGAGACACCCCAGAGGGGGAGACCCAGGCCAGGAACAGACAACTGGAATTCCTGGAGAACAGGCAGGCTCAGATGGACACGTTCTGCTGGAACAACTATGAGATCATGGCCATGTCCCTTGGCTTGGATGGTCCCAGAGCACATAAATTCTCCTGAATATTCCCCTGAACCCCAAATTCATCCTCAAATACCAGTCAAATGACTCAGCTTAAGATGTCTTTGCTCAATTTTAATATTTTTATCCCAATTCAGAGTGTTTTAATGGGATAAACATGGAAATTATTCAGGTATGAAAAGATCTCCAAGATCATCCAGCGTTCCTTGATGCCAGCAGATAAAAATACTGCACAGAGTAGATGAGAATTTTTGGGCTGTAAAGTCAAAAAATCAGCTCCTCTCAGTTACTTTCCAGCGTCAATCAGAGTCCTGATGGATGTTCCTGCCCCTGTATTCATCCAGGTGCCTGTGGGGAGCCAGGAGGACGTGGAGAGCACCAGCCAGGTGTCTTCCCAACCTGGATCACTGAGAATGTGGGTCACCAGGGCTCTGCCCAACATGGATCCTGTGATGGAGGATGAACCTGGGGCAGTGCACGAAGCTCTTCCCACACTCGAGGCACTCGCAGGGCCCCTGTTGGTGTTTGGTCAAGTGAGAGCTCTGGCTGAAGCTCTTCCCACACTGGGGACACTCGTAGGGCTGTTCCCTTGTGTGGATCCTCTGGTGGCAGATCAGATTGGAGCTCTGGGTGAAGCTCATCCTACATTCTTACACTCGTAGGGCCTCTCCTCTGTGTGAATCTGCTGGTGCAGGAGGAGATGGGAGCTGCTGTGAAACCTCTTCCCACACTCGGGACACTTTTAGGGCCTTAAAAGCAACAACAGTTAAAAGTAACAACTTAGCAAAAGAACAACATTTAGCAGCATTTAACTTAGCTTGTACCTCATGACTTAAACTTACTGACAGCCTGACTGACTCAGACACCCAAGGCACTCCAACCCCTCAGAGAGCAGCATTTCTGCCACATTTGCCAGGGCACAGGCACTCGTGTGTGCACACAGACAGAGAGAGTCAGTGCCAGGGAGCTGTGAGGAATTCCCCTGGAGGGCAGGGAAATGCTCCCTGCGGATGCTTTGGCATCTCCCCAGCGGTGAAGGGCTGAGCCTGGAGGAGTGGGGGATCAGCCCAGGCTCCGTGGTTGTTCAGGGATGCCCCGAGTGCAGCACACGGGAGAGTTCCCGGCTCGGAGAGGCCCCGCTCAGAGGGAGGTGCTGGCCCAGGAGAGCTCCAAGGGGCTCCTTGTGGAGCTCTGTTTGTAGGGCCCCAAGAGAGGGGCTTTGGGCACAGCAATGTTTCATCCTGGCCACACTTGGCATCCACAGCTTTCTTTGGAAGGGTGAGAACAGGGATGTTGTGCCTGAGGGAACAAAAACAGTTCCAGGGCTGCTCCTAAAGGAACCAGGAGCTCATTGGGCAGCAGCAGTGCCTGGGAGCAGACAGTGTTTGTGCTGAGCTCCAGAGGAGCTGAGCCCAGGGGCTGTTGGCCATGGCCAAGCCCCAGCAAGCATTTCTCAGCTGGCAGAGTGGGCTGAGAAGGGCAGGGGGGAATGCACCAGCACAGGGACCATGGAACCATTGTGACACTGAGGGGTCTCATGGAGTCTTGGAGACCACTGTGACATTGCAGGGCCTCATGGAGCCAAGGGGACCTTTGTGATGTGGCGTGGCTCCATGGAATGTTTGGATCATTGTGACATTGAGATCCCATCAAACCAAGGGTCCATTGTGACACCGCAGGGCCTCCAGGAACCCTGGAGAGCATTATGACACTTTGGGGTGTCATGGAACCAAAGGGTGACACTGTGACACTGTGAGACCCCATGGAGCCAAATGTCCATTGTGACATTGCAAGGCCTCATAGAACCATGGAGAGACCATTCAGACACTTCACAGCCTCCTGGAACCAAGGAGACCATTGTGACCCTGATGGTCCCCACAGAACCAGGAGGACCATTGTGATACTGTAGGGCCTCGTGAAACCAAGAGGCCTTTGTGACACTGCAGGGCTACATGGAACCAAAGGTCCATTGTGACATTGGGGGCCTCATGTCATCAGTGGTCCATTGTGACACTGTGGAACCAAAGGAGACCATTGTGACACTGCAGGGCTTCAGGGAACCTTGGGGCCATTGTGACTTGTGGAACCCCATTGACGCAAGGGTTCATTGTGCCACTGCAAGGCTGCATCAACCAAAGCTCCAGGGTCACACGGAGCTCTCCTATAATCAATGATCCATTGGGACACTGTGGAGCCAAAGAAGACCATTGTTACACTGCAGGGCCTTATGGAACCAAGAGGCCATTATGAGACTGCAGGTCTTCTTGTAATTAAGGAGCCATTGTGCCACTGCAGGACCCCATAAAACCAAGGGAACACAGAACAGCTCTGGCTGGTTTGGCCTCCAGGGAGCCACCTGACTGGTCCAGCTGACCTTGGCATGTTGAGGGTCTCTTCTCATCTGCTACTGAAATACCAGGGTGTCACAATCCGCTATTAATGCAGAGCGGGGGTTGTGATGGTTCTTTTGATCTCAAAGGTGCAAACAGGCAAAATGCAGGGGACAAAATCAGTTTATTTAACAGCAGAAAATCAGTTTAATCAACAACAGCAATGCATTTCATCAAATGCCAACAATTCAGTTATGGTAAAGGGGAGAGGTATAGGATAGGCAAAGGGGAAGGAAAGGAAGGGATGGGAGAATAGCTACCAACAGACGAGACGGGCGTCCTCGCGGGTCATCCCATAGACGAGTCTTCATCCGTGGGGAGATCTCAGGGGTCTTCTCCAGGGGGTCTTCATCAGTGGAGAGATCTCAAAGGGTCTTTTCCAGAGGGTCGCTCTTTTATAGTCCTTCTCCAAAGCGAGTGGCTTCTGGCCAAAAAGTGGGAAGATTTATGGACCATTGTGTGGTGCTGCAGGAGACAGGTACGGACAAGCAGTCCTCAGTTGATACAACACAGTCTCTGGTTGGTGTCACAACAGCACAGTCCAGTGAACACAATACACCAGCACACAGTCACGAGCATCCACCTGGCCCAGCCAGGAAACCATTGTCCAAAGTCAGCCTGGGTGGGAGTCCTCGAGGTCTCCTTGCAACGGTCGGGAGGCAAAATCGAGGGGAACTTCGGACCAACCCTTACAGCCTGACTCATCCAACTTCCCTTTGGCATGTCGAGGGTTTCTTCTCATGTACACCTGAAACACTGGGGCTCTGGGCTTTCCTTAAAAAAAACCAAACCTGGTCTTCACATCCAGGCATCCAAAGATGAAACAGGATTCTGCCTCCAAAATTCTCAACATCCAGGGATTGCTCCTAGAAAATAGTTCCCAGTACCAACAAGCCTGGATGCCCTTGTCTTCTGGGAGCCAGGTCTCACCTGCCTTTCAACACTGGGGAACAGTGCTTTCTTTCCTATAGAAAAGAACCCTCACTCCTATACAGGCACTCATGGCCAAAATTGGTATTTTTCCTGCAAAATTCCCTATATGCAAGAGTTGCTCCCAGACAAAAGCTGCCAAGACAGACAGCTCTGGCTGGCCTTGGCCTCTAATCTTCCTTTGAGACTTTGGGGCTCCATGCTTTCCTTCCTGCAGAAAAGAACCATCCTTCTCCAGGTGCTCATGGCTGAAACTGGTGTCCTGTATTCAAAATTCTGTGTAACCAAGGATTGCTCCCAGACAAAAGCTACCAGGACAGATGGGTCTGGCTGGTCTTCACCTCTGGTGGCTACTGCTCATCTGCCCCTGAAACACCAGGGCTCTATGCTTTCCTTCCAGTGGAAAAGAGCTGTCCTTCTCCAGGTGCTCATGGCTGAAATTGGGGTTCCAGCTCCAAAAGTGATATATCCAATGATTGCTCCTAGATGAAAGCTGCCATTACAGACAGGTCTGGCTGGCTTTGGCTTCCTGAGGGCTGGCTCTCAACTGCCTTCCAATCATTGGTTCTGATTGCTTTCTGTTCTATGGAAAAGAGCTGTCTTCTCATCCGGGACCAAATGGCTGAAATTGGAATTCAGCATTCAAAATTCCAAATATTCAATAGTTGTTCCCAGAGAACTCTGCCAGAACAGACAGGTCTTGGCCTGTGGTGACTGCAGTTCATCAGCCCCTGAAACACTGGGTCTCTGTGGTTTCCTTCTTGTGGAGACCATGGTGACACTGGGGGGGCCCCATGGAACCATGGAGACCGTGGGGACACTTTGGGGCCTGGTAAAATGAAGGGGTCATTGTGAAACTGTTGGGACCCCGTGGAACAAGTGGCCATTGTGACATTGTGGGGACCTCATAAAACCATGGGGCCATTGTGACACTGCAGGGGACCATGGATCCAAGGGACCTTTGTCACACTGTAGGGCCTTGTGGAAACAGGGACATCACTGTGGCCCTGCTGGGCCACATGGTGCCAAGGGCCCAGTGTGAAGCAGCAGGGCTGTGTGGAACCAAGAGGCCATTGTTGCATTCCAGGGCCTGGTGCAGCCCAAGGGCCGTTGTGATCCTGCAGGGCACCGTGGATCCATGGAGACCATTGTGGCATTGCAAGGCCCCATGGAATCATGGAGACCATTGTGAGACTGTGGGGAACCAAAGGGCCATTGTGACCCTGCAGGGCCTCATGGAAGCAAGGGGAGATGGAAATCCCAAAGCTGGGGCAGCCACAAAGCTGTGCCCGTTTCTGTTCATTCCTGCTCTGATGAGGATAGTAAAACATTTTTAAAATGTGATTGCATGTCCATTTATTTCACCTAAATACTATGTGAGACTCCCTGCTTACACAATGTCTCTGGGTCACACAAGAAGGGAGGCTAAGTAAGTTGAAGGGGATGAATAATTGCATTTCTGTTAATATTAACAGAATCAGAAAAAAATATATGTATATAAAAGAACACTTGGCCTCTCATGACGTGAATTAGGAGCTCCTGACAGAGGAAAGAAGGCCTTCTGTGGCTTCTGCTAGTGGGATACATCCACTGGATTCCATGTGCCCACCAAGCCACTCAATCACTCCCCTCCTTGGCTGCACAGGGGAGAGAAAATAATACAGAACACCACTCATAGGTTGAGATAAGGCAGTTTTCTATAGCAAAAGAGGAAGTTTTTACATGCACCAGCAAAAAGAAACAAACAAAAAATTTTATTCTCTATTTCCCATCAGCAATTTATGTTTGGCCACTTTCCAGGAAGCAGGACTTCAACAGGCAGAGAGGTTGGTCAGGAAGGAAAACACTGTAAATAGGGAATGTCCTCGATTCATCCTCCTTTCCTTAGCTTTTATACACTCTGGAATATTGCTTTGGTTAATTAGGGTCACTGGGCTGGTGTCCCTTCCCAGGATCTGACCCTCTCTCAGCCGCTTGATGGAGAGAGAATGCTGCAAGACAGCGCTGATGCTGTGCCAGCTCTGCACAGCAGGAGCCAAACCAGCGGTTTGTTTCTATCTCCTTTCTGCCTCCCAATGCAAAGCAATGTGAGGGCTGTTATTGGAAAATGAAAGGGCTGAAAAGCATCCAGTCATGGCTTTCCTGAGAGCTTCTTTGAGCTCCTGGTTCCTCAAGCTATAAATGAGGGGGTTGAGGACTGGAGGCACCACTGAGTACAAAACTGAAACCACAAGGTCTGTTGCTGAGGATGAGATGGAAGGGGACTTCAGGTAGACAAATGTGTCAGTGCTGAGGAACAGGGAGAGCACAGCCAGGTGAGGGAGGCAGGTGGAAAAGGCTTTGTGCCGGCCCTGCTCTGAGGGGATTCTCAGCACTGTCCTGAAAATCTGCACATAGGAGAAAACAATAAACACGAAGCAGCCAAATCCTAAACAGAAAGTGACCACAAGAAGCCCAACTTCCCTGAGGTAGGATTTGGAGCAGGAGAGTTTGAGGATGTGTGGCACTTCACAGAAGAACTGGCCCAGGGCATTGCCCTTGCACAGGGGCAGGGAAAATGTATTGGCTGTGTGCAGCAGAGCATTGAGAAAGCCACTGGCCCAGGCAGCTGCTGCCATGTGGGCACAAGCTCTGCTGCCCAGGAGGGTCCCGTAGTGCAGGGGTTTGCAGATGGACACGTAGCGGTCGTAGCACATGATGGTGAGAAATGCAAATTCTGCTGCAATGAAAAAGGCAAAGAAAAATACCTGAGCAGCACATCCTGAGTAGGAGATGGTCCTGATGTCCCAGAGGGAATTGTGCATGGCTTTGGGGACAGTGGTGCAGATGCAGCCCAGGTCAGTGAGGGCCAGGTTGAGCAGGAAGAAGAACATGGGGGTGTGCAGGTGGTGGCTGCAGGCTACGGCGCTGATGATGAGGCCGTTGGCCAGGAGGGCAGCCAGGGAGATGGCCAGGAAGAGGCAGAAGTGCAGGAGCTGCAGCTGCCGTGTGTCTGCCAATGGCAGCAGGAGGAAGTGGCTGATGGAGCTGCTGTTGGACATTTCTTCATTCTGTGTATTGTGGACTGTTAAAAGAAAACATTGACAAGCTGGGACAGATTTCTTTGAGTCAATCCTGTGCAATTAAATTAGAAATCCTCTCAAAACTATTTCTCTTCCTGTTAGGGAACCTGAGTAAAAATTTCATTCTTGAGTTCGGATTTCTGCTGCTGCTGAGTTAATGCCTCATCTGCAGCATTGCTCTCCGCCTGAACTCTGAGGAGCCCAGAGGGAAAACAGGGCTCCCTGTGCCCCAGTGCAGTCAGACCTCCTGGTCTTACACAAGCATCTATTGCTCATTTCACCTCCCTGTATTTCTGGGAAATCATACTTAATACTGACTGGAAAGATAAAGTTGTGTTGGGAAGGATGAATTAGGAAAACCTTATAAATACAAGTGCCTAGCAAAAGACTTTGAGAATATGGAAAATATAAGTGAAATAGAAATGATAGCAATTTTCGACTGTGTGGCTGAAAGCAACTGAATGCCTGAAGGCCCCTTTGTTTAGATAATGTTAGATGCTGCAAATACCAAGAAGAAAACAGACATCCTCCCTAGGCATGGCAGGAAGGGTCCCAAATAAAATTTAGAGATAAGAAAAGCAGAAAAACATGGTAATATAGTGATTCCTATAGGTTGCATGCAAATGTTAGAGAATTTGTATCTTGTATTAGATTGGTTAGTGGAAATTAGAATATTCAACATAGAAGATTTAATGTATTGTAAGAGGGAAAATCACTCTCTTATGCTCTTACTCTCTTCGTTCTTACTTTCTTAAGCTCTCTTCTTTTACTCTCACTCTATCCCTCTCTCTGCCCTGCTCTGAGCTGCGGCTGCAGTTCCTAGCAGGGCCTTATATAAACCCACACCCTACGAAATAAACTGCAAACTTCAAGACTGGAATAAAAAGAGCACCTGAGGTTATCCCGACCGTCCCAAGGCAGCGATTCCTACAAAGTTGACTCCTTTGAATGGTCGGGTTTTTAAGTAAGTTACTGTAAACCCTCTCTTTCCTTGTGCAGCTGGGCAGGAGGGTAACCAGTGTTCATGTGGCTCTCTGCTGCCTAGAGTTGTGGCTTCTAGGAGCTGTTTCTCTCTAGCCAAGGCTTGTCCCTGCCGTTGGTGCCACAGCCCAGCCCAGCCCTGGGGGCTCAGCTCTGCCCTGCACACCCCTCCCAGCACAGGGCACTGCCCAGGGCCACCTCCCTGCCACAGGGCCTTAAGGGCAGCTCACACAAACAGAGATGCTGCAAGCCAAGGTGCTGCTGCTGCTGTCTGTAGGCACAGGAGGATGAGGAGGCACTTTGTGAGGGAGATGGGAGGCACATCTGCTGATGCCCAGTGGGACAGTGCAGGAGTGTCAGTGACACAGACACACCTGACAGCCCCTTTGCCTTGCCTTGAGGAGAAAGCTGAGAGCAGCCCTGGCCATGCAGCACCCTCTGCACAGCAGGAGGAATCTGCCCTGATGGGGGTGGCTCCTTCCACCTCCAACTTCTCCCCACAGTCCATGGGGAGCTGCCAGGCAGGCTGAGAGCTGTCCCTGGCAGGTGGCACATGGCCTGGGCTGGCCAAGAGCCCTGAGGGCTGCAGGAGCTGCTCTGCAGGACAGCCCTGGGCAGCCCTGGCTGCAGCCCCAGCTTCAGCCCCTGCAGCCGTCCCTGGCAGCAGGAGCCGTCCTGCCCTGTCCCTCTGACGGTGCCCAGGGCAGACCCGCTCTGCAGAACATCCTCCTCCTCCTCCTCCTGTGCCTCAGAGAAACTGGGAGAGTCCTCCTGACACATCCCCCAGGCCGTGGGCTGTGCTGGCTCCAGGAGATCCCTCCAGGAGCACAGGGGACATTGCCCTGCACCCACACACTCACCATGTCCAGGGCTGTTTCCCCAAGTGCAGTCTCAGCTCAATGTCTTCCCAGTCCTGATTGCCTTGAGCCTGTCTGTGCCTGGCTCCTGTGCCCTCAGTGCCTGCAGGCAGTGCCCTCAGCCCTGCTGGGCTGGCAGAGGAGCTGCTCCTCAGCAGAAATGTCTTTTTGAAGCTTCTCTTGGTTTACCTTGGGAGCTGCCTCTGTGCCAGGAGCCCGGCCCAGCTCAGCAGCACAAACACAGCACAAGAACTTTAATGAATCTCTCGGGGCCTTTGGTTCTGTTTACTTCATAATCATTCCCAGAGAGTGTGTTCCAAAAACTATTCAAGAACTGGAACTTAATTAAAATACTGAAATTTCTTCAAGTTTTAATGGGTCCCACTGTGGAACATGACTGAGGAAGTGTTTCCTATTTCCAGTTAGAGAAGGTAATTTGAGGCAGAGATGACAGCTGGGGACAAAGAGAAGCCAAGTCTTGATGGCCTGGGGTACAACAGGGTCTGTGCCACCAAGGGCTGGGAGGAGACGCCTTGTCCTGAGCCACTGGGGCCTCCTGGCACAGCCCCAGCAAGGCTGACCACTGTCACCCCTTGTCCTGCCCTCAGCATCCCCCCACATCCCAGTGGCCTCAGGGATCTGCTGGGACGAGTCCCTGGGGAGCCTTGGTCAGGAATGGCCCTGGGGGGCTCCTTCATGCTCCCAGGGACTGCAGGTTTTTCAGAGGACTTTGGGTTTTGCTTTTGCCTTGGAATCTCTGAAAGCTTTTTGCAATCATGGCCTCCAATTATCTTCTTTAATTAGTCCCTTGAGAGCCTTTGTCAGAAACAACACTCAGTGGGGCTCATTAATGCTTCAAGGTACTCAGGATTAATTTAAGTTGTACTTTTTAACACTAAGCCTCTGAGAGGTTTGTGCAGTGACAGCTTCCAATTATCTGCTTTAATTAGTCCCTTGAGAGGCTTTGTTAGTAATGATACTCAGTGGGGTTCATTAATGTTTCAAGGTACTTTATTTCTTTAAGGTACTTGGAGTTTCCTTTTGACACCAAGTCTTTTAGTAGTTTATGCAATGATGCCCCCAATTGTCTACTTTAATTAGTCCCTTGAGAGCTTTGTATTGACACTCAGTGGGGCTCATTAATACTTTGAGATATTCAAGGTTTTACAGGTAGCTTGGATTTTCCTTTCTCTCTGAGTTTCTGAGTGGTTTTTGGGCAATCCTGGTGTCCAGTTTTCTCCTCCAAACAGTCCGTGAGGAGCCTGTGTTAGGGATGGACCTCAGTGGGACCCATTAATGCCTCAAGACACTTTGGGTTTTTCTTCTGACTTGGACTCCTGGAAAGATTTGTGCAATGTCCTCTCAGGCCCTGATGGTCAAGGGCTCAGCACCAAATGCACCACGGGGCTGATTGGGAACAAGCAATTCCTGACAAACCATGGCTCTGCCTTGATTTCCCTCGGGTCTGGGTGGTGATATGATGGTTTTCAACTCCAGATATGGAGAATAATTCAAAGAGCTTCTAAGAAATACTCATTCATATTGCAAAGGATGTATTTTATTACAGTTCTCTTTAGAGTAGAGGTGATTGCAGCATTCTATGGTTGATATTGATCCAGAGTCTCTCCTCATGAGGTCTGACCTGCTCAGAGAAGCTGTGCCTTGAGGTCTGACCCAGTGTGGACAACCTTTCTCCACATTGCCCAACGCCATCCTGTCTGTCCTCACTCACCTGGGACCTGCTTTGTTTGGAGAACTGGCTGCACTCAGGCCAAAAGGAGTTGTTCCCCTTTTTTTTTTTTTTTTTTTTTTTTTTTTTTTTTTTTTTTTGTTGTTGTTGTTGTTGTTGTTGTTGTTGTTGTTTTGTTTTGTTTTGTTTTGTTTTGTTTTTGTTTTGAAGCAATCTAAAACTCCTGAATTTCCTCATTGAAAGCAGACACCTTTGATTAGTGTGTGCCAGCCCAAGCTTCCACCATTGAAGTTCCCCTTCCCCAAGGCAGAACCGTGCAAGAACTGTTTTAGACCTTTGGATTCTTTGATTCTACGAGGCCTTGCTGTGCCACCATGCAGTCTTGGTTCTGTGAGGTTCTGTACTGTCACATGGACTGTTGATTCCTCGAGGTTCCATACTCTCAGCAATGGTCTCTGTAGTTCCAGAGTGTCACAATGGACTCTTGGTTCCATGGGCCCCACAGTGTCACCGTGGTCTCCTTGGTTCCACAAGGCCGTGCAGTGTCACAATGGCTCACAGGTTCCATGAGGCCCCACAATGTCACAGTGGCCCCTTGGTGCCATGAGTTTCCCCAGTGTCACAATGGTTCCTTGGCTCCACGTGGCCCAGGTGTCTCACAATGGACTCTTGGTTCCGTGGGGCCCCGCAGTGTCACAGGGGTTTCCTTGGTTCTGTAGGGTCACACTGGACACTGCAGCGCCCCCTGCTGGCCGGGAGGACCTGGCACTGTGTGAGCACCTCCTGGTGGCCGACCCCTGCAACTGTGAGTGGCTTGTACTGGTTTGTGCTGGGATGGGGTCCAGGGGGTGCTGGGACAGGGCTGGTGTCACTGGGTTGCACTGGGTTATACCGGGAGAGGGTGTGTGAGTGTCCAGGAGGATCTAGGGCTGTGTGTACTGGTTGTACTGGGTTATACTGATTTATATTGGGATGGGGTGCTGGGGTGTTACTGGTTTGTACTGGGTTTTACTGGAAAAGGGAGCAGGGGTGTGTGAATGCCCCCTGATGGCTGGGAGGACCTGGTGGCCAACTGTGAGTTATACTGGGTTATACTGGTTTATATTGGGATGGAATGCTGGGGTCACTGGGTTATACCAGGTTATAATGGGATGTGGTCCTGGGGTGACAGGGTTATACTGGTTTGTACTGGTTTCTATTGGTTTCTACTCAGTTATACTGGGATATTCTGGATTTTACTGGGTTAAACTGGGATGTATTTGGTTATACTGGGAGGGGGCTTGGGGATGCTTGGCACTGGGAGCAACTTCTGGGGATGCTGGACTTACTGGTTTATGCTGGGATGGGGCTTGGGACCTACTGGGAGTGACTTCAGGTTGTGCTGGCCTTACTGGTTTCTACTGGGAGCTGCTGCCATGGGCTCAGGGGTGGCTCCCAGGGCTTACTGGTTTATACTGGTGCCCACCCAGTATAAATCTGAGAGCCCCAGGACCACACTAGGAGCCCCTAGACTACGCTGTGAATGGGTTGGGGTGCATAAGGCCTTAATGGTTTATACTGGGAGCTGCTGCCACAGGCCTCAGGAGCTCAGGAGTGGCTCCAAGTGCTTACTGGTTTATACTGGTGCCTTCCCAGTCCACACCTGGGAACACTGGTAGGCACTTGTGGCCAGGCAGGACCTCAGGGCTGAGCTGGCCTTCACCAGGGCCTTGATGAGCCACAGCTTCCCCAGATTCTTGGCCTGGCAACACTGCCTGGGGCTGCTGATGCCCACCAGGAACTATGGCAAGGGCACTGCCCCCTGGAAGGCTGGAGGAAGGTGAGGGATTCCCCAATAAAACTCCCACAATTTTACGAGATCCCCAAAATTTTCCAGCCCCTCCCTCACCTAAGTAGGAGCTGGTGGGTTCTGTCGGGTTGAATGGGTAGACCTGGTGTTCCTAAATCCCCTTTGACTTCAATGGGTAGACCTGAACTCCTGGATACCTGGGTGTCCCCATTGAGATATTGAGGTTTCCCCTGCTGTCCTCCTGAGATTCTGGGGTGCCTCCTTTGCACACCCCAGAGCTGAAGCTGTGCAGAATACCATCTTCACCAACTCCATGGACTAAACCACCTGGCTGTACCTGCCCTGCATCCTCTCCCGAGGTTAACTCAGGGCTCCTTCCTACCCCTGATGTCCTCACCTGGAGTTTTGGGGTACCCCCTGAATGTTGGGGTGCCCTGTGACAGCCCCGCAGCTGCCAAGGGTCACCTGTGTCCACATCGACTGGGAGGATGGTGGCCATCATCTTCTCCTGGCCTGCCAGGGTGAGTCAGGGCACTTGGGTGCCCAAAAATAGCCTGGGTATCCCCAAAATTTATCTGGGTACACTTGGATACTGCCCAAAATGACCTGGATCCCCCTCAACAATCACCTGGGTATTCTGGGTATCCCCAAAAATCACCTGAGTACCCCACACAATCACCTGGATACACCTGGGTGCCCCTTGGACACCTGGATCACCCGAAACCCCTGGGGCCCCCGAAAACTGACATCCCTAAATCCTCATTGCTCTGACTGGGTAGACCTGGTGTCCTTAAATCCCCATTGATTTTAAAGGGTAAACTTGGTGTCTGTAAATTCCTATTGAGTTCAATGAGGTAGACCTGGTGTTGTGTTTATCCCCATTTATCTTTACTAATTACCTCCAGTGGTCCCAGTTATGCCCCAGGGCTCCCAATAACACCAGTGCCCCCACCTTAGGCGTTCCCAGTGCTCCCAGTGTAACCAGTAACTCTTCCCAATCAAGTCTTATTAACGGCTACAGCTGGTGTTCCTCAATCCATATTTACTTCAGCGGGTAGACCTGATGTCCCAAAATTTTTAGTGCTAAAAATCCCAATTTTGCCCTTGGACTTCTCAGGTTTTGGGCTGAAAATGGAAATTTTTGGGCTTACCTGGAGGCATAGCTCTGGCATGGACAGGAGGTGAGGGATCAGGGATTCAGGATTGGCCTCCAGGAATTCATCCAGGACATCCAGAGCATCAGCACTACTATCCTGAAGTAGAAATTCCCAGAATTCAGCCCCTGATTTCCCACAAATTTACCCAAATTTTCCCATTTTAGGAACAAATTTCATCAAAATCCCCATTGAGTGCAATGGATAATCCAGGTATCCAAAATCCCTATTGACTTTAATAGGACAGACCTGGTGTCCATAAGTCCCTATTGATTTCCTTAGTCATGTCTGATGTAAAAATTGTGCATTGGGAGATGGATATTACAAGAGATGGGGCAACTGAGAGACGTTGTAAAAGATGGTTTATGGCCTCATGGTGTCAGTCTCATAGAAGGCTGAGACATTAAAGGTGTTACATCCAACACCATAATATCAGAAGCCACCTCATTCTTAGTTACAATGCCTTATGTTAGCTTTTTATCCAATCAAATACTTCTGTGAAGTTTGCCAGCATCCCTTTACACCATTCATTAATTGCTTTGCTTCTCATGACTTTGCTGCAATACATCATTTTTCAACCAATCCTATAACATTTCACAAACCTACATTGATATATTTTACACTTCTGATTAACTTTATAACAGGTTCTTTTGCTAAGTTTTACATAGCAATACTTTTTAATCTTTTACTATCTTAGTTAACATACTGCTTTGCTTACATAATGCATATTTCTGTTTGCTTAAAACATATTTCTACTTAAACTACAAATTTATATTTTTGTTTTGTATCTATTTTACTTTTAATGCTATTATTGTCCTGGTTTTCTCCAAGGTCTTAGGTCAAACCTTGGATCCATCTCAATCTCTGAGCCTGTATGCACAAGGCCCTGAGAGCTCTCCGTGCCTGCATTTCCCACACCACCTGTCATCTCTGCCTCCAATTTCCTGCTCACACTGGAACCTGGGGACACTTTCTCAGTCGTGTCCCTCAGTGGGACCCATGAATGGTATCAGAAACTTTGGAGTTTGATTCTGACTGAATTCTTAGAGGTTTCCTATAAAACCACGGTTTTGCCTTGATTTTCCTCTGGTCTGGTGCAGTTCATTCAGAAGTTTTTAATTCCAGTTATGGAGAAATATGACAAAGACCTCCTTAGAAATACCCATTCCAAATTTCAAGGGTGTATTTTATTACTGTTGTCTTTAGAGCAGAGGTGATTTCAGCATTCTGTGATTGATATTTCTGAGAAATGTATTTGTAAAGGATTCTCAAAGCCTGACTGAAAGCTCACACAGTCTTGTACATCTGGATGCAAACTCTGAGATAAGGTGTGCTGACTCAGAATGGCCCTGGAATAGAGAAGACATTGCTGAGAGATTGAACTAGAAACAAGTTTCAAACAATGGCCTTGCAAAAAGATCAGATATTTAGGAGCATTAGAACTGTGAAAGATGCATTGTGGCCAGACCACGAGGGGTAAAATACTAGGTCATTGGTGTTAGAAGGATTAGCACCATTGTGTGTCAAAAGATAATAGGCTGAAAGGCATTTCTAAGGTATTGTAACCAGGAAATAAGTTGGTTTCTGATGGAATAGCATTGAGTTTTCAATCTCTTGTGCTTCGCCCTTCAAGGAGACTGATAATGGAAGAGAATCTTAAAAAAATAACGCCTCTTAGTTGACCCATCTCTGTAGATCTAGGATTTTCTAACAGTGGTAAATCCCTGGACATCAGTCCCTCAGAGTGTGCTTGAAAAACTTCTCAAGAACTCAAGGTCAGACTCCAATTCCAAAGTTTATTAAAGTTTTAATGGATTCCACTGAGGGACATGACTCAGAAAGTGTCCCCAGGTTCCAGGTAGAGTAGAACACTGGAGGCAGTGATGACAGGTGGGGACAAACAAGGGAAAGGTGTCTGTGATGCTGAGCAAACCTGGATGTGTTTCAGGAATGCAAAGGGCCAAGGGCTGAGCCCCAGCCCCTGGCAAGGCAGATCCTGTCCCTCCCTCATTGCTCAGGGCTCTTCCCGGGCCACTGGGCTCTGGGCATGTGCAATGCCAAGGGCAGCACCATGGGGTGGCCCCTGCCAGGCTGCTGAGCAGGGACAAGGAGGCAATGAGGCCCCAGCACAGCAAGGCTCACTTGTCCCCTGCTGGCCTCAGGCCCAGGGCCAGCCTGCATGGCCCAAGTGCTGCAGGAGTTGGCTGTGTCAGGGCCTTTCAGCTGCTGCCCATCCCTGTGCCCTCTGCAGCCCAGGCTGTCCTACGGTGTCCATGCCCTGCGCCTCTGTCCCTGCAGGCTGTCGTCATCCCCCGGCTGCCCCACCTCGCTGGCCCCTTCCTTTGCTGACAGCTCTGCCTCCTGCCTGCCTCTGCCTGCACACACAGAGCCTTGGGCTGGATGCCAAAAGGGTTCATTCAATTTTTCCTGTGCCTTTGGACCTTTAGCACTGGAATATGGTATGTAAGGCCCACATTCCCAGCAGATACGGTTGGACGAGAAGACATCTGGCTCAAGGGTGCAATGATAGAAAAAGCAAAGACTGATCTGAGAACTTGGATTGGGTTTTATAGAAATGGTAAATTGTAATACACATGTAGTGACTGAATATAAGCAACACACTTGTAGAATCACGTGTCCACATAAGTTTAGGAGTTATCCCACATTGGAATTGAGGCCTGTAAAAAAGGATGTCCTGTTGAACACGAAATCAGTGTTAAGGAGTCTTATTTTGATATTTTGGTGATTTGGTGACAGCGGGTCCTCACAGAACCAAGGTGACCATGTTATACTGCAGAACCTTGTGGAACAAAGGGTCCATGGTGACACTGCAGAATTGTTGCTGAGAGTATGAGAGGTCATGGAACCTGAAGTCTATTGTGACCATGGGGCCACTGAGACACTGCAGATCCAAGGAGACCATGGTGACACTGAGGAACCTCATGGAACCAAGGGTCCATTGTTACACTGTGGGGCCTCATGAAACAAAAAGTCCATTGTGACATTGTGGGGCCTCATGGAATCCTGGAGGCCATGATGACACTTTGAGGCCTTGTTGAATCAAGGAGCTCTGCAGGACCTTGTGGAACCAAGGAGACCCTTCTGGCATTGTGAGTCCCCACAGAACCAAGGGTCCATTGGGATACTGTGGTGTGGGAAATGCAGGCACAGAGAGCTCTCAGGGCCTTGGGCATACAGGCCCAGAGACAGAGATGGATCCAAGGTTTGAGCTAAGACCTTGGAGAAGGCTTAGAGAATTAGAGCATTAAAGTTAAACAGACGTAAAACAAGAATATAAGTTTGTAGTTTAAGTAAAAATATGTTTCAAGAAAACAGAAATATGGATTATGTAAGCAAAGCAGTATTTTAAGTAAGATAGTAAAAGATTTTAAAGTTTAGCAAAAATAATTTGTTATAAAGTTAATTAGATGTTAAGATATATCAATGTAGGTTTGTGCAGTGTTATATGATATACTGAAAAATGATGCATTGCACCAAAGTCATGGGAAGCAAAGCAATTAATGATTGGTGTAAAAAGACACAGCAAAGTTCATAGAAATTTTTGATTGGCTAAAAAACGAATATAAGGCATTTGTAACTAAGAATGAGGAAGCTTCTCATATTATGGCACTGGATTTAACATCTTTAATGTCTCACCCTTCTATGAGACTGATGAAATAAAGCAATAAACCATCTTTGACAATGTCTCTCAGTTGTTCCATCTCTTGTAATATTAATTTCCCAATAGAGATGTTAAGGACATCAGGTCTACCCTTTGAAATCAATGGCAACGTAGGAATAGCAAATCTACCTATTTTAAAAAATCAAAGGGGATTTAGGAACATCAGGTCTACCTTTTGAAGTCAATAGGAATTTAGGGAAACCAGGTTTACCAATTAGTCAATGGGGATTTTGCAGAAATTTGGAGCTTAAATGGGGAAATTTGGGGTAAATACTGGGTTGAATTCCAGGAATTTCCATTTCAGGATCATGGTGCTGACACTCTGGAAGTCCTGCCATCATTCCTGGGAGCTAATCACAAATTCTTGATCCCACACCTTCAGCCTGTGCTGGAGCTGTGTCTCCATTTAAGCCCCAAATCTTTGTTTTCAGCCCCAAATCTGGGAATTCTGAGCCCAAAGTTGGGATTTTTGGCAGCAAAAATTTTCAGACATTGGGTGTACCCATTGAGGTCAAAGGGGATTGAGGGATATCAGGTCTACCCATTATTAGGGCTTGATTGGGAAGGGTTAGTGGTTCAACTGGGAGCACTGGGAAGGGCTAAGGGGGGACACTGGGGTTACTGGGAGCACTGAGGCATAAGTGGGACCACTGGGAGGGATTTATAGAGATAAATGGGTATAAACAGGACTCAACATGTACCCTTTAAAATCAATGGGGATTCAGGGACACCAGGTCCACCCAGTCAAAGCAATGCAGATTTTTGGGACACCAGTTTTGGAGGCCCTCAGGGGTTTTGGGTGATTTAGGTGTTCAAGGAGTACCCAGGTGTATCCAGGTGATTGTGTGGGGTACTGAAGTGCACTGAGGTGATTTTTGGGGATACTCATGTGATTTTTGGAGAGATACAGGTGATTTGGGGGAGTACACAAGTGTACCCAGGCTATTTTGGGGATCTCCAGGCTATTTTGGGGCACCCGAGTGTCCTGACTCACCCTGACAGGCCAGGAGAAGATGATGGCCACCGTTCTCCCAGTCGACGTGGACACAGATGACCCTTGGCAGCCGAGGGGCTGTTGGGGGGCACCCCAACATTCAGGGGTACCCCAAAACTCCAGGTGTGGGCGTCAAGTGTTGGAGGGAGCCCTGAGTTACCTCAGGAGAGGATGCAGTGCAGGTACACCCAGGTGCTTTGGTCTGTGGGGTTGCTGAAGACAGTGTTCTGCACCAACTCTAGCTCTGGGGGGGCAAAGGGGGCACCCCAAAATCTCTAGGGGGCAGTGGGGAACACCCCAATATCTGAATACTCAAGTGTACCAGAGTTCAGGTGTACCTGTTAAAGTCAAAGGGGATTTAGAGACACCAGTTCTACTCATTCAACCCAACAGAACACATCACCTCCCACTTTAGGTGAGGGAGGGCCTGGAAAAATTTGGGGATCCTGTGAAATTGTGGGAATTTTACTGGGGAATTGCTCACATTTCTTCAGCCTTTTGTGGGGCAGTGCCTCAGCCTTACCCTTTCTGGAGTCCCTGGCAGCTGCAGGCAGTGGTGCCAGGCTGAGAAGTTGGAGAAGTCACGGCTCAGCAGTGCCCCAGCAAAGGATAGCTTGGCCTCAAGGTCCTGCCTGCCTGCCAGCACCCACTGGTGTTCCTAGGCATAGACTGAGAGAGCACCAGTATAAACCAGTAAGCACTGGGAGCCACCCCCCAGCTTCTGAGGCCCATGATGGCAGCTCCCAGCAGAAAACAGTAAGGCCTCATGCACTCAAACCCATCCTCAGTGTAGTCTAAGGGCTCCCAGGTTTATACTGGGAGGGCACCAGTATACACCAGTAAGCACTGGGAGCCACTCCTGAGCCCCTGAGACCTGTGGCAGCAGCTCCCAATATAAACCAGTAAGGGTTGATGCACCCAAACCTGCTCCCAGTGTTATCTAGTGAGATGGGGAACATATACGGTTTTGAAAATTCACAACTTTAGAAGTCTAGGATATGCTTAAGCAGGTAGAGGGGAAATAGATCGCATAGCAGAAATGGTATGTAACAAACCATAGAGAAACTTATTTGCCAGGAAAAAACTTTCAGATAACATATATTGCAAAAACTCAGCAAAGCAAGACCAAGCTATTGTACAAACCCAACAAAACAGAAACCTGTGGCTCCAGAAACCAGCCAGGACCAGCCAGGTGGTTTTGAGTGGGACAAACTGACCTGAGGAAGAGGCAAACCTCCACTGTGCCCGCCCAAAAGCAGAGCTCAAACAGAGATTACTGAGGAAGACATACAGCCTTCATCCCAAAGACCACCAAACACAACCACCAGGAGGGGTGGCAGCTAATAATAATACAAAGGGAGAGAAGGTGGAGATGGGCAGGCAGGGAGGTGTGGGCTTGTGGGATCAATGTGTACTTATACCTGGAACCTGTCTTGACCAGGTACACGTGGTTTGGAAGAAATATCCCCCATATATCCCCCATGTGCTGGCAATGAAACACTCTCTACAATTGCAGTGTCAAGTGCTGATTCTCGAAATCAGTTGTTGAGCCAGCCAGAAGGTCTTCGTCTGTCTGCTGGAGCACAGGGGACGTCGACATCCCAGTGCACCCCAGACTTTTTCTGGAGTTGACCTCTGCTCCCTGGTCACTCTCTGCAGGGATGAGCAACCAACCTCCTATATGGCCTGGAGGAACGTTTGACCAAAATTTTTGGGGGTGGCCCAAGATAAGGTGAGCGTGTAAGACACTAGGGATGCCTGCACATGGCTAACAGTGTGTCGGAGACATCCAACACATAGAGCTGACAGGTTTGGGGAAGGGATTTGGAAGCTGGCAAAGGGGTTTCTGTTGACCACATAGGGTGGCCACTAGCAAGTTTGGGGGGTAACTTGAACAGGAACCAAGTTGTTACCACTATTATTAACAGCATAATTCACTGCTATAACCCTAGCTGCCATAAATTGTGCTTGTTGTTGGTTGTAGGGTGGTGGAAGGAAGTATTTTATATGGTGGTTGGTGTTTTGTGTTTGCATCACTCTAATGTTGGTGCTGGAGATTTTGGATTTTGGGTGTCTTCTCTGTTTTCTGTAGTGGACCTCTGCAATATCTGATGTAGCACTGCCCTGTTGTGTTATTGACTGTCATTGCAACAAATTAAGATTTCTTTTCTGAGGCATGAGATTCTATTGTTTCTGATGTAATGCTGCCCTCCTGTGTCTTTAACTGTCAATGACAGGTTAGTGATTTTTTTTGGAAACTGTCAGAGTTAAAAAGGTGATGGAAGCTCGGAGTGAGTGCAGAGGGCTCGACCAAGCAAGGAGGAAGCCCTTTCTAGGTGGCTCCAGATTGAGCCCCCGGATTTCTTGAGGGATCAAGGGAACTTGTACGGTTGGTATGGGAGGACGGGGGAGTAGAGCAGGTACACTTGGGAGGAATATTCTCAGATTCCATAGATAGTTATCTGGGTTTTGATTGGGAGCAACCTCTAGTCGAAAGGGAACCTAGAAGGGTTAGACCAATTCTTTGCTTTGCGTGTGGACCAGCAATTTGGACACCAAGGTGGCATCCAGCCTGGGACCTCCTACAGTGTCATAGGTGCAAAAGGAAGTGGCACTGCAGATCTAGGAGGTGGACGCCTACATGCCCCAGGTGTACCCCGGACCCATGGCATCATATTCAGGAATTAACACAGGTTGAGTGTTTGATTGTGAATTTGATCTGGGGAAAGAGTCATTCAGTTCTCAAGGATTGGCACGTTTTCAATGACCACTGGGAAGAAGTGAAAGAATATTGCCAGCAGAGGTTTGGGAGAGGAGATAAGAGAAATAAGGAGAGAAATCATGGGGACCCAGCAAAATAAAGAGGTGCCTAGGAGGAGCCCTTTAGGATGTATACTAACCCACTGGAAGGAAGTTGTGGGGACAGGAGAAACGGAGAGCAAAAGGGTTTTCATCAAATACTCTAATCAATGGTGACCTCTGTATAAACCAGAAGATGGGGCAAAGTGGCCATTAAATGGAACATGGGACTATAACACCATGTTGAAGTTAATGTTGTTTTTAAGGCAGGAAGGAAAATGGGATGAGGCACCATATGCAGATGTTTTTCACATTACAGAGCGACCCAGAATGGCAAAGGGATTGTGGTATTAACCCTCCACAAGACCCACTGATCCTAGCAATGGAAAGAGAAAACAGAAGGGTCTCACATAAATTAAAATGATGCTGCTCAGCCTGTAGTCTTGGTCAGAAGTGCACTAAAAATAACAGGGTATATAAGGAAGAAGACTCTAATCTGGATGATCTCCCCTCCTCCATCACTAGAGTTGGGTGGGAGCCCAGGAAGGGCACCAGATCAAACTCCAGCACCCTCCCATACAAGGGCAAAGCCAGGGAACCACCAGTAGTTTTGCAGGCACCTCTTAGAGAAGAAGTGGGACCAGATGGAGCAATGATGCTACTAAAGGTTCCCTTCAATACCAATGGTTTGGAAATTTGGAAAAGGAATGTAAAGGATTACAGAAAGGACCCTCTAAGTAGAGCTGAACACTTTTGGTTAATAGTGAAATCACATAACCCGGATGGGAATGCTATACAGTTACTGTTACATGCAATGACAGAAACAGAGAAAGAGCTGATCCCAAAAGTACCCTGGGATATGGCTGAGGAGCACTGTAAGACATGGGGGAGGATGTAAAGGAATTCTTTCCCCCCAGGATTCAAAGTGGGATGTGAATAGAATGGCAGGAAGACAGAAGTTACAGGAATATCAGGAGTGGATTGCAAAGGGAATAGAGAAAGCCATCCCCAAATCTATTAATTGCTCAGCTTTATATGCTATTAAACAAGGTCCCTTTGAGTCACCACCTGAGTTCTTGGACAGGCTGAGACACAATGTGTCGTAGCACACCTTTGGACCCAGAATCAGATATTGGGATACAGCAGTTAGTGTCATCATTTTTAGGTCAATCCACCGGTGATAGAAGATGTAAACTTCAGAAATTCAGACCCACTGAAGGAAGAAACTTAGAAATATTATTGGATGAAGGCTGGAGGGTGTTTAGCAATCGAGAAGAAGGGAATAAGGGGAAACAAGGAAGGGTGATGGCAGTAGTTAAAAAGGAAGATGAAAATTTTAAAAAGGGGCTTCCCCCTCCATGCCTAGGAAGAAAAGAATGTGCTCTATGTGAGCAATTAGGCCACTGAGAAAATGAATGCCCAGAACGCTGAGGAAAGGGAAACAAAGGGGCACGGGTAGTGGCAAATGTAAATGAAGACTGACAGGAACCAAGGGGATCTTCCCTGGCTGATCCCTTGGTTATAATGAAGCTAGGGGAAGGAAAAGATCAAAAGCAAAGAAAAATTTTAATTGATACAGGGGCAATGTGTTCGATTTTAAACACAGCTTTAACTCAGGTGGGGGAAGATTATATCATGGTTAAGGGAGCCACTGGCCAAGCTGACAAGGCTTATTTTTGTGGACCACTAAAATATAAATTGGGAAAACCAGTAGGCTTGCATAAGTTCTTATACATGCCTAATTCACCACATGCACTCCTTGGAAGAGATTTGCTTGAACAATTGAGTGCAACAATCAGATTTGAAAAAGGGGAGATTACTCTGGAGGTGGATACTCAAGAATATATTCAAATAAGGAGGTTCCCATAGAAGGAAAAATCAGTGAAGATATCATCAACCAGATGTACCCTGATGTCCTAGGGTGATGTTATGGTGTTTCTATCTCCAATCGTGTGTCCTGATTATGTTTGGTATTATGTCCTGTGCTTCCAGGACTGAGTCTGAGAGTGAAGCTTTGTTTTGTCTTGTTATCAGCCGGCTCACCTCCCCCATGGTCTATGTTTAGGAGAGGTTTTAGCTCGGCTTGCTTGCTTGCTTGCTTGCTTGCCTGCTTGCTTGCCTGCTTGCTCGCTTCTGCCTTTTTCTTTCCTTCGCTTTGCCCTTGCTTTCTGCTTATTAGTTAGTTCAGCTAGGCAGTCCAACTTTTTCCCTGGACTGTTTTCTCTTCCACCCCGTCCCCTCCCTCTCCTGGATACCATCTGAACGGACGGGGACCTGGGAACCCCAAGAAACACCGGGAGGCTACACTTTGTCACCTGCAGCAGTCATTCCCCAGCGCCAGAGACTGATAACTGAGCGACCACTCGCCAGAGAGACTGAGTTTGTCATCCCTTCAGAACGGTGAAAGAGTTTTTTTGTCAGCTGGTGTTGTCTTTTTTCCCTGTGCTGGGGAGTGTCTTGCTTGTTAAATAAACAGGTTTTTTCTCCCACTCTTCTCCAAGGAAATTCTTCCCGAACCCGGTGGGGTGGGGGGGGAGGAGTCGTGGGGTTTGCTGTCTGGGGGCTCCTTCTGGAGGTTTTCCCCCAAATTTGCCCAAAACCAGGACAAATAAATTGGCGCCCAACGTGGGGCTCGAGAAAGTGGGAAAAAAACCCTGTTCTAATAATAATAATTTGGTTCAAATTCTTTTGCGTTGGTATAGAGCAGTTATTGGCTATGTTGTTGGAATTCATGTCTTTTGGGGTGGAGGCCTGCATGGGATTTTGGTCCCTAGGGTTTTTTGAAGTCCTAATACCTTTGTGGTCCCTGGGTTTATTTGCTTATCCAGAAATAGCTCCGGTATTGTCCCTAATGCGTAGTTTCTGTAGCAGAGGGGCATTGACCAAAATATCCATCGGGCTGGGCTTGGTTTTAATGGCCTGCAGGAGATTTATAAAGGTGCTGGAATCTGTTCCAGGAATGTATGGTTCTTGGTTGTGGTTGTGCACTCAGTTTGTTAGAGGAGAAGCAGGGGATGAGGCTTTTCAGCCTTTGTTCTCCTTCTTCTCCTCTGAATTTGTTACATCCTTATTAGAGAAGGAGATCTTGGCTGCCTACGAAGGGGTCCAAGCAGCCTCAGAGGTGGTTGGCACAGAAGCACAACTCCTCCTGGCACCCCGACTGCCAGTGCTGGGGTGGATGTTCAGAGGAAAGGTTCCCTCAACCCACCATGCCACCAGTGCTACATGGAGCAAGTGGATTGCCCTCATTACACAGCGCACCCGGATTGGAAAACTGAATCGCCCTGGGATTTTGGAAGTAATTACAAATTGGCCTGAAGGTGAAAGTTTTGGTGTCACAGATGAGGAACAAGAACCAGTGACACGGGCTGAAGAAGCTCCACCATATAACCAACTGCCAGCAGAGGAAACACGCTATGCTCTATTCACCGACGGTTCCTGTCGCATTGTGGGGATGAATCGGAGGTGGAAAGCAGCCATATGGAGCCCCACGCGACGGGTAGCAGAGGCCACTGAAGGAGAGGGTGGATCCAGTCAACTTGCTGAACTCAAAGCGGTTCAACTGGCCTTAGACATTGCTGAAAGAGAGAAGTGGCCAAAGCTTTACCTTTATACCGATTCATGGATGGTAGCCAATGCTCTGTGGGGATGGTTGGAGAGATGGAAAGAGGCTAACTGGCAGCGTAGAGGAAAACCAATTTGGGCTGCCGAAGAGTGGAAAGATATCGCTACCCGGTTAGAGAAATTACCTGTGAAGGTTCGCCATGTAGATGCCCATGTTCCCAGAAGTAGGGCTAACGAAGAGCAGAAAAACAATCAGCAGGTAGATCAGGCTGCAAAGATAGGGGTGTCGAAGATAGACCTTGATTGGGAACACAAGGGAGAGTTGTTCCTGGCTCGATGGGCCCATGATGCCTCAGGTCATCAGGGCAGAGATGCCACATATAAGTGGGCACGAGACCGAGGGGTGGATCTAACCATGGACAGGATTTCTCAAGTTATCCATGACTGTGAGACATGCGCTGCCATCAAGCAGGCCAAGCGGGTGAAGCCCCTCTGGTATGGGGGGCGGTGGTCCAAGTACAAGTATGGAGAGGCCTGGCAGATTGACTACATCACACTGCCTCAAACCCGCCAGGGCAAGCGCTATGTACTGACCATGGTGGAAGCCACCACTGGATGGTTGGAGACCTACCCTGTGTCTCACGCTACAGCCCGTAACACCATCCTGGGCCTGGAAAAGCAGGTCCTTTGGAGGCATGGCACCCCTGAGAGGATTGAGTCAGACAATGGGACTCATTTCAAGAATAGCCTTATCAACACTTGGGCTAGGGAACATGGCATTGAGTGGGTGTACCATATCCCCTACCATGCACCAGCTGCAGGGAAGGTGGAAAGGTACAATGGACTGTTAAAAACCACCTTGAGAGCATTGGGTGGGGGATCATTCAAAAACTGGGAGCAGCATTTAGCAAAGGCCACTTGGTTAGTTAACACCCGGGGTTCCACCAACCGAGCGGGCCCTGCCCAGTCTAAGTCCCTGAATATAGTAGATGGAGACAAAGTCCCAGTGGCACATATCAGAGGTTTGTTGGGGAAGGCAGTTTGGATCAATTCTGCCCCGAGTACAGACAAACCCATTCGTGGGATTGTCTTTGCTCAAGGACCAGGTTGTACATGGTGGGTAATGCAGAGAGATGGAACAACACGATGTGTGCCTCAGGGAGATCTGATTGTGGGGTGAGGCAGCATGAGACAGAAGGAAATGTGTCCGAATAAGTGAAAGATGGAAATTTCTACTTGCTGAAGTTTTTACATGCTGTTTAGTATGTTCACGATATGGAGATAAGGGGTGGAATGTCCTAGGGTGATGTTATGGTGTTTCTATCTCCAATCGTGTGTCCTGATTATGTTTGGTATTATGTCCTGTGCTTCCAGGACTGAGTCTGAGAGTGAAGCTTTGTTTTGTCTTGTTATCAGCCGGCTCACCTCCCCCATGGTCTATGTTTAGGAGAGGTTTTAGCTCGGCTTGCTTGCTTGCTTGCTTGCTTGCCTGCTTGCTTGCCTGCTTGCTTGCCTGCTTGCTCGCTTCTGCCTTTTTCTTTCCTTCGCTTTGCCCTTGCTTTCTGCTTATTAGTTAGTTCAGCTAGGCAGTCCAACTTTTTCCCTGGACTGTTTTCTCTTCCACCCCGTCCCCTCCCTCTCCTGGATACCATCTGAACGGACGGGGACCTGGGAACCCCAAGAAACACCGGGAGGCTACACTTTGTCACCTGCAGCAGTCATCCCCAGCGCCAGAGACTGATAACTGAGCGACCACTCGCCAGAGAGACTGAGTTTGTCATCCCTTCAGAACGGTGAAAGAGTTTTTTTGTCAGCTGGTGTTGTCTTTTTTCCCTGTGCTGGGGAGTGTCTTGCTTGTTAAATAAACAGGTTTTTTCTCCCACTCTTCTCCAAGGAAATTCTTCCCGAACCCGGTGGGGTGGGGGGGGAGGAGTCGTGGGGTTTGCTGTCTGGGGGCTCCTTCTGGAGGTTTTCCCCCAAATTTGCCCAAAACCAGGACACCTGAGAAGCCAGGAAGAGCTAAGAATGCATCACCAATAGATGTAAAGCTTAAAGAGGGACAATGACCAGTAAGGATAAAACAATATCCCTTAAAAAGAGAGGGGAGGGAAGGAATCCAGCTGGTAATAGAAAAATTCTTGCAATGGGGTCTGTGATGGGAATGTGAATCTGATTTTAACACTCCCACATTACCAGTTCACAAACCTGATGGAACGTACAGAGTAGTCCAGGATTTAAGAGCAGTCAATAGAATAACAGAGGATTTATGTCCTGTAGTAGCAAACCCACACACTTTGTTAACAGTATTGACACCTTAACTAACCTGGTTTACTGGTTTAGATTTGAAAGATGCTTTCTTTTGCCTCCCTCTCTATGAAGCCAGCCAAAAGATATTTGCCTTTGAATGGAAAAGTGGACAAAGGACCCAGCTCACTTGGACTGTACTGCCTCAAGGATTCAAGAATTTCCCCACTATATTTGGCAACCAACTCGCCAAGGATCTCGAGTCTTGGGAAACCCCACCCGGGAAGGGGAGACTGCTACAATACAGAGATGACATCCTGATTGCCACTGAGACAGAAGATATTTGCATGCCTTGGACAGTGAGTCAAACTCTTTGGGGCTCCAAGGGCACCGAGTGTCTAAGAAGGAAGCCCAGGTAATGCAGCAGGAAGTCACTTACTTGGGGCATGAAATTAATGTGGGGCAAAGAACTCTGGGGCAAGCCTGAAAAGAGGCTCTATGCCAAATACCAAAACCACAGACTGTAAAAGAATTGAGAACTTTCCTCAGAATGACTGAATGGTGTCGCCTTTGGATCTATAATTACCAGTTGCTTGTTAAAACCCCTGTATGCACTGATCAACTCTGAACAGAAGCATCTGCAATGGGACAAACAGGCCACACGAGCCTTTGAACAATTGAAAAAAGCCCTGATGTCAGCTCCAGCTCTGGGACTCCCTGAACTGGGTAAGCCTTTCTTTTTGTTTTCTCATGAGAAACAGGGAATTGCCCTGGGAGTACTGGCACAAGATTTAGATATCACAGAGCAGTCACCTGCATCTCCAAGCAATTGGATGTGACCACAAAACGATAGCCAGGATGCCGGAATGTGGTAGCAGCAGTAGTGCTAAATATCCAGAAAGTTTGAAAATTCACTTTGGGACAAAAAAATGACTGTGTTGGTGTCCCATTCAGTGTCTGCAGTATTAGAAGTGAAGGGCAGGTACTGGCTTTCTCCACAGAGCTTCCTGAAATACCAATCCATACTGGTAGAACAGGATGATGTGGAGATTGTGATCACTAACATTGTCAATCCAGCTTCTTTCCTCAGTGGAAACACAGGAGAACCAGTACACCATGACTGCTTGGAAACCATTGAAGCAACATCCTCAAGCTGCCTGGATTTGAAGGATGTTCCTGTGGAAGATGCAGAGGACTGGTTCATGGACAGAAGCAGCAATGTCCTGAATGGCAAAAGGCATGCAGGATATGCCATCTCCATCAGCCATGGGGTAATAGAGTCAGAACCATTGCCTGTCAATACCTCTGCACAAAATGTGAAAAAAGCCTTGACCCGAGCCTTGGAATTGACCCAATGTAAGAATGTGAACATATACATGGATCCAAAGAACACTTTTGGGGTTGTGCATGTTTATGGAGCAATCTGAAAGGAAAGGGGGCTACTGAACTCTCAAAAGAAAAACACTGAACATGCAGAAGAAATTCTGAAATTGCTGGAGGCAGAACAGCTCCCAAAGAAAATAGCAATTATGCACATCAGAGCACATCAAAAGCATACTTGGAATCAGAAAAAGGAAATGAGCTGGCAGACAGGGAGGCAAAAGAAGCAGCAAAAACAGAGGTAAAGTTGGAAGGAGCTCTAATCCCAGACAGGAAAATCTCCCTTGAGGGTAAACCAAATTATGACAAAGAGGATCTGAAGCTAATTACAAATTTGGATGAGACATACAGTAGAGAGGGGTGGGCCCATACCCCAGAAGGAAGAGTAATCATACCTGGCCATCTAATATGGTTTGGAATAAGGGAGGAGCATAGGAAAAGACACTGGGGACCAGAGACTGTGTATGAACACTTAAATCAGAACATCATGGCTAGAAATTTATACACTACAGTGAAGCAGGTAACTCAACAATGTGATCTCTGCCTCCAGACTAATCCTAAAAACAAAGCCAGAAATGGGTGAAATTGAGAAGGGAAATGTACCTGACCAATTATGGCAAATGGACTTCACAGAACTCCCAAGACAAGGGGGGTTTCATTATTTACTGGTATAAACTGATACCTTTTCAGGATGGCCTAAGGCTTTCCCTGCTAGAACTGCTAAGGCCAGAAAAGTGGTCAAGGCATTAGTAAAAGAGATAATATCACGATTTGGGGGTCCAGCTGCCATTTCTTCAGATAGAAGGCTCCATTTTATTGCAAAGGTGGTACATCAGGTTAGTAATATTTCAGGTATAGATTGGCAATTACATACCCCATATCATCCCCAGTCAAGTGGACAAGTGGAGATGATGAATCATTTCATCAAACAGCAAATTGTTAAATTAGGACAGGAGGTCAATCTGTCTTGGCCTCAATCCCTTCCTTTAGCCCTTTTACACATATGAACTAAACCAAGGGCAAAGGAAAGGCTGAGTCCTTTTGAGATCCCGTATGGGCGACCTTATGCAATACAGAAGGGAACATCAGCACAAATAGGGGAAGAAACAGTAACAGAATACATGGTGGCCCTAGGGAAACAAGTCAGTAATATCAGGAAATATGTATAAAGAAGCTGGTGTAGGGGATTGGATGGACCAGTACAGAATGTACAACCTGGAGATTGTGTGTATGTGAAGTCTCTTACAGAAAAGACTTTGGAACCACAGTAGGAAGGACCATACCAGGTGCTCCTCACCTCCTTCACTGCCATCAAGATCAGAGAACAAGCAGCACAGATACATCACACTAGAATCAAAAAGGCTTCACAGTCACCATGGAGAATCAAGCAGGTGCCAGCTGGAAAGCTGTGGCTCTCATGATCATAGCCATGGCTATGGCAGACATGTGTGCAAGACCTCCTATATACAATGGGACTGGCATTTATATGTGTCAGGGGAAAGCTTCTGACTTTGACTCTCCTAAGTCTCTGTGGCAGGTGTTACAAATATCAAACACAACTGTCTGGCCAGGGAAAGATGCCTGGGGATGCAAATTTGCATTTGTTCAGGACTGATTCCATCAGTGACTTATAAAACCCATTCAAATTGGTACTGAATGTTGTGACACATGCTTCACTAACTGTTCTGAATTCAGGCTTAAAATAGAGGGATGTGAAACCAAGGCTTTTAGAATTAAACCATGAGGGAACTGTGCTACATCTATCTGAACATACAACATGGGCACAAGAGGTTAAAGGGAAGTGGCAGATTATTAACATAGAGCTATGTGCCACAAGAAAACAACTGAGGTTTGTATGTGAAGGAAATGTCAACAATGACCGAGATATCTGCCTGGATCCACAACAAAGCATCTGTCTCTTCAAAATCCATTCAGTCAACCAGACAACCTTGCTGGTATATATAGGTCAGGGTTGTGTATGCCTCAGAACAGCATGCCCCACCATAAGAGTGGACGAGCTCATTATAAAGGAAACACAATCTGATTTGTGCATTTGTAACTTGGCCAAAATTGAGGGGTGCAATTTTTCCTATTGGGCACCTGTTGTATCACATCAGTATATAAAGGCAAACATGACAACTGGGCAGGATGTATTGCCTGTGCCCATAAGAATGAATCTCACTCTAGTTATAGAGCTACTAAAACACAGATCTTCAGGAAATTCTGAAAGAAATGAGAAGTATGGGAACGAAGATCTTGATCACAAGACACCATGAGACAGACTATAAGGAGACCATAGAAGGTTGGAGGGAGACATCTCACCACTGGTGGGATGTATTTTTTGGGTGGTCTCCTACTGCAGCAGGGTTTCTACACTGATTGTGTCATCTGATAGTAGTTTTGTTAGTTCTGATGAGTTTAAGTTTTGTTCTTGGTAATGATTTTCTGGAATTTGAAACAGTCACAAAGAATGGCTACAATGCCTATCCTGTTATCGAATTAACTAGGTAAAGACAGTCATAGAGAGTATGATAAGTATCATAGAAAGCAAAAGAATTTGCATCATTTCGAAGAAAAGGGGGGGAAATGAGATGGGGAACATCTATGGTTTTGAAAATTCAGAATTTTAGAAGCGCATAATATGTTTAAGCAGGTAGAGGGGAACTAGAACACATAGCTTAACCATATGTAACAAACCACATAGGAAATTAGTTACCAGGAAAAAACATTAAAATATGTGGCAAAAACTCAGCAAAGCAAGACCAAGCTATTGTACAATCCCAACAAAGCAGAAACCTGTGGCTCCGGAAACCAGCCAGGACCAGCCAGGTGGTTTTGAGTGGGAAAAGCTGACCTGAGGGAGAGGCAAACCTCCACTGCACCTGCCCAGAAGCAGAGCTCAAACAGTGATTACTGAGGAAGACATACAGCCTTCATCCCAAAGACCACCAAACACAACCACCAGGAGGGGTGGCAGCTAATAATAATACAAAGGGAGAGAAGGTGGAGATGGGCGGGCAGGGAGGTGTGGGCTTGTGGGATCAATGTGTATTTATACCTGGAACCTGTCTGGACCAGGTACACGTGGTTTGGAGGAAATATCCCCCCATGTGTCCCAGCTGGCAATGAAACACTCTCTACAATTTCGGTGTCAAGTCCTGATTCTCGAAATCAGGAAAGGTCCAGCAGCCGTGTTGGTTCTGCAGAGCAACAATAGCCCCGGGTTCCACGGGACCCCATTGTCACAACTGACTCCTTGCTTCCATGTCACCCCCTCAGTGTCAAAATGGCCCCTTCTCTGCAACAGAACACAAAGGTTTTGCATAAATATTGAGCAAATCCTGCTTAACACACCTGGGAACATCTGTCTGCATTCAAAAGTGAGATTAAAGGTGAGGGTGGCACCAGCAGATTCCATCTACAACAAAGACCCAGGGAAAGGATAGGGACAGAGAATTCAGCTGAAAGACTCAGAATTCTGCTTACAGAGATCATTGCTGGTCACACTGTCCCTCGTAGGAAGGTGACATCATTGCAGACAGCCTGGACTGAGCATGTGGTTCCTCAATGGGGTTTGTTGTTCAGGAAACCTGCTCAGGTTTTTCCATTCTTTCCTCACAAACAGGAAAACTTCTCCTGGGCCTGTGTGCAGGCAGAGCCCTGAGGAGAGCAGGTGGGACATGGAGCAATGGGCAGGGACACCCATCTGCAGAGCTCAGGGGACAAGGTTCTGGTGCAGGGCACAGGGATGTCAGTCCCAGGTGGGCAATGTCAGACATGGTGAGGTTGGGGGTGAGGAGCAGGTTGTCCAAACAGGGTCAGCCTGCAAGGGGCTCATTCTTCTGTGGGCCCACACCTCCTAAGGAGACATTCAGCATCAAGATCATTTGGGGAATGCTTCTATCAGCTCTTCACTGAACTCAAATATAGAAATATGCTTGATTAAAACATAAAAGAAAAAGTCATGAGGTGCACTTTGAAATCTTCCTCCTTAACTGAACTCCAAATTTTTTTCCAATGAGCTGCCCAAGGGCTGGAGACTTGAAGACAATTAGGAGAAGACTAAGAGCCCTTGAGGGCTTTCTGCATTTTAATGAACTCTGTGGTGAATTTGGGCTGAGTCCAGGATGCTCAGGCACTGAGACAAGGTTGAAGAAGCTGCTCCAGGAGTCAGAAGCAAAACTCCAAGTCCCTTGGAGCATCACTGGCCCCACTGAGGGCAGGGAGTGCCAAAGGCTCCCCAGGGAGTGGTGAGAGCAGATCCTTGAGGCCAGGATTGCAGGAGCCCGAGGCTGTGAGCAGGGAACTGCAATGCTGAGCAAGGCCTGGGCTGGTTGGAGGAAGCAGAAAGGCCAAGGCCTGAGCCCAGGCCTGGCCCAGCAGGGCCTGTCCCTCACAGGAGGCTCGGGGCTGTTCCTGGGGCAGTGGGATGGCAGGGGCAGCAAGGACAAATGTCATCAAGCTGTGTGACACTCCAGATGCTCATGGAACCAAGGGCCAGTGTGACACAGCAGGGCCTGATGGAAACAAGAGGCCATGGTGAGCCTGGGGGGCTGTAACACCCCAGGACACTGACATGCTGGGGGTGACCAAAGGTTCTTTTACTTGAGTTTGGTACAAAGGAGGAACCCCAGCCAGATATTCTCAAGAGGTCAAATGACATAAAAATTTTGCTGGCAAATTATAGAAAATGAACGAACTTTGGAAAAGGATTTAATAAAACATCCTAGTCAACATAAAACACTTATCATAGCAGTAACTTCATTAACTTTTCCCATTTTACCTTAGAAACATTTAAACACTTAAGATGTTGAGGTACCCAAAACTGTTCTGTATAAAGAGCATTAGAAGGAGGGGGAAAGAGAGAGACAAAAGGACAGAAGCTCTATAGACAGACACACACATGGCTCCCAGCTCCTAGGGTTCCAGTGTGGGTGAGACACAGACCCCAGGAGAAGGCAGGGTATGGACCATGGGCTGAGCACCTGCTCTGTGTTTTAAGCCCCTGGGCCTTCATGGGCCTCCCCCAGGTGGGACTTGTGATTGCTGGGGCAATCAGAGCCTGGGTCAGCACCACCCCACTGTGTGACTGACTGACAGCTCATCCCCAGGTGTCTGGGACATTGATCTCATCCAGCTTCTGACAGTGACCATGGTGACACTGCAGAACCTCATGGAACCATGGGTCAGTTGTGACAATGCAGATCCAAGGACACCATGGTGACACTGCAGAACCTCATGGATCCATTCTGACACTCTGGTACCTCATAGAATCAAGGAGAGCTTTTTGAAACTCAAGGGCCCCAAGGACCAAGGGTCCATGGTGACCTTGTGAAGCCCATAGTGTCATGGAGGAGCCATTGTGACACAGTGAGAGCACGTGGAGCCAAGGGGCCATTGTGACACATCAGGGCATTGTGGAAGCATGAAGCCATTGTGACATTGCAGGACCTCATGGTGTCATTGGGCCATTGTGCCACTACAGAAGCAAGGGGAACATTGTGACCCTGCAGGGCCTCATGGAACCAAGGCATGTTAACTGGAAGGTGCCAGCACAGGCAGGTCAGGCTGCCCTTGGCCTCTTGGGGGCTGCCTCTCCCCTGCTTTGCAAACATTGGGGCTCAAGGCTTTTCTTCCAGGGGAAAAGAACTGTCCTTCTCAAGGTGTCTGTGGTCAAAATTGAGATTCCTTCTCCCAAATTCCATATATCTGAGGATTCCTCCATGAGAAAAGCTGTCAGGACAAACAGGTCTGGCTGGCTTTGCCTCCCAGGAGCCACCTCTCATCTGCCTTTGAAACACTGGGGCTCTGTGCTTTCCTTCCAATGGAAAAGAACCATCCTTCTAATCTACACAGAAATGGCCAAAATTGGCATTCCGCCTCTGAAATTCCCTATATCAAAGTGTTGCTTTCAGACAAAAGCTGCCAGGACAGAGAGGTCTGGCTGGCCTTGGCCTCTGATGTCTGCCTTTCTTCTGCCCCTGAAACACAGGTGTTTCCTGCTTTCCTTCCTATTGAAAAGAACCATCCATCTCCTCCATGTGTCCATGTTTGAAAGTGGGATTCCAGCTCTAAAATACTGTAGATCCAAGGGTTGCTCCCAGGCAAAATCTGCCAGTACTGTCAAGTCTGGCTGGCCTTGGCCTCTGGTGATTGCCCCTGCACCACTGGGGCTTGGTTCTTTCCTTCAATAGAGATCACTGGAACACTGTGGGGACCTCATGATGAAACAGGGGGAAATTAAAATTAAAATTAAAATGTTAAGAGTAAAAATACAGGAGGATGCTTTAACTAGAAGGGGGGGTGACATGATTCTATGAATGTTTAATGTTCATTGCCTTTGCAAGAACAGGAGAACAGAGCAAGGCTACAAGATAAGATGGAACAAGAATGCATAAACAGGGTGGAAGAACGAGGCCTCTTCCATATAAGGGGGTTTCCTCAGACCCCTGAGCAAGTGAAAACTGGTATCAAGGTCTGGAAGGCGAGTAAAAGCTAATACACATGTGCAAAGAAGGCAAGGTGAGAAGTTCAACTGAGAAGAAGACTGTTCACTTCATCCCAAGGACCCCCAGACGACCACCAGAGCGATCAACAAGGAGCAGTGCACAGTCACAAAGAGGCATGGAGTTAATTTTAATACCAAGTGAGAACAGGTAGAGTCAGGAAATTAATATGTATTACGTGCATTGTGCAATACTAACTTGTAGAGAATAAAAAGAGAGGCACAGGTCACCAAAGGTGTGCATGTTTTTGGAGGAGCTATCCCCCATGCACCTCAGCCCTGAATAAATTATTCGTACCTACTTTGCAACTTTTACGAGTTATGGAGTTGTTCTGTGCTTCATAATTGGTGAGCCAGCCAGGAGATCTGTGTGGCTGAGGGAGCACCACCAGGGCAGACACCCTGAGGGGCGCCCCGGGATTTTTTCCTGGAGGGATCCCCAACCTCGGCTCACTCACTGTGGGGACAGACAACGACCTGCTGGCACTGTGGATAAAACGGTCTGTAATAAATATCTATAACAGGACTGCTGGTGAGTCATACAGAGACGTCTGACACTCAGCACAGTCCCTGGGGGCTTGCAAGCTGCTGGCCAAGGGGCCCAGAGACAGAGGGAGAGGGGTCGATCCCCAGCTGATAACGCCACTGACGGAGGGGTCTCACTGAGCTGATAGAGCAGCCCGCTAGTGACTCTGGGGTGGGTCGAGTGAACCCTTGTTTTTGCTGCTGTTTTGTGTGACTGCCAGGTCTGGACACGTTGAGTCGTTGAGTGTGTCAGTGAGTGAATGAGCGAGTGTGGAGCTCTATCTGCATTTCCAGCCTGGGCGACTGAGGCGGCCGGAGAAAAGCAAAGGAGCGGGGTCAGTGTGGGGCAAGTAGAAGTGAGAAGGGAGGAGTGTTGTGCTTGAACACAGAGTGGTTAGTGTTTGTTTTAATCATGGATAGACAAATTGAAGGAGTTTCTCCTCAGCAGTGGTTTGGACTTGATCCCTGGGAATTTATTGATCCAATAAGTCATTGGATAGAAAGAGGGAATAAACAGGAGGGATATATGAAACCTCTGGAGGGTGATTGCTAACCTTGGACTGGGAACAACCTGCAGTAGGGACTCTGAGTACTCCAGAGGGAGTGAACAGGATAATTTGTCTTTGTGGGAGATTTAGGGCTGTCAGAGGATCAAGGCATCTGGCATGGAGTTTATTACAGTGTAGAGATTGTGAAAGACGTTGGTATTGTTGCTCTAATAACCAGCAGGGCATATGCCCCAAGTGTGAATTGAAAAATTTTCCTAATCAAATCGATGTTGAACCTAAAATTCTGAAATTAGTGCGTGGAAAGTCACATTCGATACCCGCAAATTGGGATTGTGTGTGGGAAGAAAACTGAGAAAGAACAGTGAAATTGTGTGAGGAAAAGTTTGGATGGAAACAGCACAGGACAAGAAGGAGAAGATAATGGGAACTGGACAAAGTAAAGAGATCCCTAAGGCCAGGCCACTAGGCTGTGTTATTGCACATTGAAAGATGCTGCTGGACACGGGGGCACAGAAACCAAGAGAGATCTTGTTAGATTTTGCAAGAACTGGTGGCCTTTTATAAATTGGACAATGGAGCGAAGTGGCCACCCAGTGGAACTTTGGATTATAACATCTATTACAGCTCATGCTATTTCTGGGAGGGAAGGGTAGTGGACAGAGGTATCATATGTGGATATGTTTTTCTCCTTTCAAAATCACCCCGGATGGCAGAGGGACTGTGGGCTCAGGGCCCCATCTGACCCCCTGGTATTGGCCTTATAGAAGGAGAATAAGACTGAGAGAGGAAAGCTCAAGTGGTGTTGTTCAGTGTGTAGCATAGGGCAAAGATGTACAAAATCTGATAAGGTTTACCAGACTGTGGCCCAGAAACAAGATCTGGCAGACGATTTGCTCAGGTCTCCCCAGGTAAAACAGGAAAGGGATGAGGATGCAGACTCAGAGGATGCAGACCCCCCTCTGATCACACACCAGACTAGACAACAGATGTTGGAGTCTGTAAATCAAGAGTCTCTCTCTGAATTCTTCAGAGAGAAATCAGAGTGCAGGGATAGAATTAAAACCTTTGGATGGATTCAAGTATATTAAGCCACTCACACATAAAGTAGAGGTGTAAGTTTAAGTTTTAGAATAAGGAAGTAAGTAAGAATAAGTTTTAAGTGCTTTTAGATAGTAAAGATCTCAGAGACCAGTGTAGAAGCATGAGCTCTAGTGAGGGTTGAAAAATATAGTCTTAGATACTAGTGTTTCTGTGGAGGCTCCAGGAACACAGTTTTAGATATAATAAAGCTATAGTAAGAATATTGCTTACATTTTTTAGATAGAAGAAGATAGAACATATATGTAGTTTATACATAGCTGGTGTGCTAAGAAACTAGAACTAGGTTTGAGTTTGTGTCTTTAGCTTGTTGGGAAGTTTGTATATAAGAATCTATGCACTGGGGAGAGACTCACCTTTTGCTTCTTGACTTTTGATTTTGTTCCTGCTCTCTCACTTCTCACCACCACCATCATCACCCAAAGAAGACAGGAGCTGCCCCAGCAACATCAGCCCTTCAGGACCTCCAGGAGCAGCTTCTGCTTCTGATTGGGACTTTGCCTATTTAGGACTTTATACCAAAACTTTAGCATGGACTTGAACGCTTGTGACCCTTTGCCTTTTGAGACTGATGTGCCTTTGTTATAAACAACTTTATAGCAACTTTTAGCTGCTCAGCTCTTTTAAGAAAACAATCACAACTCAACTAACAGACACACATATTCCAGGCACCTCTGCGAGAGGCAGGGGGACCAGAGGGAGGAATGGTATTGGTTAAAGTTCCCTTCTCCAGAACCGACTTGGAGGCATGGGAAAAGGTTGCTAAAAATTACCACAGTGATCCAGTTAATGCAGCTAAATGTCTGCAATTTATAATAAAATAGCATAATCCAGATTGGAACCATATGCAATTATTATTGGATGCACTGACTGAGACAGAGAAACAATTAATTATAAAAATGGCAGGGGATTTGACAGAAGATTATTATGAAATCCAACAACTGGATGTGAAAGATTATTTCCCACTCCAAAATCCACAGTGGGACCCAAACAGATGAGCAGAATTGAGAAAGCTATTGGGAGTGGATCAAAAAAGGGAATGGAAAAAGCCATTCCCAAAACTATAAATTGGTCAGCATTGTATGAAATTAAGCAGGGGCCCTCTGGGCCACCATCCGAATTCCTCCATCCATGAAGGGATGCAATGAGCTGCCACACACCCCTGGAGCCTGGGTCTGACATGGGGACACAGCAGCCAGTCAGTTTATTCCTGGGGCAGTCTATGGATGGCATAACACGAAAACTTCAAAAGCTTTGGGAGCTGGATGGGAGGGACTTAGAGACTCTGTTGGACGAGGTGTGGGGAGTCTTCAGGAATAGGGAAGAAGGATATAAACAAGGAATGAGGAAGTTTGTGGCTGTCCGAAGAGAGAGGGAGAGAGGAAGAAGAGAACAAAGACCACCCAGACAAGGCCCATCCTGGCTGGGCAGAGACCAGTGTGTGATCTGTAAGAAATACGGTCACTGGAAAAATCAATGTCCAAAAAAACAACAAAGTAACCATCAAAAAAAAGGGAGAACAAGAAAAAGGAAATGTGATTGCACATATGAAAAAAACAATAAGGAGGACCAGTAAATCTTACCCCAGGAAAATCACTGGTTATAAAATTAAAGCTATGGGAAAAAGGGGGGGAAAAGTGGAATTTCTAGTGGACACGGGAGCAACATATTCAGCTCTGAATAAAACTTTGGCACATGTGGGGAAGGATTATGTTACATTAATAGGAGCAACTGGCCAACCTGGAAAAGCAAATTTTTACAAACCATTGAAGTATAGGCTTAGAAAATAATGGGGTGTTCATAAATTTCTATATCTGCCCAGATCCCCAAGGCACCTTTTGGGGAGAAACTTGTTAGAACAATTACAAATAACCATTGAACTTAAAACTGGGGAAGTTATTCTGGAGGTAAATTATGAACAGTACATAGAGGCATTAAGTTTAATGTTAACAGCAGTTCAAATTGAGGGAGAAGTTAGTGAAGAAATAATAAATCAAGTATTTCTTGGAGTGTGGACTTCTAATGTAGCAGGGAGGGCGAAAAATGCATCTCCTATAGTAATTAAACTGAAGGAAGGAAAGCAACCAGTTAGAATTAAACACTACCCCTTGAAAAGAGAGAACAGGGAAAGAATTAGCCCAATATTTGAAAACTCTTTGTAATTAGGTTTGTTAAAAGAATGTCAATCTGAGTTCAATACTCCCATCTTACTGGTCCGAACACCTGATGGGTCATATCAGATAGTACAGGGTCTAGGAGCTGTTAACAAAATAACTGAAGATCTGTATCCCATGGTAGCACATCCATACACTTTGCTAACGTGCCTAACACCAGAGCTAACTTGGTTTGCCATTTTAGACTTGAAAGATGCCTTCTTTTGCTTCCCTCTCCATGAAGGTAGACAGAAAATTTTTGCATTTGAATGGGAAAACCCTAAAAGAGGGCTCAGATCCTAGCTCACATGGACGGTGTTTAAAAACTCTCCTACCCTGTTTGGAGAACAACATGCAAAGATCTGGAATGCTGGGAGGCTCCCCCAGAAGAAGGAAAGCTACTGCAGTACATGGAATGATCTCCTCATAGCCACCCGGATGAATGAGGCATGTGCAGCCTGGACAGTAAGCCTCCTAAACTTCCTAGGACTTGAGGGATACAGGGTGTCAAAGAAAAAGGCCCAGGTAATGAAGCAAAAGGTAATTTATCTGGGTTATGAAATTAGTGTGGGACAACGGACTGTAGGGCAAGATTGCAAGGAAGAGATCTGCAAAACCCCAAAACTTCAAACAGTGAAGGAACTGCAAACATCCTTAGGAATGACAGGGTGGTGTAGGCTCTGGATACTCAGCTATGGGCTGCTTGTAAAATCTCTGTATGTGCTCATTGCAAATGGGAACAGAGAACTCCAGGGGACAGAAGAGGCCACTCGGGCCTTTCACCAGCTGAAGAATGCTCGAATGTCAGCTCTGGCTCTCAGACTGCCAGATGTGAGTAAACCATTCTTTCTGTTTTCCCATGAGAAGCAGGGAATTGCCCTGGGGATACTGGCCCAGGACCTGGGTCCGTACCAGAGAGCAGTTGCTTGCTTCTCCAAACAACCAGACACAACAGCCAAGGGATGGCTGGGATGCCTCAGAGCCATTGCAGCAGTGGTGCTGAATATTCAAAAGGCACACAAATTCACCCTGGGCCAGACAATGACTGTATTGGTGTCTTACACAGTGTCTGCAGTCCTGGAAGTAAAAGGCAGGCACTGGCTCTCCTCACAAAGGTTCCTGAAATACCAAGCCATCATGGTAGAACAAGACAATGTAGAGATAATTGTTACTAACATTATCAACCCAGCTTCTTTTCTTAGTGGAAATCAAGAAAAGTGATTTTTTTTACACCATGACTGCCTGGAGACTATCGAAGCCTCCTACTCCAGCTGCCCAGATCTGAAGGACACCCCTTTGGATGACACAGAAACCTGGTTCACTGATGGAAGCAGCTGTGTCATCAGTGGAAAGCGACGCACTGGGTATGCAGTTACCACCTGCAAAGAGGGAACAGAATCTGGACCCTTGCCAATAGATACCTCTACATAAAAAGCTGAGATAATTGCTCTAACCCACACCTTAGAGATCATGAAAGGAAAGAAAATAAATATTTATAGACACTCAAGATATGCATTTGGGGTTGTACACACACTCATGGAGCCATCTGGAAAGAAAGGGGACTGTTGAAGTCACAAGGGAAAAACACCAAACATGCGCAGGAAATATTGCGGCTACTGGAAGCAGTTCAGCAAGCTGATTATGCACATTAAGACACACCAGAAGGTGAGCTCAGAACTGGAGGAAGGAAACGAGCTGGCAGACAGAGAGGCAAGAGAAGCAGCAAGAGATGAAATGATGATTGAGGGAGCTTTAATTCCAGATGGACAGGCCTCCCTTGAAGGTAAGCCAGTATATACCAGAAGGGATAGAAAACTAATTAAGGATCAAGGAGGAACGTATAACCAAGAGGGATGGGCTGTTACTGCAGAAGGGAGAATGGTTATCCCTTCTCATCTCTTATGGTCATTAGTAAGGGAAGAGCACCAGAAAACACACCGGGGAACAGATGCCCTGTATAACTATCTAATTGAAAAGATTACTGCCAGAAATTTATACTCTATTATCATTCAGGTCACCCAGCAGTCTGACATTTGGCTCCAGACCAAACCCAAGAATATCCCCAAACCAAAACTTGGTCAAATTGGAAAAGGCCATGGTCTTGGGCAACAGTGGCAAATAGACTTTTCAGAACTCCCAAGAAAAGGGGGGTATCGATATTTGCTGGTGTTAACAGACACTTCTTAAGGGTGGACAGAGGCTTTTCCCACCAGAACTGCCAAAGCCTGAGAGGTAACCAGGGTATTGTTACAAGAGATAATATCACTCTTCAGAGTTCCAGCCACAATATCTTCAGATAGAGGGCCACATTTTATTTAAAAAATAGTACAACAAATCAGTCGTCATTTGGGCATAGACTGGGAGCTCCATACTCCATATCATCCCCAGTCAAGTGGCCAAGTTGAAAAAATGAATCATTTAATTAAGCAGCAAATTGTGAGGCTAGGACAAGAAGCTAATTTACCCTGGCCTCAGTCTCTCCCACTGGCATTGCTGCGGATCCAAACCAAGCCTAGAGCCATAAAAAAACTAAGTTCCTTTGAAATGCTTTATGGGAGACCATATGGAGTGCAAAAGGGATTGTCTACCCAAGGGGGGAAGAGAGGCTGCCTGCCTATACAATAGCATTAAGTAAGCAACTCAGAAATTGAGAAACATGTGGCTGGAACTTGGGGCAGAGGGCTGGATGGACCAGTGCATGACACACAGCCTGGAGATTATGGTTATGTTAAGTCTCTTACACAAAAAACTTTGTAGCCACTATGGGAAGGACCATTCAGGTGCTTCTCACCACCTTTACTGAAGTTATGATCAAGGAACAGAGTGCCTGGATTCACCATTCTTGAGTGAAAAAGGCTCCAGAAGCCCCTTGGAAAGTAACACTGGGTAACAATGAAATGAAAATGAAATTAAAACTTACTTGAGCAAAATGAGTACATTGTGGTTGGGAATATTCAGTAATTTAGCTCGCAGAAATCTAGTCAATAGAACAGTTTAGTTTGTTTTGCTTGTAGTCATAAGTGCAATCCAAGAATTGGAAAGCACCTCTAGCCAGAATAATGCTGAATGGCCTTGGTCCCAAGCTTTCATTCAGTACACTGGATCCATGGGAAAGTGTTCTGATATAAAATACCCAAGCTGCCATGAGAGACGTCTGGCTGCCCTCGCTTACAGTGGCTGCCTCTCATCTTCTTCCAAAACACTTGGACTTTCTGCTTTTCTTTCATATGGAAAAGCCCATCTATCCTGACATGGTGTCCATGGCCAAAATTTGGATTCCACCTTCCAAATTCCATATATCCAAGGATTGCTCCCAGACAAAAGCTGCCATTCCTGTCAAGACTGGCTGGCTCTACCTCCTGAGGGCGAGCTCTCACCTGCCTTCCAAACACTGGGGCTCCATGTTTTCCTTTTTATGGAAAAGACTCGTCCTGCTTGTCCAGGCACAAATGGCCAAAATTGGCATTCCACATTCAAAATTCTCTGTATCCAAGTGCTACTCCCAGACAAACCTGCCAGGACAGACAGATGTGGCTGGCCTTGCTCCCTGGTGCTTGTGTCTCATGTGTCTCTGAACCACTGGGACTTGGTGCTTCCCTTCCCATGGAGACCATTGTGACTCTGCGTGGGCTCATGGAAGCCAGGAGCCATTGTGACACTGCAGGGCTTGTGGAACCATGGGGAACACAGTGATCCTGTACTGTTCCATGGAACCAAGGGGACACTGTGGCACTGTTGAGCCCCAGAGAACTGTGAGGCCTTTGTGACGCAGCAGGGCCCCATGGAACCAAGGGAACATGGAACAGCTCTGGCTGGCATGGGCTCCTGGGGGCTGCCTGAGAGGTTCAGATGACCTTGGCATGGTGAGAGCTTCTTCTCCAATGGACCTGGAGCAATGGGGCTCTGTGCTTTCCTTCCCATGGAACAGAACTGTCCTTCACTTCCAGGCACAAATGGCCAAAATTGAGATCCCTCCTCCAACATTCTGTATATCCAAGGATTGTTCCCATATGAAACTTGCCAGGACAGACAGCTTTGGCTGGACTTGGCCTCTTGGGGGCCACCTCTCATCTGCCTTTGAAACACTTTGGGGCTGTGCTTTTCTTCCCATGGAAAAAAATCTTTCAAGTCCAGGCATCCAAGGGCAAAATTGGGAATTCATCTCCAAAATTCTATCTAAGTATAGCTCTGACAAAATCTGCCTGGACTGACAAGTATAACTTCCCTTGGCTTCCTGAGGGCCACTCTCAGCTGCATTGAAACACAGGCGCTGTGCTTTCCTTCCTATGGAAAAGAACTAACCTTCTCTTCCAGGTGTCCATGGCAAAAATTAGAATTTGGACTCAAAAATTCCATCTATCAAAGGATTGCTCCCAGAAAAACACAGCCAAGACAACCAGGTCTGGCTGACCTTGGCATCGGGTGAACGCCTTTCATCTTTCACTTCTGGGATTCTGTGGTTTCCTTCCTACAGAAAAGAACTGTATCTCTTGTCCAGGTGACAATGGACTCAAGCACTTGACCACTGTATAGGGGCAAAGGAGCTCTGTGCTGAGTGGAGTGGAGTGGAGACTGAGGACAGCAGAGGAGAGCCCTGGGAGGGATTGAAGATCAGTTTCAGAGATGGTGGATACCTTTGACATGGAGGAAAACAGCCAGAGAAAGAAAGAATTAATGCCAAGTGCAGCTAGGGTGATCCAGAGTTGACAAAAGGATAAAGGAATTTCTCTCGCAGGGCAGGCCTGTGGTGCAACACATCCCCCAGAAGGAGCCTGGGGCAGCCCAAGGCTTTGTGTGTCCAGGCAGAGGCAGGCAGGAGGCAGAGCTGTCAGCAAAGGAAGGGGCCAGCGAGGTGGGGCAGCCGGGGGATGACGACAGCCTGCAGGGACAGAGGCGCAGGGCATGGACACCGTAGGACAGCCTGGGCTGCAGAGGGCACAGGGATGGGCAGCAGCTGAAAGGCCCTGACACAGCCAACTCCTGCAGCACTTGGGCCATGCAGGCTGGCCCTGGGCCTGAGGCCAGCAGGGGACAAGTGAGCCTTGCTGTGCTGGGGCCTCATTGCCTCCTTGTCCCTGCTCAGCAGCCTGGCAGGGGCCGCCCCATGGTGCTGCCCTTGGCATTGCACATGCCCAGAGCCCAGTGGCCCGGGAAGAGCCCTGAGCAATGAGGGAGGGACAGGATCTGCCTTGCCAGGGGCTGGGGCTCAGCCCTTGGCCCTTTGCATTCCTGAAACACATCCAGGTGTGCTCAGCACCAGAGACAACTTTCCCTTGTTTGTCCCCACTAGTCATCAGTGCCTCCAGTGTTCTGCTCTAACTGGAACCTGGGTGCTGGAATTCAAACTGCAAGGAATTCTCAGAATACTGGGTCTGTAAGGCAAAGCTTAGAATTAAGCATAGTTGAGATTGTTTTAGCATTAGAATTTAAGATATAGAAAGAAAAAAGTTAGTTACAATGGTAACAAGTTTCAGAGTGCAGCAATGTATGTTTCTCTGTTATATGATTGGCTAAGAAAGTTCACACTGTAGTATGACTCAATAGGACAAAATATTTTAGTACTGAATTAGAAGCATAAATATCTCTGTTGACAGTGTTTTATTGGTTAATACATCCTGAAAACCCACTGTAAACATAAGTGTTTTAACTTCTAAGTCATGCTGTGAACATGTGTAAGACCACCTTACCTTTTCTCCCTGTATAGGAAATTTAAAAAACAAGCTACACTTTCTAAAGCAACTCAGAAGTCCCATATCTCTGCTTCATTCAGAAAAAGAAAAAATCCCCACAAAAGCCCACACTTAAAAAAGACATCATAAAAACAATAAGCATACACTTTAAAAATATAATGTAAAAAGAATAAACCCACACCTGGGGACATTTTATTTGTCATGTCCCTCACTGGGACCCATTAGAACTTCAGGAAACTTTGAATCTGACTTTGAAATCTTGAGAGGTTTCTTTTCCTCATTTACCCTATTTTTTCCTATCTGAAATAATTGTCATCAATTTTCTGCACTAATTCAACACTTGGGAAATCTTCTCCTTCATGTTTATCAATGAGAGTCACTAAAAGTAGCAGAAACTTTGGAGTTTGAATCTGACTTTGAATTCTTGAGAGTTTTCTTCAACTCTCTCTCAGGGACTGATGTTCAGGGACTCAGCCCCAACCCCGAGAGGGTCATTAAAGTCCTTGTGCTGTGTCTGTGCTGCTGAGCTGGGCCGGGCTCCTGGCAAAGGCAGAGCTGCAGAGAGAGAGCCAATATTTCCAAAATATTATTTGGAGCTCCTAGGCAGCACCAAATGCACCACGGGGCTCATTGGGATCAAGCAAGTCCTGACAAACCATGGCTCTTCCTTGATTTCCATCTGGTCTGGTGCAGTTCATTAGGAAGGTTTTCAACTCCAGATATGGAGAAATATTTCAAAGAGCATCTTAGAAATATCCATTCCTATTATAAAGGGTGCATTTTATTACTGTTCTCTTTAGAGCAGAGCTGATTGCAGCATTCTGTGATTGATGTTGTTCCAGGGTCTCTACTCAGGAAATCTGGCAAAGAGGGGTTTTCTTCTTTTTATTTCTTTTATTTTTTTTTAAGCAATCTAAAACTCCTAATGTTCCCCACTGCAAACAGACACACTCCTCAGGTGTGTGCCAGCCCAAGGTGCCACCAAAACCACTGCAGAGCTGCCCTGGGCCAGCTCTGAGGGTGGATCATCATCCCAACCTGCCCTGGGCCACTGCCAGGGGCTGTGGCCATGGACACTGCACTGACCCCACTGCTGGCTTTGGCTGCCACAGCAACCGGGAGAAGTTCAAGTTTCCTTGGGAACACTGGGGAGCACTGGGAACCCCTGGGAAGATGGGAAGTGCTGAGGGGGGATCTGGGTGGACTGGGATGGACTGTGGGCTGCACTTAAAAACACAGGGACATCCTGGGACATCCTGGGATTGACAGAGCCCGACTGGAGCCGGGACTACAACACCTCTCATGCCCCGTGCCCCACAGAACCCCGGTGTCCGTCCCCCACATGTCCCTTCAGTGTCCCCCAGACCCTCCAGGATTCAGAAGTGCCTCCTTAGCACCCATTCGGGATCCCCTAAAAGTGTCCCCAGATCCCCTGAATGCTCCCAACCCCACAGATTCCTGTTACAGTCACTTCTGGAATTCATCTCCTGTAATCCCCCACGGCCTCAGAGTCCCTCATAACACAGTTCTGTACCTAAAACCCCTGCCCTGCCCTGAGCACTAAAGAGCCCGGTTAGAGCTCCCCAAGCTCCCCCCAAGTGCTCCCGAACCATTCACGTTCCGTCCTGAGCACCTCAAGTCTCGGCTCGGACACAAAAGTGTCCCCCAGGTGCCTTCCCGGACCCCCAAACGCCCCGGCTGAGCCACTTCCGGGACTACAGCTCCCATCATGCTCCGTGGTTCCCATAGAGTGCTATTGCAGCCGTGACTTCATCTCCCATCATGCACCACGCCCCACCGAGAGACATTGTAGCTGCACCTACAACTCCCATGATGCTCCGTGGCCCCTTTGAACCGTATTATACCTGTGCCTACAACTCCCATCATCCCCCGCGCCTCATAGAGCCCCGTTAGAGCCCCCCAAGTGCCCGCCCGGACCCTGAATGGCCCCAGATTCCCCTCCCTGACCCCCAAGTGCCCACCCTGGACCCCCAAGAGCTCACCCGGACCCCAAAGTTTCTGTCCTAATCCTTAAGTGACCACCCGGCTCCCTGAAGTGTCCTCCAGACCCTCAAGTTCTCTCTAAATTCTCTCCCCAGACCCAAAACTTCCTGAAATGTACCCCAGAAATGTCTTCATGGACCCTAAAGTGACCCCGTTTTATCCTGTGAAAATGATTAAAAAGAAGAGAAAGGGATTAACATAGGACTAATTATCATAAAGAGGGAAAAATTAATGGCCAGTAGTGATCAATTAATTAATGAAGTGAATTGTGTTTCTTAGAACTAATGACCATTAATTTTTCTGATTGCTAAAAATTCATAGATTTTTTTTCATATAAATATAAAAATTTGGTATAAAAAAGAATAATAGTATTATAAAAATAAAAGCATAATTTTATATTCGTTATTTAATTAAATTAAAATATTAATAATAAATTGATAGGGGTTTTTTTATGTTTTAGGATGTCAGTCCCAGATAGGCAATGTCAGACATGGTGAGGCTGGGGGTGAGGAGCAGGTTGTCCAAACAGGGTTGGCCTGCAAGGGGCTCATTGTTCTGCATGCCCAGACCTCCTAAGGAGACATTCAGCATCAAGATCACTTAAGGAATGCTTCAGTCAGCCCTTCTCTGAACTGAAAAATAAAAATAATATGCCCTTGATTAAAACCAAAATTCCTTCTCGTCTCACTCACAAGGAAAGCTCTGTCTCCTGCTGTTCACAAACAGAGAAGGGCTGGTGGGAGATGTGGTGCTCAGAGGCTGTTTGGGGTACAGTGACCATGAAATAATGCAGTTTTTTAATATTCTGTGAAAGCAGGTGGTGCATCAACAAAACTTCTACATTGGACTTAGAGAGAGCAGACTTTGGCCTATTCAAGATTTGGCTTTGTGGAGCACCAAATCAGGTACTGATTTTCTTAAGGGAAACAGCCTTTTAAAACAAAGGATTCCAGAAAGGATGGACACACGTCAAGAATGAAATCTTGAAGGCGCAGGAGCAGCCTGTCCCTCTGTGCCAAAAAGTGAACAGTGACCTAGCAAGGAAAATGACAGGCCTGGCTGGGCATGGAGGTTTTTCCAGGAACTCAGGGAAAAAAGAGGGTGCATCACCTGTGGACAGAGGGGCAGAAAAGTCAGGAAGTGTTTAAGGATGTTGTTAGGTCATGCAGAAAGAAAATGAGAGAAGTGAAAGCTCAATTAGGATGTAACCTGGCCACTTTTGTGAAGAATAACAAAAATGATTTTAAAAATATATTTATGGGAAAAGGAGGGACAAGGAGAACCTCCATTCCTTATTGGATATAGGGGGGAATATAATAAATAGGATGAGGAAATGGCTTCTATACTTAACTCATGCTTTGCCTCAGTTTTCAACAATAAGACATGTTGTCCTCAGGACAAGTGTTCTCCTGAGCTGGGAGATGGGGACAGGGAGCAGAACAGACCCCCTGTAATCCAGGAGGAAGCAGCTGGGGACCTGCTGAGCCACTCAGATGCTCACAGGTGTCTCTGGGAACAGATGGGATCCATCCCAGGGGGATGAGAGAGCTGCTGGATGAGCTCCCCAAGCTGCTCTCCATCATTTCTCATCAGTGCTGGCTCAGCAGGGAGGTGCCAGAGGACTGGAGGTGCCAATGTGAGCCCATCCCCAAGAAGGGCTGGAAGGAGGATGTGGGGAACTGCAGGCCTGTCAGCCTGACCTGGGTGCCTGGTGAGGTGATGGAACAGATCACCTTGAGTGCCATCCCAGGGCACCTACAGGATGGCTGAGGGATCAGAGGCAGCCAGCGTGGATTTCAATATCTGCATTGATGATCTGTTTGAGGGCATTGAGTGCACCATCAGCAAATGTGCAGATGGCACCAAGCTGGGTGTGAGTGTGGATGTGCTGGAGGGCAGGAGAGCTCTGCAGAGGGACCTGGACAGGCTGGATCCAGGGCCCAAATCCAACAAGGTGAGGTTTAACAAGACCAAGTGCCATGTCCTGCACTTTGGCCACAACAACCCCTGCAGTGCTCCAGGCTGGGGACAGAGTGGCTGGACAGCAGCCAGGCAGAAAGGGACCTGGGGGCACTGATGGACAGCAGGCTGGACATGAGCCAGCAGTGTGCCCAGGTGGCCAAGAAGGCCAATGGCTCCTGGGCTGGATCAGGAATGGTGTGGCCAGCAGGAGCAGGGCAGTGATTCTTCCCCTGTGCTCAGCACTGGTTGGGCAGCACCTCGAGTGCTGTGTCCAGTTCTGGGCCCCCAATTTAGGAAGGACATGGAGGGGCTGGAGCATGTCCAGAGAAGGGCAACAAGGCTGGTGAGGGGTCTGGAATACAAGTGCTGTGAGGAGGGGCTGGGGAGCTGGGGATGTTTATCCTGGAGAAAAGGAGGACTCAGGGTGACCTTATGACTACAACGCCCTGAAAAGTGGTTGTAGTCAGGTGGGGATTGGTCTCCTTCTTCAGGCAACAATGACAGAATGAGAGGACACAGTCTTAAGCTGCTCCAAGGAAAATATAGGTTGGATATTAGGAAAGCATTTTTTACAGAAAGGATGATAAAGTACTAGAATGATCTGGCAGTGGTTGGTGGAGACACCATCCCTGGATGTGTTTAAAAACAGACTGGATATGGCACTCAGTGCCATGGTCTAGTTGAGGTGTTAAGGCAGGGGTTGGACTTGATGATCTTGAAGGACTCTTCCTACCCAGTGATTTTGTGATTCTGTGATTCTGTGAATTCTCTGAGTCTTTCAGCTGAATCCTCTGTCCCTGTCCCTTCCCTGTGTCTCTGTTGCAGATGGAAGCTGCTGGTGCCTTTCTCACTTTTTTCCCATTTTCTGAATACAGACAGATGTTCCTAGGAGTGTTCAGCAGGTGTTGCTCAATGTTTATGCAAAGCTTTTGTATTCTCATGGAACCAAGGAGACCCTTGTGACACAGTGAAACCCCATGGAACCAAAAATCCATTGTGACATTGGGGCTGGATGGTACCAAGGAGACCATTGGGATACTGTGGATCCAAGGACACCATGGTGACACTGGAAACTGATGGAACCATGGGCATTGTGACACAGCAGGGCCTCATGGAACCAAGGAGTGAATTGTGACTCTATCAAACCTCATGGAACCAAGGGGCCTTTGTGACTCTGAGGAACTTCACAGAACCAAGAGTCTATTGTGACATGGGGTACTCATGAAACCATGGAGAGCATTTTGAAACCAAGGCCTGCTGGAATCAAAGGTCCATTGTGGCTCTTCAAGGCCCTGTGGACCAAGGGGAGCACAGTGACACTGTGGGGTCCATGGAACCAAGGGGCCATGGTGACACTGTGGAGCTTTATTGAACCAAGAGTCCATGGTGACACTGCAGGGCAGTATGGAATCATGGAGAACATTGTGACACTACACGATGTCATGGAATCAAGGGGCCATTGTGACACTGTGGGGCCTTGTGGGACCAAGGGGCAGTTGTGGTACCATGGAAATTGTGGCAACTGTGTCACCATGGAACCAAGGAGTCCATTGTGACACTACAGGATGCCATGGAACTAAGGATTCATGTCACAGTGTGGGACACATGGAACCGAGGGGCCATTGTGACACTGTGGGGCCTCATGGAATTACAGAGACCTTTGTGACACTGCAGGGCTTCATGGAATGAAGGGGCTGTTGTGACACTGTGTGCCCTCATGGAACCAAGGAGAGAATTGGGACACTAAGAAACATAATGGAGTTGCTGCAAATGATACAACTTGAAATTTTTTAATGTAACTTCAGTCAGGATTTATGTTCACCTTTGCCCAGGGGGAGGGGATTTGAAGTTTCTCTTCAAAAGACTCTGTTCACCAAGGTTGGGTGAGGCCTGATGAGTTTAACATCTACAGATTTGGAGTAGCCAGAAGATACAGAGGAGGTAAAGGAACATTAATGAACATCACCCCCAGTGTGCTTGGAGACACCTGGTGTGGAAAAAGATTGGTGAGAGAATCAAAGAATGAGGACATAATTCACATCAAAGACAAAGGGATCAACAGCCAACAGCCAATCAAATACTAAGAATTGTGTAATTTAAGATCAATGAATGTGAATTTCTTTGGGCTTTGTCTGTATAAATATGTGAAAAGAGTAAAGAACCATGTGTGATGGAATGATTTTCACTGCACAAGGCAGGCATTTGTGGGTGGAATGATTTCTATTGCACGTGCTGGCTACAATATTATCCTGGCCAGAAGAAAGTAATGCCTAAATTCTCTACAAATGAGAAGATGTTGTTGGAGAGTTTCTGTTTTTCATGCAGTTTCAGTGTCAGTCTTACTGAGGTCCATCACCAACACAGGCTCCTCCTGGACTCCTTGGAGGAGAGAATTGGAGGCCATGATTGCAAAAAGCTCTCAAGACTCCAAGGCAAAAGCAAAACCCAAAGTCCTCTGAAAAACCTGCAGTCCCTGGGAGCATGAAGGAGCCCCCAGGGCCATTCCTGACCAAGGCTCCCCCAGGGACTCGTCCCAGCAGATCCCTGAGGCCACTGGGATGTGGGGGGATGCTGAGGGCAGGACAAGTGGTGCCAGTGGCCAACCTTGCTGGGGCTGTGCCAGGAGGCCCCAGTGGCTCAGGACAAGGTGTCTCCTCCCAGCCCTTGGTGGCACAGACCCTGCTGTGACCCAGGACACCAAGACTTGGCTTCTCCTGGGCACTGCCAGCACTGCCAGGGCCCTTGGCCATGTCCAGCACAGCTTGTCCTGCACTGTCCCACAGCTGCTGCTGTGTCCCTGCAGGCTGCACACTCCCATCTCTCTGCCCCTGCCCTGCCATTGCCAGCCCTGCCCTGACCTCTGCCCACCCTCACCCTCTGTGCCTTGGGACACACACACATGCACTGAGCTCATCCTCCTCCTCCTGGCTGCTTCTCCTGCCACAGCACTGCCCTGGGAGGGTTCATTCCTTACTGGAGCTGCTGTGTTTGTACTGGTGCATTTTATAGCTCTGCTTCTGCTTCTCTGTCAATTCTGCCTTCAAAGAGCTCTCCAAGGAAAAGATTCATTGAATGGTGGAATAACAGAGGTGGGAAGAGCCCTCTGAGCCCCCCTGGCCTGGGTGTGGCTGGGATGGAGTTCCCTTTGCCCAGAGCAGCCCCTGTCCTGCTGTGCTTGGCTCTCTTGGCTGGAGTGGGTTTGGTCCCAGCCCGAGGCTTTGGCTGCTCCTGGGCAGGACTGGCCCCACATGAGGCATCTCTGCAACTCCCCAACCAATGTCCTGGGGATGGGCAAGTGATCCTGGGGACACAGGGATGGGACAGCTGGGCTGGACTGACCCAAGGGATCTTCCATTCCATGGGATGTCCAGATAAGCAGGGAAATGAGGGGGAGAAGACGGTCTCTGGATTTTCTGTATATAATACATTTGTCTTCCAAAATAACCAGTACATGTGCTGAATTCTTGTCTCCCCATGATCTTCATTGCTTCTGCATTTGGCCTTTGCTTTTTAGTCCCCCTAACATTAATCTCTTCTTAAGGTAACCTACAATATGTCCACCTTATTTTCCCCTGTTTTCTGAGTGAGGAGGGACAGTGACAGAGACACTTGGCTGTCACTTGATGCCCAGAGGGGTTTAACCACAGTCACCTTGCCCAACTCTGCTCTTATGGGCACGCCCAGCAATGTCAGGGCTCTGTCAGGTGCCCAGCCCTGAGCTGGGCTCATGCCCTGCTCACAGCCCCAGGGGTGTCCAGGGACACGAGTCCTTCCCTGGCACACACACACACAGTTCATTGCAGCACGGGCAGGGGCTCCCTGGGCTCTGCTGCCACTGCCAGAGCCTGGCAAGGACCTCAGCCCTGCGGGTGTCACCCTGCCCTGCCCCTGCCCCTGTCCAAGGTACCCCACGGCCAGAGGGATGGACACGGGGAGCTCTGGGCACAGGAGCTCATCCCAGCCCTGCATCCAGGGGTTCCCAGGGGATGTTACTCTCTGGAAACTCCAGGAACAGCTGCAGGTGTTTGTGTCACTGGGTTTATGTCCCCTCACACACACACAGGATGTTCAGGGCTGTGCAATGTCCCTGCACTGCAAACACAGACTCCTGACCCGGTCACTTGATGTCCCTCCACGCAGAGAAGAACAACCTCTGTGCCCTGGGGTGAGAGGCCACTCCTGGGGGCAGTGCTGGCTTTGCCAGGGCACTGCTGGGACAGCCCCACCCTGAACACTGCCACACTTCTGCTGGTCACTGCAGTTCTCCTCTCCAGGGCGCTGTGTTGGGAACATCCTTGAGAGCAAACTGGGAAGGAGATTGAAGCTTTCAGGCCCTACACTGGGGAGATGCCTCTGCATGATGCAAATGCTGCTGCAGAGCCCAGCTCTGTCCCAGCAGTGCCCATGGCCTGTCCCTGCCTGCAGTCCCTGGACAGTCACACAGCAGGACAGGAACTGAGCTGAGAGAGCCCTGAGGCCTTAAACCAGCACAGAGGCTCTGAAGGGCAGTGTGGAAATGAAGGACAGGGAGGTTATGGAGCAGAAGCCCTGGGGCTGCCTGGCAGTGAGGAGCACAGGGGTTCCATTTTCAGTCCAGCTCTGCCCAGAGGCACCAACCCTGCAGCTCCAGAGAAGCCAGGGAGGAAAAATGTCAGGGGATCATGGCAATACAGACTTCTTTATTTCGGTAAGCACATATGCAGTGCAACTCCTTGGTTTATATACTCTGTGGTTCACATGAGAAATCCAAATGGTAAATTTAAAATGGTACAGACAAAGATTATCCTGTGAACAAATTCTCAAAAATATAATACCTGTGCCAGCAAAAAAACCACAGGACAGTGTGTGGGCATTAATGACTAACATCTTAAGAGCTATACAGAAGAATGAGAGTTTATTACTTCTGAAAAACATTCATGATCATTTTCCTCAGGCCATCCTTGAGCTCCTGGTTCCTCAGGCTGTAGATGAGCGGATTCAGGGCTGGAGGCACCACTGAGTACAGAAATGACAGGGCCAGATCCAGGGATGGGGAGGACAGGGAGGGGGGCTTCAGGTAGGCAAATATGACAGTGCTGAGGAACAAGGATACTACAGCCAGGTGAGGGAGGCAGGTGGAAAAGGCTTTGTACTGTCCCTGCTCAGAGGGGATCCTCAGCACAGCCCTGAAGATCTGCACATAGGAGAAAACAATGAACACACAACATCCGAGTCCTAAACAGGAGCTAACAGCAACGAGCCCAAGTTCCCTGAGGTAGGATTTGGAGCAGGAAAGTTTTAGGATGTGTGGGATTTCACAGAAGAACTGGCCCAGGGCATTGCCATGGCACAGGGGCAGGGAAAATGTATTGGCTGTGTGCAGCAGAGCATTGAGAAAGCCACTGGCCCATGCAGCTGCTGCCATGTGGGCACAAGCTCTGCTGCCCAGGAGGGTCCCGTAGTGCAGGGGTTTGCAGATGGACATGTAGCGGTCGTAGCACATGATGGTCAGCAGGGAAAACTCTGTTGTAGAGCAGAAAGCAAAAAAAAATACCTGAGCAGCACATCCAGCGTAGGAGATGTGTCTGGTGTCCCAGAGGGAATTGTGCATAGCTTTGGGGACAGTAGTGCAGATGGAGCCCAGGTCAGTGAGGGCCAGGTTGAGCAGGAAGAAGAACATGGGGGTGTGCAGGTGGTGGCCGCAGGCTACGGCGCTGATGATGAGGCCGTTGGCCAGGAGGGCAGCCAGGGAGATGGCCAGGAAGAGGCAGAAGTGCAGGAGCTGCAGCTGCCGCGTGTCTGCCAATGGCAGCAGGAGGAAGTGGCTGATGGAGCTGCTGTTGGACATTTGCTGTCTCTGGCAATGGGGATCTGTTCATGGATAAAGGACAGTGACAAGTCAGCTGAGGCTGCTTTGAGCCAAACCTGGGCCATTCCCTGTAGACTGTTCCACTGTGACTCACCCACCCTTGTTCCTGCTCTGGGAAACTTTCACCCAGGTCCCTGACTGAGCTCCAGTTGTGCTGTCTGAGTGTGTCAGCAGCAGCCAGGCCTGTGCATGGGGGCTCTCAAGAAGCCATCTTTGCCCTGCTATCCTGGGTTTGTGGCTGTGTGGCAGAGGGACAAGGCTGGATATTCAGGATTTGTCTGTGGAATCACTCCTTATGGAGAAAGACTTGGTAGCTTCTGCACTCACAAGTCTAAAGGATGGCAAGTGTTGGTTTTAGGAATTGTTTTCCTACCCACACATCATTCCTGGTTCTCTGAGATCAGAAATCCCAGCATTTCTGCTGCACTCACAGTTTGCCACTAAGGGATGAGAGAGGCAAAGGATTCCTTGGGCAAGGTAATCCTGGTCAGGGCAAGGTGGGGGACTGGATGGGCTTGTTCCCAACCGCCCTGGCTTTGCACCTTTGGCTGCAATCAGAGCACAATCACACTCCCGTGTCACTCTGGGATAAACCAGACCCTGCCCAGAGCAGAGGGATCCCTGAATGTCTCACCCTCTCTAAATGTCTCTGAGCAAGGTCTCAGCACCCCCTTCTGCCAAGGACACTCACGGCTCCCTTGGCAAACCCAACAGCATTTCCTCAGCTGTGGCATCTCTGCACTTCCCCGAGGGACATTCAGGGAACTCTGAGAGGCTCTGGCATCGATTTGCACCCAGGAGGGCAGCTCAGAGCTTGGAAGGACACAGCAAGGAGACCCCCGGGTGTGTCCATGATGGGATCTCAGGGAGGGGGGTTCAGCTCATTCCCCTTTGCCAGGGATTGCTCTGCCCACAGCCCCACAGGACACAGGGAAACTTGGACACCCCATTCCCATGGACACCCCATTCCCATGGACACCCCAGCCTGGCAGGATTCCCAAGGGCAGTGCCTGACTCAGCTGCTGCAAACCCCAGAGGCTCCCTGAGAGCAGCAGATAACAATGACAGTATCAGAGGAGTGCAGAAACAAGAGAAGATGTTGTGTTGCTGTGCCTGGGAGGGCAGGGCAGAGACAGCCGGGCACTCAGGACAGTGTTCCTGTGCCCAGCTGTGCACGGCACCTCCCACACACCAACAGTGCCCTCCTGCCCCCAGCATCGCTCTGTTCAGCCCCCTCTCCTTCCCTGAGCATCCCCCTGGGCCTGGACATTTCCCTCCTGAGAGCTGCCTTGTCCCTGCCAGGCTCACAGAGCCCATCCCACCCTCTGTGCACTCACCTGGCCCTACAGAAACCTGCCTGTCTGCAGGGCCCTGCCTGGGCAGGCTCTGTCTGCAGGTGGGCAAGGGCAGCTCAGGAGAGCCCTGCTGGGCCCTGCAAAGGTGATGCTGGTGCTGCCCAGGGCTGAGGAGTGGCTGAAGGCCCTTTGGGAGGCTCCCAGCAGAGACATTGACCCCCCCAAAGTTACAGATCTGGAGTCTCTGTAAATGTTCGTATATAACTTTGATTATCCAGATGTGTCCCTTTCAACTCAGAATATTCTGTGGTTCTGTGATTACAGTTCCTTTTCTGCTTCTCTCATCCCCCTCTTGTCTATAATCAAAAGAGAAAAAAACCCTTGAAACTGTGTTAGAAGAGCAAATTAACAAACAGACCTTTATTGGAAGATTCCAGGTGTCCCAGTGGTGATGGGGCACATACGGCCCCCCGAATCCAACAATGTGTAACGGTTGATTAATTAGGATATTAAACAGGAACATCCAATAGGAGATTCAGTTTCCCATGTTACACACCCTTGAGTGAACACATTGGGCTAGACCCAAGGGCTTCTTTGCCCCACTTTTGTTATGACTGCTCACATTCTGGTTAAAACCTAAAATGTTCTTCTTGGAGATCTTCTTCCTGAAAAATAAGACTATACAATATTTCAGGAATGGATTTAGAAGGTCAGCTTATTGTACTAAAATCTAAGAGAAAGGTTAGGAAATGTATTTGAATTAATTAAGGATTATAGTATATAAGTATATAATAGTAATTTAATAGAATTAAGAGTTTAATAGAGTTCATTAAGGATTATAGTTTTATAACTATATAACAGTAGTTTTCAGAGCTATGAATATACGAAAAATGTACAAAAAGCAAAAATATTTTTGTCATCACCCCAACTTTTTCATCCTTCTCCAAGGAAGAAATTGAAAATACTCTCAGGAAAACCCCTGATCTGTGCAGAAATCCCAGGCTTACCCTCTTTTGGGAAGTGTCCTCCGGAGCTGTGCCCAGGCTGGTCTGCATTGTCCTGCAGCCAGAGGCTTCCTGTGTCAAGGGCTGGGAGTGATTCTGCCCCAGTCACTTGTGAGCATCTTCCCAGCCCTGACTGATTGAAGCTCTCTGTGCCTCTGTGCTGTGCCCGGGGTGGCTGCAGGCAGTGCCCCAGCCCTGCTCTGCTGGGAAAGGAGCTGCTCATGAAGAGAAATGTGTTTTTGAAGCTCTTCTTGGTTGCCAGGATTGCCTTCTGTGCCAGGAGCCCAGCCCAGCTCAGCAGCACAGACACAGCACAAGGACTTTAATGACCATCCTGGGGTTTGTGCTGAGGCCCTGAACATCAATCCCTGAGAGGGAGCTGAAGAAACCTCTCAAGTACCCTAAGTCATAATCCAACTCCAAAGTTTCTTGAAGTTTTAATGGGTCCCACTGAGGGAAACAACTGAGAAAGTGTCCCCAGGTTCCAATTAGAGAAGGAAATTTGAGGCAGTGATGGCAAGTGGGGACAGCAGGGTGTGTGCCACCAAGGGCTGGGAGGAGACACCTTGTCCTGAGCCACTGGGGCCTCCTGGCACAGCCCCAGCAAGGCTGGCCACTGTCACCCCTTGTCCTGCCCTCAGCATCCCCCCACATCCCAGTGGCCTCAGGGATCTGCTGGGACGAGTCCCTGGGGGAGCCTTGGTCAGGAATGGCCCTGGGGGCTCCTTCATGCTCCCAGGGACTGCAGGATTTTCAGAGGACTTTGGGTTTTGCTTTTGCCTTGGAATCTCTGAAAGCTTTGTGCAATCATGGCCTCCAATTATCTGCTTTAATGAGTCCCTTGAGAGCCTTTGTCAGTAACAACACTCAGTGGGGCTCATTAATGCCTCAAGGTACTCAGGATTAATTTAAGTTGTACTTTTTGACACTAAGCCTCTGAGAGGTTTGTGCAGTGACAGCTTCCAATTATCTGCTTTAATTAGTCCCTTGAGAGGCTTTGTTAGTAATGATACTCAGTGGGGTTCATTAATGTTTCAAGGTACTCTGTTTTTTTAAGGTACTCTGAGTTTCCCTTTTGACACCAACTCTTTTAGTAGTTTATGCAATGATGCCCCCAATTATCTACTTTAATTAGTCCTTTGAGAGCTTTGTATTCACACTCAGTGGGGCTCATTAATACCTTGAGCTACTCAAGGTTTTAAAGGTACTTTGGATTTTCCTTTGGATTTCCCTTTCTCTCTGAGTTTCTGAGAGGTTTTTGGGCAATCCTGACGTCCAGTTCTCTCCTCCAAGGAGTCCATGAGGAGCCTGTGTTGGGGATGGGCCTCAGTGGGACTCATTAATGCTTTGAGACACTTTGGGTTTTTCTTCTGACTTGGACTCCTGGAAGGGTTTGTGCAATCTCCTCTCAGGCCCTGAGTTTCAAGGGCTCAGCACCAAATGCACCACGGGGCTGATTGGGATCAAGCAAGTCCTGACAAACCATGGCTCTGCCTTGATTTCCATCTGGTCTGGTGCCATTCATTAGGAAGAGTTTCAAATCCAGTTATGGAGAAATATTTCCAAAAGATTCTAAGAAATACACATTCCTATTTTGAAGGGTGTATTTTATTGCAGTTCTCTTTAGAGCAGGAAGTGATTACAGCATTCTGTGATTCATACTGATGCAGTGTCTCTCCTCAGGAGGTCTGGCCTGCTCACAGAAGCTGTGCCTTGAGGTCTGAGCCAGTGTGGACAACCTTGCTCCACATTCCCCAATCCCATCCTGTCTGTCCTCACTCACCTGGGACCTGCTTTCCTTGCAGAATTGGCTGCACACAGAGTAAGAGTGGTTTTCTTCCTTTTCTTTTTCTGAAGCAATCTAAAGCTCCTGAGTTTCCCCATTACAAAGAGACACTCTCCTTAATTGTGTGCTAAGCCCAAGCTGCCACCATGGAGGTTTCTCTTCCCAAGGCAGAGCCAAGCAAGAACTTCTTTAGGCATTTGGACTCCCTTAGTTCCCTGAGGCCTTGCTTTGTCTCCATGGACTCTTGGTTCTGTGAGGTTCTGTAGTGTCACAATGGATGTTTGGTTCCATGTGCCCCACAGTGTCACAGGGGTTTCCTTTTCCCTGTGGCACCCAGCAGCAAACCCCACTGCTGGGTCCAAATGCCTGGGAAGAAGGAGAAGGGGACATTTGGAGTGATGGTTTTTGTCTTCCCAGGGCACAGTGACGTGGGCTGGGGCCCTGCTGTCCTGGAGATGGCTGAACACCGGCCTGCCCATGGAAGGGCTGAGAGACAACAACCTCTGTGCATGGAACTGCAACAGCAGAGAGCTCAGGCTGAAGGCTGGGTTTAACAGACTGTCACCAGCACAGGAACCATCAATGTGAGAGGAAAGATGTGTGCTCATGTCTTTACAAATCATTTGGTGGGTGAAGGGATGGGTGTTGAGGTGTTTGAAATGGGTCATAACATTTCTACTGACTTTGGGCAGCAGGTTTGTTACTGGGCCCAGCCAGCTTGGCTCCTCAAATAGACAAGGGTCTGCACAAGGCTGAACTCCTGAACTTCGGGGGGGAATGCCAGGTTCAAGGGGGGATATGGAGCAGGATGTTCAGGAAGGCTTTACCTTCCTAGTGCCTCGGTCAGTGAGGAAAGGAAGAGCTGGCAATGTCCAAGTGGCACCTGGCTTCCGTGAGGCCCCACTGTGTTTGCAGCTGACACTTGTGTTCCCCAGACTGCCTTGTGTCACAGTGCTCCCCTGGGTGCCCTGAGTCCCTGCTGTGTCACAATGGACACTTGCTTCCATGACATCCCATTCTTAGTTACAAAGCTTTATGTTAGCTTTTTAGTCAATCAAATACTTCTACAAAGTTTGCTAGCATCCTTTTTCACCAATCATTAATTGCTTTGCTTCCCATGGCTTTGCCACAATGCATCATTTATCAACCAATCCTATAACACTTCACAAACCTACATTGATATATCTTATACTTCTAATTAACTTTATAACAGGTTCTATTGCTAAGCTTTACAATCTTTTACTATCTTACTTAACATACTGCTTTGCTTACGTAAGGCATATTTCTGTTTGCTTAAAACATATTTATACATAAATTAAAAGCTTATATTCTTGTTTTATATCTATTTATATCTATTTATATCTATTCTACTTTTAATGCTCAGATTGCCCAAGATTTCTCCCAGGTCTTAGGTCAAACCTTGTATCTTCTATGAGCCTGTATGCACAAGGCCCTGAGAGCTCTCTGTGCCTGCATTTCCCACACCACCTGTCATCTCTGCCTCCAATTTCCTGCTCACACTGGAACCTGCAGACACTTTCTGAGTCACAGGCCTCAGCAAGACCCATGAATGGTATCAGAAACTTTGGAGTTCGATTATGACTGAATTCTTGAGAAGTTTCCTAGAAAACAACGGTTCTGCCATGATTTCCCTGTGGTCTAGTCCAGATTATTCGGACAGTCTGATAATGGAATAAAATCTTTTTAAAACCCCTATCAGTTGCCCCATCTCTGTAGAGATGGGATTTTCCAACAATGCGGAGTCCCTGAACATCAGTCCGTGAGAGGGAACTGAAAGAAAACTTCTCAAGAACTCAAGGTCAGACTCAAACTCCAAGGTTTCTTTAACTTTAATGGGTCTCAATGAGGGATATGACTCAGAAAGTGTCCCCAGGTTCCAGTTAGAGCAGAACACTGGAGGCACTGATGACTAGTGGGGACAAACAAGGGAAAGTTGTCTCTGATGCTGAGCACACCTGGATGTGTTTCAGGAATGCAAAGGGCCAAGGGCTGAGCCCCAGCCCCTGGCAAGGCAGATCCTGTCCCTCCCTCATTGCTCAGGGCTCTTCCCGGGCCACTGGGCTCTGGGCATGTGCAATGCCAAGGGCAGCACCATGGGGCGGCCCCTGCCAGGCTGCTGAGCAGGGACAAGGAGGCAATGAGGCCCCAGCACAGCAAGGCTCACTTGGCCCCTGCTGGCCTCAGGCCCAGGGCCAGCCTGCATGGCCCCAGGGCTGCAGGAGTTGGCTGTGTCAGGGCCTTTCAGCTGCTGCCCATCCCTGTGCCCTCTGCAGCCCAGGCTGTCCTACGGTGTCCATGCCCTGCGCCTCTGTCCCTGCAGGCTGTCGTCATCCCCCGGCTGCCCCACCTCGCTGGCCCCTTCCTTTGCTGACAGCTCTGCCTCCTGCCTGCCTCTGCCTGGACACACAAGGCCACACAGACTCCTTCTGGGGGATGTGTTGCACCACAGCCCTTCCATGAGAGAGAAATTCCTTTCTCTTCCTGTGTCCAGTCTGGACGTCCCCAGCTTCTCCTGGCATTAATTCTTTTTTTCTTTGGCTGTTTTGTACTATGTCAAAAGGATCCACCATCTCTGAAACCACCTTTCAAACCCTCCCAGGGCACTTCTCTACCGTCCTCAGTCTCCACTGCCCTGAGCACAGAATTCCTTTGTCGTTCTATAGTGGTCATGTTCTTGCCGCCTACAAACCCCACCTTGGGAGATTTTTGGGCCCTCTCCAAGTTGTTGGCAAAGGAAAACATTCTGCTTACAGTCTCAGAAAATCACCAGAGAGCAAGGCAGCCAAACCTGGCTGCCCTAGCTGCTTTTCTCTGGGCCCAATATTTGAATAGATACAATTTTAGAAGTAGAATCCCAGTTTTGCCAATGACACCTAGGTGAGAAGGGCAGTTCTTTTCCCCTGGAAGGAAAGCACAGAGCCCTGGTGTTTGGTGGTAGATGAGAGACAACCTGCAGGAGGCCAAGGCCAGCCAGCTGTCTGTGCTGGCAGATTTTGGCTGGGATTTTGGCTCTATATAGAGATTCTTTAATATTTTTTATTTTTTAGGGGGACTACCAATTTCAGCCTTGGGCACCAGGAAGAAGGGAAAGTTCTGTTCTACAGGAAGGAAAGCTCAGAGCCCCAGTGCTTCAGAGGCAGATGAGAGGCAGCCCTCGACATGCCAGGATCAGGCCAAGCAGACCTGTTACCTGTTCCCTTGGTTTCATGAGGCCCAGATGTGTAACCCTGGCCTCTTGTTTCCATGGGATTCTACAGTGTCACAATGGTCCCTTGTTCCCATGAGGCCTGTCAATGTCACAGGGGTCTCCTTGGTGCCAGAGTATCCCAATGGACCCTTGGTTCCCTGGGGACTCACAGTGTCAGAAGGGTCTCCTTGGTTCCACAAGGTTCTGCAGAGCTCCTTGATTCAACGAGGTCTCAAACTGTCATCATGGCCTCCAGGATTCCATGAGGCCCCACAGTGTCACAATGGACCTTTGGTTCCATGGGGTCCAGCACTGTACCATGAATCCTTAGTTCCATGGGGCCCTGTAGTGTCACAATGCACTCCTTGGTTCAACTGGGCCACAAACTGTCACAGTGGCCCCTTGGTTCAATGAGGACTGTGATGCCTTATTTTAGCCTTTATATTTTTCAAATCCAGTACTGCATTAGAGCATAACTCCAAACTCCATATAAAGAGTTAGTTAACTCTCTTCGTATTTTAGTCAGACAAAAATATTCCTGTGTAACTCAAGGACATCCTACAGCCTCAGGATCTAAAAAATATAAACAAAAATGAATTGGGGGGTAGTCACCTGGGGGAATATGGCTTCATTACCTGAAGCTCTGATTGTAGGATTAACAGCTGATTCGTAAATTTACCAAACTTTTATCTGTCTGAAAAAATCGCCACCACAGTCCATCTCAGGTGTAGCCCCTGGGAGGCTTTTGTCCAAAGTGAATCTATTGAAGACCTTTAATAAATATCCACTTTATTCTCTTAACCTTGTCTAGTCTCTGTTCTAGGTAGCCGCTCCAAGGCATCACCTGTAGTGTCACAATAGTCTCCATGATTCCATAAGGCCCTGCAGTGTGAAAACAGACCATTGATTCCATGAGATCCCACAGTGTCACAACAGACCATTGGTTTTACTGAGCCCCACAGTGTCACTATGGTCCCCTTGGCTCCACAAGGCTCTCAAGTGCCACAATGGCCCTTTGGTTTCAAAAAGCCTCAAACTGTAAAAATTGTCTCCTTGGTTCCATGAGGCCCTGTACTGTCACAATGATCTCCTTGGTTCCACGGTGTCAAAATGGCCCCTTTGTCCCATGGAACCCCACACTGTCACTGTGCTCCCTTTGATTCCATGAGGCCCTGCCGTGCTACAATGGCCCCAATGGCTACAATGGTCTCCAGTGAGACTCTCTACAATCACCTGAACAGAGGTTGTAGTCAGGTGGGGGTTGGTCTCTTCTCCCAGGCAACCACTGACAGAATGAGAGGACACAGTCTGAAGATGAGCCAGGGGTCATTTAGGTTTGACATCAAGAGAAAAATTCTTCACTGAAAGAGTGATTGAGCACTGGAATCTTCTGCCCAGGGAGGTGCTGTAGTTACTGTCTCTGGAGGCATTTAAAAACAGACAGCACATGGCACACAGAACCATGGTTTAGTTGATGAAGTGATGTTAGGTGATAGGTTGGACTTGATGATCTCAAAGGTCTTTTACAACCTCATTGCCTCTGTGATTCTGTTTCATAATGGTCTCCATTGTTCCATGAGGCCCTGTAATGCCACAGTGGACCTTTGGTTTCATGAGTCCCCACAGTGTAACAATGGACCCTTGGTTCCATGAGGGTCCTCAGTGTCACAATGGTCTCCTTGGATCCACAGTTTCACAACGGCCACAATGGATTTCTGGTTCCATGAGCTTTCATACTCTCAGCAAGAGTTCTGCAATGTCACCAGGGACCCCCTTGTTCCATGAGGTTCTGTAGTACAACATGGTCACCTTGGTTCTATGAGGTTCTGCATTGTCCCAATGGAATCCTTGGTTCTGGGAGGACCTGCAGTGTCACAATGCACCCATGGTTGCAGGAGGTTCCAGAGTGTCACCATGGCCTCCTTGGATCTGCAGTAGAACAATGGACCATTGGTTCCATGTGGCCCCACAGAGTCACAATGGCCCCTTGGTTGCATGAGGCCTTTGTCTGTCACAATGGACTTTTGGTTCCATGAGGTTTCTCAGTGCCACAAAGGTCTCCATGGATCTGCAGTGTCACAAGGGAACATAGGTTCCATGTGGTCCCATTCTGTCAAAATGGATTTTGGATCCATGAGCTCTGTCCTAGGGTGATGTTATGGTGTTTCTATCTCCAATCGTGTGTCCTGATTATGTTTGGTATTATGTCCTGTGCTTCCAGGACTGAGTCTGAGAGTGAAGCTTTGTTTTGTCTTATTATCAGCCGGCTCACCTCCCCCATGGTCTATGTTTAGGAGAGGTTTTAGCTCGGCTTGCTTGCTTGCCTGCTTGCTTGCTTGCTTGCTTGCTTGCTTGCTTGCCTGCTTGCTTGCTTGCTTGCTTGCTTGCTTGCCTGCTTGCTCGCTTCTGCCTTTTTCTTTCCTTCGCTTTGCCCTTGCTTTTGCTTATTAGTTAGTTCAGCTAGGCAGTCCAACTTTTTCCCTGGACTGTTTTCTCTTCCACCCCGTCCCCTCCCTCTCCTGGATACCATCTGAACGGACGGGGACCTGGGAACCCCAAGAAACACCGGGAGGCTACACTTTGTCACCTGCAGCAGTCATCCCCAGCGCCAGAGACTGATAACTGAGCGACCACTCGCCAGAGAGACTGAGTTTGTCATCCCTTCAGAACGGTGAAAGAGTTTTTCTTGTCAGCTGGTGTTGTCTTTTTTCCCTGTGCTGGGGAGTGTCTTGCTTGTTAAATAAACAGGTTTTTTCTCCCACTCTTCTCCGAGGAAATTCTTCCCGAACCCGGTGGGGTGGGGGGGGAGGAGTCGTGGGGTTTGCTGTCTGGGGGCTCCTTCTGGAGGTTTTCCCCCAAATTTGCCCAAAACCAGGACAAGCTCCCACAGTATCAAAAGGCCCCTTTGTTCCTTGAGGTTCCATAGTGTCACAGTTGACTCTTTGGTTCCGTGAGGCCCTGCTGTCACCAAATCTTCAAAATATAAGAATAAGACTCCTTAACACTAATTCAGTGTTAAAGAGGGCATCATTTTTTTTCAGGCCTGAGATCCAATGTGGGATAACTCCTAACTGTAATTGGACACATTATTCTATAAGGTTGTTGCTTATATTCAGTCATTACATGTGTATTACAGTTTACTCATTCCTATAAAACCACCCCAAGCTCCCAATTCAGTCCTTGTTTCTTCTGTCACTGCACCCGTGAGCCAGATGTCTTCTTCTTCTCTTCCGGCAGTCCCTGCTGGGAAAGCAGCCCCTGCATGCCTTGTTCCTAAAAGTTCACAGGCAATGTCCAGGGACTCAGCATTGTCAGAAAAATCCCAGCTCTACAGAGACGGGGCAACTGAGAGGGGTTTTAAAAAGATTTTATTCCATTATCAAACTCCTTGAAAGGTGAAACGTAAGAGAGGTAAATCTCAATGCCATTCTATCAAAAGCCACGTTATTTCCTGGTTACAATATTTTATAAATGTTTTTCAGCCTATTAGCTTTTGCCACACAATGGTGCTAATAAAGCTGACACCAATCACCTAATATTTTACTCCACATGCTCTTGCCACAATGCATTTTTCACAGTTCTAATTCTCCAAAATATCGGATCTTTTTGCAAGGCCATTGTTTGAAACTTGTTTCTAGTTCAATCTCTCTCTCAGCAATGTCTTCTCTATTCCAGGGCCATTCTGAGTCAGCACACCTTATCTCAGAGTTTGCATCCAGATGTACAAGGGTGTGTGAGCTTTCAGTCAGGCTTTGAGAATCCTTTACAAATACATTTCTCACAAATATCAATCACAGCATGCTGCAATCACCTCTGCTCTAAAGAGAACATTAATAAAATACAGTCTTGAAAATAGGAATAGATTTTTCTAAGAAGGTCTTTGACATATTTCTACATAACTGGAGTTGAAAAACTTACAAATGAACTGCACCAGACCAGAGGGAAATCAAGGTAGAATCATTGTCTGCTAGGAAATCTCTGAAGAATTCAGTCATAATCGAACTCCAAAGTTTCTGATGCTGTTCATGGAGCACAGTGAGGAACACAACAGAGAATGGGTCCCCAGGTTCCAGTGTGAGCAAGAAATTGGAGGCAGAGATGACAGGTGGTGTGGGAAATGCAGGCACAGAGAGCTTTCAGGGCCTTGTGCATACAGGCTCAGAGACTGAGATGGATCCAAAGTTTGACCTATGACCTTGGAGAAGGCTTGGGGAATCAGAGCATGAGAAGGAAAATTGATATAAAACAATAATATAAGTTTTTAGTTTAAGTAGAAATATGTTTTAAGCAAACAAAAATATGCATTATGTAAGCAAAGCAGTATGTTAAGTAAGATAATAGAAGACTTTAAAGCTTAGCAATAGAACCTGTTATAAAGTTAGTTAGAAATTTATGGTTTATCAGTGTAGGTTTGTGAAGTGTTCTAGGATTGGTTGAAAAATGATGCATTGTGACAAAGCCATGAGAAGGAAAGCAATTAATGATTGATGTAAAAGGATGCTGGCAATTTTCACAGAAGTATTTGATTGGATAAAAAACGAACATAAAGCATTGTAACTAAGAATGAGGTGGCTTCTGATATTATGGTGTTGGATGTAACACCTTTAATGTCTCACCCTTCTATGAGACTGACACCATGAGGCCATAAACCATCTTTTACAACGTCTCTCAGTTGCCCCATCTCTTATAATGTCAATCTCCCAATACACATTTTTTTGACATCAGACATGACTAATGAAATCAATAGGGACTTATGGACGCCAGGTGTATCCCATTAAAGTCAATAGGGATTTAGGGACACCTGGCTTATCCATTAAAATCAATTAGGTTCTGAGGAAATTTGGTCCTAAAATAGGGAAATTTGGGTCAATTTGGAGGAAATCTTGGGCTGAATTCTGGGAATTTCCACTCCAGGATCGCAGTGCCAATGCTCTGGATGTCCTGGATGAATTCCTGGAGGCCAATCCCGAATCCCTAATCCCTCACCTGCAGTCCATGCTGGAGCTGTGCCTCCAGGTAAGCCCAAAAATGTCCATTTTCAGCCCAAAAGATGAGAATTCCAAGCCCAAAATTGGGATTTTTGGCGCCAAAAATTTTGGGACATCAGCTCTGCCCACTGAAATAAAAAAGGATTGAAGGACACCAGGTCTACACCAATTAAGTCAATGGGGATTTTAGGGACACCAGGTCTACCCATTGATAGGGCTTGATTGAGAACAGTTACTGTTTAAACTGGGAGCACTGGGAAGGGCTAAAAGGGGACACTGGGGTGACTGGGAGCACTGAAGCAAAAGTGGAACCACTGGGAGGGATTTGTAGAGATAAATGGAGATAAACAGGACTCCAGGTCTATCTCATTGAGATGAACAGGAATATAGGGACCGCGGGTCTAGCCTTTAAGAGTAATAAGGTTTAGGTGCACCAGGTCTACGCAATCAAAGCAATGAGGATGTTTGAGGCACTAGTTTTCGGGGGGCCCAGGGATTTTTGGTGATCCAGGTATCCAAGTGGTACCCAGGTATATCCAGGTGATTTCTAGGGGTACTAAGGTGATTTTTGGGCATGCCCAGGTGTACCCAGATAATCTTTGGAGATATCCAGGTTATTTTTGGGGCACCCAAGTGCCCTGACTCACCCTGACAGGCCAGAAGATGATGGCCACGGTCCTCCCAGTCGACGCGGACACAGATGACCCTTGGCAGTTGCAGGGCTGTCACAGGGCACTCCAACATTCAGGGGGTACCCCAGAACTCCAGGTGAGGACTTCAGGGGTGGGAGGTAGCCCTGAGTTACCTCAGGGGAGGAAACAGATCAGGTACACCCAGGTGCTTTGGTGCATGGGGTTGGTGCAGATGGTATTCTGCAGCAGCTCCAGCTATGGGGTGGGCAAAGGAGGCACCCCAAAATCTCAGGGGGACACCGGGGGAAATCCCAACATCTCGATGGGGGCACCCAGGTATCCAGGAGTTCAGGTCTACCCATTAAAATCAATGGGGATTTAGGGAAACCAGATTTACCCTTTGAAGTCATTGGGGATTTAGGAACACCAGATCTACCCATTCAACGCAACAGAACCCACCAGCTCTCACTTTAGGCGAGCGACGAGCTGGAAAATTTTGGGGATCCCGCAAAATTATGGGAGTTTTTTGGGGGAATCCCTCAGCTTCCTTCAGCCTTCCAGGGGGCAGTGCCCTTGTTGTAGTTCCTGGTGGGCATCAGCAGCCACAGGCAATGTTTCCAGGCTGAGAAGCTGGAGAAGCTGTGCCTCAGCAAGGCCCTGGTGAAGGCCAGCTTGGCCTTGAGGTCCTGCCCAGCCGCAAGGGCCTACCAGTGTTCCCAGGTGTGGACTGGGAAGGCACCAGTATAAACCAGTAAGCACTGTGAGCCACTCCTGAGCTCCTGAGGCCTGTGGCAGCAGCTCCCAGTATAAACCAGTAAGGCCTTATGCACCCAAACCCATTCCCAGTGTGGCCCTGGGGCTCCCAGGTTTATACTGGGAGGGCACCAGTATAATCCAGTAAGCACTGGGAGCCACCTCTGAGCCCCTGAGCCCATTGCGGCAGTTCCCAGTAGAAACCAGTAAGCACAACCTGAAGTCACTCCCAGTAGGTCCAAAGTCCCATTCCAGTGTAAATCAGTAAGGCCAGCATCCCCAGAAGTTGCTCCCAGTGGAGTGCCAAGCATCTCTAAGCTCCCTCCCAGTATAACCTGTTACACCCCAGTTTAACCCAATATAAACCACTACAATCCAATCACTCCCAGGACCACATCCCAGTATAACCCAGTGACACCCAGCACCCCATCCCAATATAAGCCAGTATAACTCGCAGTCGGCCACCAGGTCCTCCGAGCCAGCAGGGGGCACTCACACAGCCCTGCTCCCTTTCCCAGTAGAACCCAGTATAACCCAGTAACCCCCAGCACCCTATCCCAGTATAACCCAGTATAAACCAGTCACTCCCAATACCACATCCCAGTATAACCCAGTACAGACCAGTAACCCCCCAGCACCCCATCCCAGTACAAACCAGTATAACCCAGTACAGCCAGTACACACAGTGCTAGGTCTTCCCGGACACTCACACACTCTCTCCCAGTATAACCCAGCATAACCCAGTGACCTCAGCCCCATCCCAGCACCCCCTGGACCCCATCCCAGCACAAATCAGTACAAACCAATACCAACCAGTTCAAACCACTCACGGTTGCAGGGGTCGGCCACCAGGAGGTGCGTGCACCGTGCCTGATCCTCCCAGCCAGCAGGGGGCGCTGCAGCGCGGCCCAGCACCCAGCTCTGGTGGTGCCACACCCCGTAGGATTTGGGATTCAGCCCAGGATCTGCCCTATGAACAACAGCTCCAACAGCACCCTGAAACCTGTATAAACCAGTATGGACTAGTATGGACCAGTACGGACCAGTATGGACCCGTATAAGTGGTAAAAACCAGTAAAAAACAGTAACCAACTGTGTAATGCAAACCAGTAGTAAACCAGTACAAACCAGTATAGACAAGAAAAAAACAGTACGAACCTTTATAAACAAGGAAAACAGGTAAAAACCAGTACAAACCAGTGAAAACCCTTGTCTGTTTCAGGAGACAAGCTGGCTGGGCCCGGTAACAAACCTGCTGCCCAAAGTCAGTAGAAATGTTACAACCAATTTCAAAGACCTTAACACCCATCCCTTCACCCACCAAGTGATTTGTAAAGACATGAGCACACATCTTTCCTCTCACATTGCTGTTTCCTGTGCTGGTGACAGTCTTTTAAACCCAGCCTTCAGCCTGACCTGTGTAAGGGTTGGTCTGAAGTTTCCCTCGATTTTGCCTCTCAACCGTCGCAAGGAGACTTGGAGGACCCCACCCAGGCTGACTCCCAGCAATGGTTTCCTGGCCTGGCCACGATGGATGCTTGTGAGTGTGTGCTGGTATATGGCGTTCACTGGACTCTGCTGTCATGGCACCAACCAGAGGTTGTGTTGTACCAACTGAGGACTGCCAGACCACACCTGTCTCCTGCAGTACTACACAATGGTCCATAAATCTTCCCACCTCTTGGCCAGAAGCCACTCACTTTGGAGAAGGACTATAAAAGAGCGACCCCCTGGAGAAGACTCTTTGAGATCTCTGCGCTGATGAAGACTCGTCTATCGGATGACCCGTGAGGACACCCGTCTCGTCTGTTGGTAGCTATTCTCCCATCCCTTTCTTTCCTTCCCCTTTCCCTATCCTATACCTCTCCCCTTTACCGTAAGTGAATTGTTGGCATTTAATGAAATGCATTGCTGTTGGTGAATAAACTGATTTTGTCCCCTGCATTTTGCCTGTTTGCACCTTTAAGATCAAACGAACCATCACGACCCCTGCCCTGCATTAATAGCGGATCGTGACATTAAATTGGCGTCACGGACAGGATTTTCTGGCAGGCAGAAGTGATGCAAGGTTGTCTGTAGTCTGTATCAGGGGAAGGAAGTCTTACTCCAGCCGCACCTAGCTGGCCACCTTGAATGGGTGAACCTGTCTAGAAAGCAAGGGGGGTTTTTCTGATTTCCTACATACTGCAGACACCTTGGTGTGGAGCATCCCCAGACTCGCTTGAGGGTTCTGTCGTCAGAATTTCACAAAAGATCTACTGGTGCAAAAGGCGGGACACTGTTGTTGTTGTTGTTGTTGTTGTTGTTGTTGTTGTTGTTGTTGTTTTTTGTGATGTTTGACTACTTGGTGCAGTGAAGAGACATCCTGGTGTTTTGGTAACTAAGGAGTGCCTCCCAAGTAGTTTGGTCTCTTCACCCGCACAGGGGAGCGAAGGGGGGCACACAGTGAAAGCTGTTTCGTTGTGTGTGGCAACTTAAGCAATAAACCTTCCTGTTGTGGTTTTTACTTATCCCTTCACAAAATGACTGAGAATTCCACTGTAACAGATAAAGCTGCATTTTATGCTCTATTAGCTAAGTATAGCGCCAGACCGTCCCAAGGTGGGGAGGAATGGGCGAACAATAATTGGTTTAATCTGGAGAATGTGATTGATAGAATATGTTCTTTGCAACATGAGTCAAAGTTCAAACTGGGCAAAAATAAAACCATGCTCTGCTCAGTTTTGGGAGCTTGTCTTAGGGCAGCTATAGAAACTTGCTCTCAGCGCAGAAATAGGAAAGAACAATTATAGACTCTCTACAAAATCTTGTTCAAATTTTGCAAAAACAATTAGATCAAGAAAGGAATGAGAACCATTTGTTGCTAGATGAAAATAATTTGTTAAAAGCTGCCTTAAGAGAAGAATGGGACAAAAATTCAACGCAGGGTGTAACACCAAAAGAAACACAGGAGAAGGAAACTATTCACATTAATCCAATACACTCAAAAAGACCTAATTTTGATGAAAAATTGTGGGCAACACTGCTGCCCCAACTTGAAACCTGTGATTAAAATAGAATATGATTGTATCAGTGATGCATCCCCCGAGCAACCTTCTCCACAGGTTCTGGGCAGTGTATCAGAGGAAACTTCTCCACAGATTCTGAACAATGTACCAAATCAATCTCCTGCACAGGCTCTGGGAGTTGAGCCAAAGCAGTTCACCTGCACTGGGCTTTCCCAAGGGTATGAACATTTCTCCACTTCGGCCCACCACACTTTAGCCCAGGAATTAGAAAAGATACCCAAACCTGTCAATGTAGCTGTCTATCAATACATTGATGATATTCTGGTGGGGGGGGATGAAATAGAAGTAGTGGGGGATACCCAACAAAAAATAATCTCTCATCTGGAAAGCCTTGACTTACAAATTCTCCCAGAGAAAATTCAAAAACCTTCTCAGGAAGTGAAGCTCCTGGGAATTTGGTGGAAAGGAGGTATTCCACCTGATACTCTAACCTCCCTGGATCAAATTAAATTGCCTGAATCCAGGAAAGAGCTCCAGCAGGCTCTAGAATTATTAGTGTTCTGGAGAAAACACATCACAGTCACTATTGAGACCCCTCCACCTCACGGGGTGGCCGAGAGATCCTCAGTTAGGAAGTGGTATGCCCAGATAAAACATTCCTGTAACATCTTCTTAGTGATAGAAAGAGCTGTAAAAAATCTGGCAATACAAGAAACTGAGAGCTTGGCAAATAGCCATGACAAACCTGCCTTGGTAAGTAAAGTAGCCACTCCTTTCTCCCCTGAACAATCAGCAAATTCTTGGTTCACTTATGCTTCTGCCAAACGAGAGGGAAAGGTGGGGAAATACAGGGCAGTCGCCCTCCCCACTTCTGCTGGTGAACAAATTATTACTGAGGGAGAAGGCAACTCTCAGACTGGTGAGCTGACAGTTGTTTGGAGTGTTTTCCAACTTGAGGTACAGAATATCTCTCTTGTTTACATCTACACTGACTCCTATGCTGTGTTTAAAGGAGGTACAGAGTGGCCTCCTTTTCAGCAGCAAAATGATTGGGAAGTTAACAGAATTCCAGTCCACGCTACACACTGGATAGTTCCATCATTTTAATCTCCTGCCTCCTGGAGCAGACTCTGTTGTGTTTACTTTTCACAGAAGAACACCGAGGGACATGAAGAAGCACCCCCCTTAGTGTTGGATGACAAACCAAGGTTTTTCCTCCTTTCATGGTGACACAAGGTGATGATGTCGCAATAACTTGTAAATTAGCAACTGGATCCCTCACCGAACCTGCATACAGTCATGGCATAGGACCCCATGGCCGGACTTTATATTGCAAACCCCAAAATCAAGACTGTTGGCTAAACCTAACTGCTGTACAATTTTCCTATAAAATCATGTGTGGAAAAAATGATACAAAATACTGGGGAGAACTTGATGTTAATGTTGTAACACCTACTACCCAACCACCGGTTGTGTTGAGCCCTACGATTTTTCAATTTGGACCTTATGTAATTAGAAAAAACTGGCTAACAACAAATATTGTTTAATCCGGCATGGTCTCTCAAACAAATCAAATTATTGATGCAAAATAATGTCTCAGAAGTTCAGCCAGCTTGTTCACCCTTTCTGCAAACTTCTTTTGAGGGATGGACAACCTGGTTGCAAAAACGGAATCCTTCTAAAAAATGAATGGCAAGAGACATAACCGGTGTTGTGGGAACAGGATTGGGAATTTTGAATAGCATCGATTCGGAAGTACTAATGAATAAATTGGCTACCACAGCTGGAGATGTAACCAAATTACAACGGCCCCTGCAAACAGCCTTAACAGCTCTGGGAGCCCAACAATGGTTGTTATCAAACATATTACCAAGTTGGGAAAAGGTAAACGTAAATGACCACAAATTGATAATCGATGCACTTGGTGCTACACAAAATAATATCTCTTTGGCTCTCAGTTGTATCCAGGCCCAGTTGTGGATGCAGTTGGTTACTGCTTTAATTATAAGTCCTGGTGGAACTTAGTAAATTTTACCTATGATCCCAGCACAAACACAGGCACAGTCTTTGTACTGACAATTCATAATGCTTCAGTGCATTCAATATTCCCCATCATTGCATTAGGGTTGAACCATGATGGAGCTATTCTCTATCCTTTCAAGCATTCCACTATTAATGCAGAGCAGGAGTCGTGACGGTTCTTTTGATCTTAAAGGTGCAAACAGGCAAAATGCAGGGGACAAAATCAGTTTATTCAACAGTAGAAGATCTGTTTATTCAACAACAGCAATGCATTTCATCAAATGCCAACAATTCAGTTACGGTAAAGGGGAGAGGTATAGGATAGGGAAAGGGGAAGGAAAGGAAGGGATGGGAGAATAGCTACCAACAGACGAGACGGGCGTCCTCGCGGGTCATCCCATAGACGAGTCTTCATCCGTGGGGAGATCTCAGGGGTCTTCTCCAGGGGGTCTTCATCAGTGGAGAGATCTCAAAGGGTCTTTTCCAGAGGGTCGCTCTTTTATAGTCCTTCTCCAAAGCGAGTGGCTTCTGGCCAAGAGGTGGGAAGATTTATGGACCATTGTGTGGTGCTGCAGGAGACAGGTATGGTCAAGCAGTCCTCAGTCGGTACAACACAGTCTCTGGTTGGTGCCACGACAGCACAGTCCAGTGAACACAATACACCAGCACACAGTCACGAGCATCCACCTTGGCCTGGCCAGTAAACCATTGTTGGGAGTCAGCCTGGGTGGGGGTCCTCGAGGTCTCTTTGCGACGGTCGAGAGGCAAAATCGAGGGGAACTTCGGACCGACACTTACACAAGTCCAATGCTGTTCATGCCCAGCAGGGTCCCCTGTCCCCCCAGGATCCCCCTGGTCCACCTGGAGCCACAGCCTCCCCCAAGGATGTTCCACAAATCAACCCCAGAGCCTGACACGGGGACAAGGGGCCAGGGCTGTGTGACCAGGACATCAAGGCCGTGGATTATCCAGGTCACTGGGGCCTGGTTTGGGTTCCCCAGGCAGGAAAGATGTCTGGCAGCTGGAGCAGGGTGAGGGAAGGGCCTCCAAGGTGGGGCTGGAGCCCTTTGGCTGTGAGGAGAGGCTGAGGGAGCTGGGCTTGTCCAGCCTGGAGCAGGGAAGGCTGAGGGGCTCCTCATGCCAGCCTGGCAGTGCCACCCAGGAGCTGATGGAGGACACAGAGCCAGGCTCTGCACTGGGGGGGCTGGGGGGGACAAAAGACAATGGGTGGAAGGGGAATGAGGGGAGATCAGAGAGGACATGTGGAAAACCTTTGTTCCCATGGGCTCAGACAGGTTCTGAGATGCTGCCCCATCCCTGGCCTTTGGGATTTTCCAATCCACACCAAATCAAGCCTTGAGCCACTTGGTCTGACCCAGTTTCTGACAGGTTGGGCTGCAGACTCCCTGAGGTCCCTTCCAACCTCAGCTCCTGGATGATCCCTGGACGATGCTGCTCCTGATTTTGGAATGGGCTGGAGCAGATATTTATGGGACAGGAGCCCTCTGGGGCTGTAGGGGACCTGCAGCTTGCAAGGTGCACGAGCACATCTCATTAGCTGGGGCATTTGAGTACTTTAAGAAATGTCAAAGTTTTCCCGCCAGGGGAGAGCAGGAATTTCCTGGAATTGTACAATTTAGGGTGAAGAAATATTGATCTTTCCCTCTATTTGCATCATCAATATTCTGTCTATTATTTCAGGTCCTTCTTCATTCAGGAGTTTCCACCTGTCCTGTTTAAATGGCCATGTCTAAGGACATCTCTTAACTAGAGCAGCTGGATCTATGTCCTCCCCATTGCTCCCAGATTTCATCCTCTAGCTGCACTCTGGCCATTCCAAAGCCTCTCAATTGAGTGTCTTCAGACTTTGAGCTTCAGGGAGTTCCCCAGTCTTTCATGACTTCAAATAACTCAATAGTCAATATCTTGTGTTTATGTCTTTTACAATTACCTTTGTCTTTATCCAAAAATGTTGATGTATGGATACCCCTTGTGGATTATGGGCATGTCAGATGCTGATGAGTCATCTCACATTGCTGAGGGAGGACTTCTGATGTTTTTAAAATTCTATGGTGTTTACAATTCTTGATGTTGGCCATGAAGAGAAGCCTTTCTGTGCCTCTGAGTCTCACCAGTTCCTGATCCCCAAAGAACACAAACTGCAGACTTTCTAAAGTCACTTCCAACCTCAGCTCCTGGATGATCTTGGAACCATGCTGTTCCTGATTTTGGAATGGGCTGGAGCAGATGTTTATGGGACAGGAGCCCTCTGGGGCTGAAGGGGACCTGCAGCTTGGAAGGTGCACGAGCACATCTCATTAGCTGGGGCATTTGAGTACTTCACAAAATGTCAAAAATTTCCCACCAGAAGAGAATAGAAATTTCGTGGATATGTACTGATGGCAGGACAAGAAATACTGATCTTCCCCTGTACCTGTGTTACCACTACACTGTCTATTATTTCATGTCCCTCTTCATTTGGGTGTTTCCACCTCTCCTCTTTAAATGGCCATGTCTAAGGACATTTCTTCCTTAGACCAGCTCCTATGGCCTTGCCAGTTCCCATGGCCGTGCCATTGCTCCCAGATTTCCTCCTCCATTTGTTCTCTGGTCATTCCACATTAGTCAACATCTTAATTGTGTCTACATCTATCACAGAATCACCCTTTCTAATGTCTGTGTCTAAAACTGTTCCTGTATGGAAATACCTTGTGCATGGTGGATACATCAGATACTGCTTTGACATTGCACAGAGCTGAGGAAAGAATTTTGCAGTTTATTGAATTTTATCATGGGTACTTTGTTTTATGTTGGCCACGAAGAGAAACCTTCTGTGCCTCTGAGTCTCACCAGTTGCTGACCCCCAAAGGACACAAACCTGATGAGTTGTGGTTCCCACTGCAGTGGTGGCACTTGCACCTCCCTCCATAGCCACAGCAGAGCTCCCTTGTCCCAGAAAGTCCCTGGCAATCAGGGATGAAGGAAACAGGACAGGCTGTGGGGATCAGGGGCAGGGCACAGCCAGGGATTTGGGGTGGTTGTGAGCCCAGGGCAGGTCCCAGCCCTTGGCCTTGGTGAACCTCATCCAATTGTCCTGGGCCCATGGCTCCAGCCTGTCCAGATCCCTCTGCAGAGCTTCCTGCCCTGCAGCACAGCCACACTCCCACCCAGCTTGGGCTCACCTGGACACTGACTGAGGGTGCCCTCCATGCCCTCGTCCACATCAGCAATAAAGAGATTTCACTGCCCTGGCCCCAATCCTGAGCCCTGGGGACACCCCTGGATGTGGCTCCATTGCCCAGCACTCCTTGGGCTGGACTTGTGGTTTTTTATGGAGCTGTGCCTGCCTTTGGTTTTGTTTGCTGACAATAAATGAACATCCCTCTGTGTCTCAGGCAGCTCCTTCTCCAAGGAAAGCAGGTGGGAGTTGGTGCCACGGAGCTGAAAGCTGCAGGCACAGCCTGGAGGGGAGGGTGCTCAGATTTGCACAAGGCTGCTCTGAGTGCCAGGGCTTGGATGGGGGAAATGGTGGGGTGGGGGTAGGGATAGAGTGTGATTGATTGTCAGCCATAAAGAGTCTTGATTTTCATATCTGTTCAGACTGCATTAGGAGGTGCTTGGGATCAATATCAACTGGAGATTGCTGATACCAATCTATAAACAGAAAAAAAAATAAATAGGAAAGAAGTGCTTCTCTCTTTTTATTTTTAATTGAAATATGTTTTGAATGGAGTGAAAGCTTAGACAAGTCCTGCCTTATGCTCACGTTTCTGGCAGTAGCTCTTTTTCAGGAGACCAGAATTCCAAATTGCTCTTGCTCTCAAGTTCCTTAGAATGCCTGCTTAGATATAATATAAAATAAATTATTTACTGGAACGACTCAAAATTCATCAAGAGACTTTAAACGGACTACTGACTACACAGGATAAACAAAAGAAGTCCAGGTAGATACAAACACAGTGCACAATGAAGTTTCCTATATTACAGCTAGTGAAGAAATAGCAGAGATCAGGAGTCAATGTAACTTATCACCAAACTGATGAGGGAGTACACAGGGAGCCCTTTCACTCAGCTTCCAGAAAAGGAACCACAAAGTTGCATCCAGACGTGGGGGAGAAGCCCTACCTGTTTGCAGGGACTATGCAGAAGATTTCTGTGTGGTGAAAGTTTTATGCGACTTTTATAGTTTTTAAAGTGAAGTGTGTGTCACTCAGAAATTCAAGGCTCATCTCCCTTCAGTCTGCTCTCAAGGCAAGATGTTCATGGTCAGCTGGGAATTCCACCTCCCTGGCACCAGAGAGAACTCAGGAGAGGACAGATGTCGGGCCTGGGTTATCTCAGCAATTCCTGAGAGGGGGAAGATGCCCTGAGTGATGGCCCCAGCTGATGGACAGAACAGATGAGCTCTGCTGGGCCATAGGGGAAGTCCTGCTGCAGGATCCTCTTGGAACCAAGGGTCTGTTGTGACATTGTGATGGCTCCTGGAACCAAGGAGACCATGGTGACACCAATGACCCTCATGGAACCAAGGGCCTGTGTGGTACTGCACTAGAGAGAGAGAAAAAGAGAGTAAGAACAGCAACACACGTGGACCTCTTCAGGGAAAAAGGCCAACTTTATTGAACAGACAGCCCATATTTAAAGCATGTTACAGAGAGCTAAGATAGGACAGTAACTCATTGGATAACTGGGAAAAACATCTGTGAGACCATACCTTAGAATGTGTCTCACAGAAAAACACCAGGTCTAATCTTTATTGTGAATTCCATTCTGTTTTTCACCAGATTTCATGTTGTTTTGACCAGATCATCATCCTGGGAGAGATTCTCCTCAGCTGAAGCTAGAACCAGCTTATCAGCCTGGGAATGAAACTGAAAAGCTCCAGCCTGAAATATTTTTCAGGATGTAATTTTTCTAGCTTTCTAACAATGTGTCCACAGGTCTGTGGTGATACTTTAGAACTACAGAGACCATTGTTGAGTACAGAACCTCATGGAACCAAAAGTCCATTGTAACACAGCAAGGCCTCCTGGAACCTAAAAGAGCATTGTGACACCGTGGGACTCCATGGACCCAAATCTCCATTGTGACAGTGCAGAACCTCATGGAACCAAGTGTTTATGATGACAACAGCAAGGCCTTGTGGAACGAGGGAGTCCAGAGGTTTAAAACATTCCTTGTATGGTTCTGCCTTGGGGAAGGAGAACCTCCATGGTGGCACCTAGGGCTGGCACACGCTAAGGGAAGGTGTCTGTAATGTGGAAATTCAGGAGTTTTAGATTGCTTCAAAAAAAGAAAAGGAAGAAAACCCCTGTTTGCCTGAGTGCAGCCAGTTCTCCAAGCAAAGCAGGTGCCAGGTGAGTGAGGACAGACAGGATGGGCTTGGGCATGTGGAGCAAGGTTGTCCACACTGGGTCAGACCTCAAGGCACAGCTTCTGTGAGCAGGCCAGACCTCTTGAGGAGAAAGCCTGGATCAATATCAACCACAAAATGCTGTAATCATCTCATCTGTAAAGAGAAGAGAAATAAAATACACCCTTTAAAATAGAAATATGTACTTCTAAGAAGCTCTTTGAAATAGTCCTCCATAACTGGAGCTGAAAGCCATTGTTATGAACTGCACTGGACCAGAGGGAAATCAAGGCAGAGCCATGGTTTGTCAGGACTTGCTTGATCCCAATGAGCCCCGTGGTGCATTTGGTGCTGCCTAGGAGCTCCAAATAATATTTTGGAAATATTGGCTCTTTCTCTGCAGTGCTGCCTTTGCCAGGAGCCCGGCCCAGCTCAGCAGCACAGACACAGCACAAGGACTTTAATGACCCTCTCGGGGTTGGGGCTGAGTCCATGAACATCAGTCCCTGAGAGGAAGCTGAAGAAACCTTTCAAGAATTCAAAGTCAGATTCAAACTCCAAAGTTTCTGCTACTTTTAGTGAGTCCCACTGATAAACATGAAGGAGAAAGTTTCCCATGGGTTGAATTAGAACAGAAATTGATGAAATTGACATCAGGTAGGAAAAAACAGGGTAAAGGAGGAAAAGAAACCTCTCCAGTATTCAAAGTCATATTCCAAACCCAAAGTTTCCTGAAGTTCTAATGGGTCCCACTGAGGGACATGCCTGAAAAAGTGTCCCCAGGTGTGGGTTTATCGTTTTTATGACATATTTTTTAAGTGTGGGCTTATTGTTTTCAGGTTACAATTTTGGTGGGGATTTTTCTTTTTCTGAATGAAGCAGAGAGATGGGACTTCTGAGTTGCTTTAGAAAGTGTAGCTTATTTTTTTTATTTTCTATAAAGGTAGAAAGGGTAAGGTGGTTTCACAGATGTTCACAGCATGGCTTAGAAGTCACAGGACTTATGTTTACAATGGCTTTTCAGGATATATTAAGAAATAAAACAATGTCAAAAGAAATATTTATGCTTCTAATTCAATACTAAAATATTTTGTCTTATTGAGACATACTACAGTGTAAAATTTCTTAGCCAATTATAACACAGAAACGTACATTGCTACACCCTAAAACTTGTTGTTACCTTTGTAACTGTCTCTATTTTTTCTATATCTTAAATTATAAATTTAAACCTATCTCTACTTAACTGTGCTTAATTCTAAACTTTACCTTACAAACCCAATGTTCTGAGAATTCCTTGCATTTTGAATTTCAACGCTTGGGTTCCAGTTAGAGCAGAACACTGGAGGCACTGATGACAGGTGGGGACAAACAAGGGAAAGTTGTCTCTGATGCTGAGCACACCTGGATGTGTTTCAGGAATGCAAAGGGCCAAGGGCTGAGCCCCAGCCCCTGGCAAGGCAGATCCTGTCCCTCCCTCATTGCTCAGGGCTCTTCCCGGGCCACTGGGCTCTGGGCATGTGCAATGCCAAGGGCAGCACCATGGGGCGGCCCCTGCCAGGCTGCTGAGCAGGGACAAGGAGGCAATGAGGCCCCAGCACAGCAAGGCTCACTTGTCCCCTGCTGGCCTCAGGCCCAGGGCCAGCCTGCATGGCCCAAGTGCTGCAGGAGTTGGCTGTGTCAGGGCCTTTCAGCTGCTGCCCATCCCTGTGCCCTCTGCAGCCCAGGCTGTCCTACGGTGTCCATGCCCTGCGCCTCTGTCCCTGCAGGCTGTCGTCATCCCCCGGCTGCCCCACCTCGCTGGCCCCTTCCTTTGCTGACAGCTCTGCCTCCTGCCTGCCTCTGCCTGCACACACAAAGCCTTGGCCTTGACACCAAAAGGGTTTAATTCAAGTTTTACTTTGCATGCGCAATTTAGCAGATAAACAAGGTACTGAGGGGCTGCTTTCCCTGCAAGGATGATTGGAAGGGAAGAAGACAACATCTGTCTCAAGGGTGCAGTGACAGAAAAAGCAAGGACTGAATCTGGGAACATGGGGTAGGTTTCATGGAAATGGGTAAATTGTAATACATACATAATAACTGCATATGAGCAACATGCATTTTCAGTCATTTGTCCAGGTCAGGTTAGGTGTTATCCGCTCCTGGACCTCAGGCCTCAATAAATTATGCCCTCTTTATCATCAAATTAGTGTTAAGGAGTCTTATTCAGGTATTTTTGGATTTGGTCACAGCATGGCCTCACAGACCCAAGGAGTCAATTGTGACACTCTGGAATCTCATGGTACAAAGTGTCCATTGTGGCACAACACAATGCCACGGAACTAAGGAACATTATGACATTGTGGGGCTGCATGGAACCTAAGTCCATTATGAAACTGCAGGGCCACATGGAACTGATGGTCCATTGTGATACTGCAGATCCAAGGAGACCATTGTGACACCATGGAAACTCCTAAAACCAAAAGGTCATTGTGACAGAGAAAGGCCTCATGGAGATAAGGGGCCACTGTGACACAGCAGGGCCTGACAGAACCAAGGAGTCCATGGTGACACTGTGGAGCCTCATGGAACAAAGGGTCTGTTGTTACACTGGGGGCCCTGTGGAAGCATGGAGACCATTCTGATACTGTGGTGCTCCATGAAGAAAAGGGGCCATTCTGAGAGTGCCAAGCCTCATGGAACCAAGGGGCCATTTGAGACACGGTGGGGCTTTATAGAACCAGAGGTCCATTGTGGCATTGCAGGGCCTCATGGAACAATGGAGACTATTGTGACTCTTTGGGACCCACTGGATCCAAGGGGCCATTGTGACACTGCAGGGCCTTGTATAACCAAGGGGTCATTGTAGCACAGCAGGGCCTCATGGAATCAAGGGGACCACAGTGACACTGTGGGGCTCCATGAGACCATGGGGACATTCTGACACCATGAAATCAAGGAGACCACTGCTACACTAAAGGGTCCATGGAACCATGGAGGCCATTTTGAAGCAGTTGGGCCTCATGGAGACCATGATGACACTGTGAAGCCTCCTCTAACCTGAGGACCATTGTGGCACTTCGGGGCCTTGTGAAATGAAGGGGGCCCAAGAGACACTGTAGGACTCAGTGGGACCAAGTGTCCACTGTGACATGTGGGGTCTCATGGAACCAATGGTCTGTTGTGACATTACAGAGCCTTATGGAGTCATGGAGACTACTGTGATAAAACAGACCTCATTCAACAAAGGGGCCATTGTGACACTTTGTGGCCCCACAGAACCAAGGAGACCATTGTGACACTGCAGGGCCCATGGAACTAAGGGTTCATGTGACAGTGCAGGAACCAAAGGTTGGATGTGACATCGTGGGGCTTCATGGAATACTGGAGACCACTGTGACACTTCAAGGTCTCGTTGAATGAAGGGGCTCTGCAGGACCTTGTGGAAGCAAGGAGAGCATTGTGACACTGCAAGGCCCCATGGAAGCAAGGGACAGTTGTCACACTGTGGGGCCCCATGGAAGCCAGGGGCCAGTGTGACACAGCTGTGCCTTGTGCAGCCAGGGGGCCATTGTGATCCTGAGGAGCCCAATGGAACCAAGAGACCCTTGTGACACTGCAGGACTGTATGGAATCACAGAGACCATTGTGACACTCTGTGGCCTCATGGAACCAAGGAGCTATTGTGTCAATGTGCAGTCCCATGGAACCAAGGAAACCATTTTGATACTGCAAAGGATCATGGAAGAAAGGGACCATTGTGACACTGCAGGGTCCCATGGATCCAAGGGAACAGGTAACAGATCTGGTTAGCTTGGCCTGACTGGTTCAGTGCCCTTGGCAGGTCAAGGGTCTCTTCTCATGTATTCCTGAAACACTGGGGCTTTGGGCTTTCCTTCAGATGGAAAAGAACTGTCCTTCTCACTCAAGCATCCAAGGTCAAAATGGGATTCCCTCTCCCAAATTTCCAATATCCAGGGATTGCTCTCAGACAAAAGCAGTCTTTACCAGCAAGTGTGGCTGTCCCTGTATTCCTGAGAGCCAGCTCTCACCTGCCTTCAAACCCTGGGGCTCAGTGCTTTCCTTCCTATGGAAAAGAACTGTCTCTCCTGAACAGACACCCAAGGCCAAAATTGGTATTTCCCCTCCAAAATTCCCTATGCGCAAGGGTTTCTCCCAAACAAAAGCTGCCAGGACAGACAGGTCAGGCTGGCCTTGGCCTCTGGTGGTTGCCTCTATTCTGCCCTGAGACATTGGGGCTCCTTGCTTTCCTTCCTACAGAAAAGAAACATCCTTCTCCAGGTGCTCATGGCTGAAATTGGGATTCTGCCTCCAAAATTCTATGTAATCAAGGATTGTTCTAAGACAAAAGATACCAGGACAGATGGGTCTGGCTGGTCTTGGCCTCTGGTGGCTACTGCTCATATGCCCTTGAAATACCAGGGCTCTATGCTTCCCTTCCAGTGGAGAAGAATCATCCTTCCTTTCTCCGAGTGCCCATGGCCGAAATTGGGATTCCACCTCCAAAAGTCCTAGATCCAAAGATTGCTCCTACACAAAAGCTGCCATTACAGACAGGTCTGGCTGGCCTTGGCCTCCTGAGGGCTGGCTCTCCCCTGCCTTCCAAACACAGGGGCTATGAGCTTTCCTTTCTGTGGAAAAGAACTGGCCTTCTCCTCCAGGCACAAATGACTGAAATTAGGATTCCACATTCAAAATTCTTTATATTCCAAGTGCTGCTCCCAGACAAACCTGCCAGGACAGACAGGTCTGCCAGGCCTTGGCATCTGGTGCCTGCTGCTCATCTGCCCCTGAAACACTGGGGCTCTGTGGTTTCCTTCCTTTGGAGACCATTGTGACACTGTGGGGCCTCATTGAACCAAGGTGAGATGAAACAGATATGGCTGGTTTGGCCTCCCAGGGGCCACCTGAAAGATCCAGCTAACCTTGGAATGTTGAGGTCAGCCTCTCATCAGTCCCCGGACCACTGGGGCTTTATGCTTTCCTTCCAGTGGAAAAGAACCATCCCTCTTTCCAGGTGCCACTTCCAAAATTGATACTCCCTCTGAAAAATTCCCTACATGCAAGGCTTACTCCCAGTCAAAGGCTGCCAGGACATAGACCTCTGGCTTCCCATGGCCTCTGGTGGTCACCTCTCATCTCAAGGAAACCCTGGAGAAAGTATTTAAACAGGTTTGTCTGCTGGAATATCAATGAGGCTCTCATCATCTGCAAAACTCAGGTGCTCTTCTGATTATATGTGTCTTTATTTTCCTCATTGTGTATTATGCATGAACAATTTTTCAGCTGAATAATATTATTCTTATCACTCTGCCAGTGTTACCTGACACAAAACACCTCCTCTACATGTGGATGGACATCACCTGTATAAGCAAACACACTAAAGAATCCAGCAGGAATTATTTGTCTCTGCTCCCATGTCTCACATCTCCTGTAGAGCTGGAGGTGCAGCCATGGGGCCACAGCAGCCCTGGGGCTCTGTGTCCCATGGCCTCCCTGCTGGGCAGCCTCTGCCAGCTCCTGCCCAGCCCGTGGCACCTGTGGGCCTGCACTGACAGCCCTGCCCCGGGCTCTGCCGGGCTCTGGGCCAGCACAGAGGCCAGGCAGGGCTGGCCATGGCCGGGAACAGGCCCTGAGCCCTGCAGGAGGATGGAGCTGGGCCACAGCCAAACTCAGCCCAGGGCAAACCTGGGCTCAGCAGCCAGGGCTGGCAAGGGCTGGGGACAGAGGCTGGCAGTGACAAATGTCCTGGGCCCCCTCCCTGCTCTGTGCATGCCACCAAGGGCACAGAGCAGCCTCCTCTCTGGGCCACTTGCCTGTTTGCAATGCCTTCCCCAGGCGCTGGCCCTGCCCCACAAGGCCTGGGCTGAGTCCTGCCCCTGCACGCTCAGCCATGCTGACATGGACACTGCTGCTTTCTCTGGCAGGCTCTCTCAGGCCAGCCCAGCTCCCTGCAAGCTGTGCCAGCTGCCCTGAGCTCTGTGCAGCACCAAGGGCCTCTCCCCAGCACAGCCCAGCCGGCTCTGGCCCCACAGCTCTGCTCAGGCCAGGGGGCTCTGGGCAGTGGCCCCACGGCCTCAGCCCCTGCCAAGGGCACAGCAGCAGCTGCAGCTCAGAGAGGACTCAGCCCCAGCCATGGGGAAGGTGCTTGGCCAAGGCAAAAGGAGGCTCCCTGTGTGCCCTGCTCCCCTCTCCCTCAGCTCCTGACAGCTCTGCAGCCCCTCCTGCCATCCCATCTGCCCAGGCCAGCACAACAGCCCTGGCCTTGGGGCCCTCCAGAGCTGCTCCTGCTCCAGGCCCAGGGCCCATCCCAAAGCTGGGGCAGCCACAAAGCTGTGCCCGTTTCTGTTCATTCCTGCTCTGATGAGGATAGTAAAACATTTTTAAAATGTGATTGCATGTCCATTTATTTCACCTAAATACTATGTGAGACTCCCTGCTTACACAATGTCTCTGGGTCACACAAGAAGATAGGCTAAGTAAGTTGAAGGGGGTGAATAATTGCATTTCTGTTAATATAACAGAATCAGAAAAAAATATATGTATATAAAAGAACACTTGGCCTCTCATGACGTGAATTAGGAGCTCCTGACAGAGGAAAGAAGGCCTTCTGTGGCTTCTGCTAGTGGGATACCTCCACTGGATTCCATGTGCCCACCAAGCCACTCAATCACTCCCCTCCTTGGCTGCACAGGGGAGAGAAAATAATACAGAACACAACTCATATGTTAAGATAAGACAGTTTTCTATAGCAAAAGAGGAAGTTTTTACATGCACCAGCAAAAAGAAACAAACAAAAAATTTTATTCTCTATTTCCCATCAGCAATTTATGTTTGGCCACTTTCCAGGAAGCAGGACTTCAACAGGCAGAGAGGTTGGTCAGGAAGGAAAACACTGTAAATAGGGAATGTCCTCGATTCATCCTCCTTTCCTTAGCTTTTATACACTCTGGAATATTGCTTTGGTTAATTAGGGTCACTGGGCTGGTGTCCCTTTCCAGGATCTGACCCTCTCTCAGCTGCTTGATGGAGAGAGAATGCTGCAAGACAGCTCTGATGCTGTGCCAGCTCTGCACAGCAGGAGCCAAACCAGGGGTTTGTTTCTATCTCCTTTCTACCTCCCAATGCAAAGCAATGTGAGGGCTGTTATTGGAAAATGAAAGGGCTGAAAAGCATCCAGTCATGGCTTTCCTGAGAGCTTCTTTGAGCTCCTGGTTCCTCAAGCTATAAATGAGGGGGTTAAGGACTGGAGGCACCATTGAGTACAAAACTGAAACCACAAAGTCTGTTGCTGAGGATGAGATGGAGGGGGACTTCAGGTAGACAAATGTGTCAGTGCTGAGGAACAGGGAGAGCACAGCCAGGTGAGGGAGGCAGGTGGAAAAGGCTTTGTGCCGTCCCTGCTCAGAGGGGATCCTCAGCACAGCCCTGAAGATCTGTACATAGGAGAAAACAATGAACACAAAACAGCCAAGTGCTAAACAGAAAGTGACCACAAGAAGCCCAACTTCCCTGAGGTTGGAGTGTGAGCAGGAGAGTTTGAGGATGTGTGGGATTTCACAGAAGAACTGACCCAGGGCATTGCCATGGCACAGGGGCAGGGAAAATGTATTGGCTGTGTGCAGCAGAGCATTGAGAAAGCCACTGGCCCAGGCAGCTGCTGCCATGTGGGCACAAGCTCTGCTGCCCAGGAGGGTCCCGTAGTGCAGGGGTTTGCAGATGGACACGTAGCGGTCGTAGCACATGATGGTGAGAAATGCAAATTCTGCTGCAATGAACAAGGCAAAGAAAAATACCTGAGCAGCACATCCAGCATAGGAGATGTGTCTGGTGTCCCAGAGGGAATTGTGCATGGCTTTGGGGACAGTGGTGCAGATGGAGCCCAGGTCAGTGAGGGCCAGGTTGAGCAGGAAGAAGAACATGGGGGTGTGCAGGTGGTGGCCGCAGGCTACGGCGCTGATGATGAGGCCGTTGGCCAGGAGGGCAGCCAGGGAGATGGCCAGGAAGAGGCAGAAGTGCAGGAGCTGCAGCTGCCGCGTGTCTGCCAATGGCAGCAGGAGGAAGTGGCTGATGGAGCTGCTGTTGGACATTTCTGCAATATGGCCATGGTGGGCTGTTGAAAGAACACGTTTTACAAACGGAAAAGATTTTCTTGAGTCAATCCTGGGCAATTTTATAATGAATTCTCTCAAAACGACTTCTCTTCCCTTGTGGGAATTTCACTAAAAACTTTTTTATATTCGAGTTCAGGTAAGTGCTCCTGCTGAGTTCTTGCTTCATCTTCAGCATTGCTCTCAGCCTGAACACTAGGGAGCCCAGAGGGAAAACAGGGATCCCTGCGGCCCAGTACAGTAAGATGTGCTGGCTGTACAGAGGTGCCCTTTGCTCATTACTCCTCCCAATATTTCAGGGTGATCACAATTACTAAGTGCTGGAAAAATAAAGTGGACTCTTTGAAGGCTCCAGTTTCAAAGTCAGTCTCCCTAAACCCTTCTCTGTCTCCATAGTCACCTGAAGATGGAGGATATCCAGGGTTGCTTTGGCTTTCTGCTGCCTGCAGCTGTACCTACTGGGAGCTGTTTCTCTCTATCCAAGCCTTATCCCTGCCAGTGCTGCCAGAGCCCAGCCCAGCCCTGGGGGCTCAGCTCTGCCCTGCACACCCCTCCCAGCACAGGGCACTGCCCAGGGCCATCTCCCTGCCAGCAGGGCCTTAAGGGCAGTTCACACAAACTGAGATGCTGCAAGCCAAGGTGCTGCTGCTGCTGTCTGTGGGCACAGGAGGGTGAGGAGGCACTTTGTGAGGGAAATGTGAGGCACATCTGCTGATGCCCAGTGGGACAGTGCAGGAGTGTCAGTGACACAGACACACCTGACAGCCCCTTTGCCTTCCCTTGAGGAGAAAGCTGAGAGCAGCCCTGGCCAGGCAGCACCATCTCCACAGCAGGAGGAATCTGCCCTGATGGGGGTGGCTCCTTCCACCTCCAACTTCTCCCCACAGTCCATGGGGAGCTGCCAGGCAGGCTGAGAGCTGTCCCTGGCAGGTGGCACATGGCCTGGGCTGGCCAAGAGCCCTGAGGGCTGCAGGAGCTGCTCTGCAGGACAGCCCTGGGCAGCCCTGGCTGCAGCCCCAGCTTCAGCCCCTGCAGCCGTCCCTGGATCTGGGAGAGTCCTCCTGACACATTCCCCAGGCCGAGGGCTGTGCTGGCTCCAGGAGATCCCTCCAGGAGCACAGGGGACATTGCCCTGCACCCACACACTCACCATGTCCAGGGCTGTGAAGATGTTTCCCCAAGTGCAGTCTCAGCTCAATGTCTTCCCAGTCCTGATTGCCTTGAGCCTGTCTGTGCCTGGCTCCTGTGCCCTCAGTGCCTGCAGGCAGTGCCCTCAGCCCTGCTGGGCTGGCAGAGGAGCTGCTCCTCAGCAGAAATGTCTTTTTGAAGCTTCTCTTGGTTTACCTTGGGAGCTGCCTCTGTGCCAGGAGCCCGGCCCAGCTCAGCAGCACAGACACAGCACAAGGACTTTAATGAATCTCTTGGTTCATTAAATATTTACATTATAATCATTCCCTGAGAGAGTGTTCCAAAAACTTCTCAAGAACTCAAATTAAAATGCTGAAGTTTCTTGAAGTTTTAATGGGTCCCACTGAGGGACACAACTGAGAAAATGTCCCCAGGTTCCAGTTAGAGCAGGAAATTCGAGGCAGAAATGACAGGTGGGAACAAAGAGAAGTCGAGTCTTTCCCTTTAGACACCAACTCTTCTAGTAGTTTATAGACTCATGCCCCCAGTTATCTACTTTAATTAGTCCCTTGAGAGTTTTGTATTGACATTCAGTGGGGCTCATAAATACTTTGAGATACTCAAGGTTTGGGTTTGGGTTTTGCCTTGGAATCTCTGAGACCTTTATGCAATCATGGCCTCCAATTATCTGCTTTAATGAGTCCCTTGAGAGCCTTTGTCAGAAACAACACTCAGTGGGGCTCATTAATGCTTCAAGACACTCAGGGTTAATTTTAAGTTCTACTTTTTGACACTAAGACTCTGAGAGGTTTGTGCAGTGATGGCCTCCAATTATCTGCTTTAATGAGTCCCTTGAGAGGCTTTGTCAGTAATGATACTCAGTGGGGCTCATTAATGCTTCAAGGTACTCAGTTTTTTTAAGGTACTTGGAGTTTCCCTTTTGACACCAACTCTTTTAGTAGTTTATGCAATCGTGGCTCCAATTATCTGCTTTAACGAGTCCCTTGAGAGCCTTGTACTGACACTCATTGGGGCTCATTAATGCTTCAAGTTACTTCAGTTTTTTAAGGTACTTTCCTTTTTCCTTTCCTCTCTTACTCTCTGAGTGGTTTTTGGGCAATTCTGGCCTCCACCAGTTCTCTCCTCCAAGGAGTCCATGAGGAGCCTGTGTTGGGGATGAACTTCAGTGGGACCCATTAATGCCTCAAGACACTTTGGATTTTTCTTCTGATTTGGACTCCTGGAAAGGTTTGTGCAATCTCCTCTCAGGCCCTGAGGTTCAAGGGCTCAGCACCAAATGCACCACGGGGCTGACTGGGATCAAGAAACTCCTGACAAACCATGGCTCTGCCTTGATTTCCCTCTGGTCAAGAACATATCCAGCAATTAGTTACACTGAGTATTTCGGCTACTTTGATATTTACATTTTCATCACAATTTTCATGACTAATCCTTGGTAAAACTCTAGAGGTGTTTCTGGCAAACAAAGATTGTGGCTGCTATCAAGATACAACTTACAAACACCAGTAGTTCTTTAGTGACATGGTTCTTCATTATTTTTCCTCAATCTCATTTGGGTTAGGAACAATAATTCAGTTGTCCATGGAGCTGATGCCTTTTTAATTCCAGAATAATGTCCCCAAGGTCCTTTGCTGTTCAGCTCTACTGTGCTGTCTGTGGGTGACAAGGCTTGGTGGGGTCCTTTCCCCTCTGGCTGGAGAGGTGCCAGGTCCCAGTCCCTGAGGGCACCCAGGCTCCTGGATGGAATTTGTGTGGAATTCCACATCCTCAGTGTCACATCAGCCTTCACATGGAGCCCTGTGGATCAGAGCATTTTCCAAAGAGCTGTTGGGGCAAACAGGGAGATTTGGTCTGGCAGGATCTGTAAAACAATATCCCATAACATCCACTTGTTCTGGCACAGAACACTTGGCTGCAGGGACACATTCCCATTGTTCTCAGCCAGGTTTCAGGAGTCAAACAGTGTTGTCTTTCCCCAGAGCTGTTCCTTCAGCTGGCCTGGGAGGGCCATTTGGCCTCTGCACCCACACTCTGGCTCCATTATTAGGACTGGTGCATCCAAACCCTTTATCTCCATGAACAGCAGTGATTTGAGGTGGATGTCCTTTTTGCACAGTTGTTCTAAAACTGCAGCATCAACAATTGTGCTACCCTTCCACAATTGAATATGGGGTTGAATAATCCAACTGTTCACTTCTGTTTAACAGGATTAATTAATTTATCCTTGATAATCTGAACTAATTACTGCTCCCATGACATGAACACTTTTCAAGGCCAAGCTTGAGTGAGCAATCATCAAACCAAAGTATCCTGGAGCAATCTGAATCACTATTCCAGTACTGATGACTCTCATTTGCTCCTGATTTCTCCTGATTAATTCCTATGCATGAAGGTCCAGCCCTGCAGCCTCTGGGGTGCCCTGTCAGGGGCCATCACACCCGGAATAATTTCCCAGGCAGTCACAGTGTCACTGTCCATGGCTGTATTTGCAAACTGGGTGCAGCCATGCACATCCAGGGGGTTCCCATTTCCCAGTGGGGCCATTGTTAAGGGTAGGGAGCACATCTGGGAGATGGGTTCTCCATTGGGACAGGTTCCCATCTCCTCGTTTTTTCAACTGCTCTTTTAACAACTCCTTCATCTGTTCAATCAATGCTGCAGCTTGTGTAGTCTGGTATATAAAAAACCCAGCAGTCTTACTCACTGTATTTTTCACAGAAATAAAGCATTGCACATCCTAGTGTCAGCAAACCCTGTAAAAACTGCCGATTTCATCCTTTCCTCTTTCATTCATTGTATACAATCTCACAGTTTACCAGTGATATTTGGGTCCTGGCCAATCATTTCTTTAGAGTATTCAGTGTTAAATCCCTGAGTAGCCAAAACTCAAAAAATCAGTATTTGGAACATTATTTTACAATGTTATTATATACATATAAATATATAAATTAAAAAATAATTATTTTTTACATACGTATATAATTATTTATTGTATTATTATTATTTCTCTTGCACAAACAAATCCAAGCTCAAGATTAAGAACCTCTTCTGTTCCTCCATGTGATAGAGTTCCAACAACAATTGATCCTTCTGTTGGTGCTGTTTCTGGGATTCTGTTTACAAAATTCACCCTCATCTTCCTATACCCATAAGTTCTTTTCCTTGTTCCAAGTGCAATTTTTGGATGCATTTTAATACATCCAGTGGTTCAGCTTCTTTCAGCTGCCTTCCCCATTGCTCACACAGTGCTCCAACCTCAGCCCCCTTTAGAGCCAGCAAACTCTAGGGAAGGTTTTCCCCATACCTGGGAATTTCAGACAAGACTGATCCCTTACATTTACATTTAAAAAGCAACATTTTGTGGTGATCTGGCCAGACTACACCAACTTTGTTTTACCAGTGGGCAGGGGCAGCAGCAGAGACACAGACACCAAGTTCAGCAATCAGTGTCATTTACTGTAGTTCAAAGCAGCAAAGCATCACAAAAGGAGAAGCTCAGCAATGCAGCCAACCATCAGCACCAAAGATTGCCTGCAGGGATTAAGAGACAGCACCAGTCACCCTCAGACTTTGCCATCAGCCAGGTGCACACATCAGCTGGGGAAGCTGTCACAGCCAAGGACTGCAGAGCCACTCCTGGACACTGGGAATTCCTGCAGGTGCCTCCAGCCACAGGGGAGGCTTCCAACCCCGCTGTGAGAGGGCCCAGCTCTGATAGTGCTGAATAAACAAACTGACAGCACTTCTAGTGCAGGAACAGCTGCTTTCATTCTCCTCTTGGGCTCCTCCCAAAGCCTGGCCAGGCCTCAAGGAGGAACCAAGGGAGGTGCCTTTGACCATACAGCCCCAAACAAGGCCAGATGTCAGATTTCATGGCCTTGTCTGGTTTCCAAATACAGAAAGGTCAATCCATGTTTCACTCATGAGTGGATACATTTATCACAGCACTAATGACCATGTATATTTGCTAAAATAAAGATAACCTTTGGTTGGAAGGTTCATCCAGAGGTCACCTTTGGCTCAGGGCCTGTTGTCCAAGCCTTGGCACTTCAGGGACTGGGTTTAGTGCTGGGCTTGACTGCTGGGAACGATGGGAGACAAGCACACCAGATGATGATCAGCAAGTCTCAATTTATTGATCAGAAGGCTGCAGTCATATAGACACAATAATAAGGCTCATACATATTGCAAAAGCTAAGCTCATCATGGGTTCTGTGCTCTCACCTTGTTAAACGTCATCCCTGCACATATTGCTGCATACTCCTGATGGCTGTGGTGGCTCCACCACAACAGCTAGTTCTTGTTTTGACAAAAGCTAATTCTTATTTTGACATCCTGTGATTTCCTTGCTCCTTGCTCAAAGGCACAATGTTCTTGCCCAAGGCCTTATTTCCTGACTAGTGGAATCTCATCATGTCCCTTCTCACGTAGCCAGTCCTCCACAAAACTCTCCACACTTGACAGTGCTGGGTGAACAGCTGGATTCCATGTGCTCAGAGGTCTTTTGCAACACAAAGGATTCTATAATTCCAGGATTCCATCTGCTGCGTTCAGTTAGGCCCCTGTTGGCAGCATTACTTTGGTCAAAAGTTCCCTCTTGGTCAGCTCTTGTGGCCTAAGGCTTTAGCTCCTTTAGCTCCTGGTGCTGAGCTGCTCATGCTGAACGAGATGGCTCAGAGAGAAGAATACAGTTCATCCAATTCCTCCTGGGACACTGAGAGGGGAGGCTGTGGAAACAGGAGCATTGTTTGCTGTGCTCTCCTCCCTGCCCTTCACACCTTTCAGCACTTTGAAGCAGCCAAGAGCTTTCTCCAAGGGTGCAGTGAAGCAGCTGCTCCTGCTCCCAGCTCTGGCTCTTCCCAGTCTCTGACCTTGACTGGTTTTGTCCCTCTTGCTGTGCCCTCTGTTCCCCCTGTGCTCAGTGGCTGCTGCCCAGGACTGTGGCACTGGCACAGATCAGGGGCTCCAGTCCCTCCTTTCTGTGCCCTTGGAGCTGCCTGCTTACAGCAGCCTTTTCCATCTGGAAGCTCCACATGGACAGGGAGTCCCCACCTCTGTTCCCTGCACAACCTCCAGGAGCCCAGGGCTGCCATCTCCAGTCCCTGCTGGCCCTGGGGGCTCCCAGGTGGCCCAGGCTGCTGTGACACCACTGCACTCGGGAGGGAAGAGTGGCAGGGGCTGTGCTGAAAGTCAGGTCCATGTGCTGCTGCTGCTGCTGCTGCTGCTGCTGCTGCTGCTGCTGCTGCTGCTGCTGCTGTGGGGGTCGTTTGCCCAGCCCTGCCCCAGAGTCAGGGATCAGATCCAGGCCCTGCTGCTGCTCCCTCGGGATCAGCCACAATTTGGGGGTTGCTGTCAGTGCCAGCAGAGGCGGTGGCTGCAGCAGTGGGTGCTGACAGTGCCCCAAGCCCCGGGGCCAGAGGGGTCCCTGCGCTGGGGGCTGGGAGGGAGCTGCCCCTTGTTCTCCCTCTGCCCCACACAGAGCTGGGCTGGGCACAAGTGGGGCAGCACAGCAAACAGGAGCCTGTGAGTCTCTGCCAGCCCTGTCTGCTCAGAGTTTGGCCCTTGCAGCTCCAGGTGGACAAAGGCAGCTGCTCCTGGCCCCTCTGTGTGTCCCCGTGCTCTGCAGTGCTGCTCCACCAGTCTGTGCCCAGCAATGGGGAAAAGCCTCAGCCCTGCAGGGCCAGGAGCTGCCGGGCTCTGCCTGAGCAGCTCAGCCAGGAGGAAGGAGCTGCTCCACACGGGAACCAGCAGCAGAGGACACTCCTTTTTTATGGCATGTTTTCTGTTTTAAGGAAGAGAAAAAGGAAAAAAAGCCTCTATAAAATGTGGAAGATAAAAACACCCAAGTGTGCAGTGAAAAACCTTCTGTTTTAACTTTGAATTATGAGGTAACTGATCTTTTGAAACAGAAAACTCAGTTATTTACTTTGTAAAGGAGGTGATGGCATTGATGCATCTTACTGGCCTCAGTAACCTTTTTTAAAAAAATTTTGGGGTTTGTTTCCAATATTATTTTAAATTGTGGTGAAACTGGTGGGAAGCAAGAAGAAATTCCTTTGTGCCCTGCCAGCTCCAAGCAGGACTGGGAATCCAAATTCTGTCACAGCCCAAATCCTTTAGAAGATGCCCTTCCTTCTCACCCTGTGAATGAGCTGCACATTCCCTTTGAAATTATCAGGGGTTTCTTAAAGAGAGTCTCACTTATGGCTTTTTGCTTGGTTTGGAAGTGCAGAAGGACAATTCTCCATCCTCAGCTCCAGACTGCACTGCCTTAGGAGCACGGCGCACTCACCAGGTTTTGTCCACTCAGGGCACTTCTAGAGGAAGAAGAAAGTGCAATTGCACAATTCCAGACAAGAAGGAATGAAGAGTGGGACCAGCAAAACATCCTGTGGAGATCCAGGTGTTCAGCTGGGACTGTGGAGAGTTTGGGCTCTTGCCAACTGGATGTGTGTCTCTAACTGCAGTGTCTTGGCCTGCAGGAGAGTCTCACTCACCTGCAGAAGCACAAAGCTCAGGTGCTGTGCTGGGAACGGGCTCATCTGATGCAAAGCTGTCAGAGCCATGTGAGGGCAGAGCGGGCCCAGCCGTGCCCAGGGCTGAGCCCAGCAGAGCCCTGGCAGAACCCAGAGCAGCCTCAGCATCCACAGAGCCCGGCTGCAAGGAGAGAAACCAGAAACCGCCCGTCAGCTGAAGGCTCCTGGCCCCCTTGTCCCAGCTCCCACCGTGCCCAGGCCATGCTGGCCGTGCCCAGAGCGGTGCCCAAAGCTGCCCATCATTGCTGCCTTGGGCACAGAGCAGGAGGGCAGGACTGTGCCCAGCCTGCAGCCAGCCAGGGCACATCCAGCCCCTCAGAAACTGCCCAGAGCCAAAAAGCAGCTTGGCAGCCCCTGAAGAATTCATTGCATCTGCCCCAGCAAAGGGGGGAACCTTTGGTGCCCGGCCAGGCCACGCTGTGCCCAGATCTGGGAGCATCCCCCTGGCTGTGGACTCACCCACAAATTGGGTGTGGATCTGTGCAGAAGTTGCCAGAATCCAAGTCCATCACCTTCAGCTGGCCAGGTCGAGGAACAGATTGTCATCACTGAGGTTGTCCTTGGTGTCTCCAGCAGCAGCCCCACCTGGTACAGCTTCTCCAGGGGCTCCTTCTCCTTCCCTGGGGGCCAGACCAGGCTGTCAGTGTTCTGCCCACGGCCCCAGCCATCAATGAACCAGACAAGGAAACCCAGGGTGGATGGTGGCCCCCAGTGCTTGCCACACCAGGTCTCCAGCTCAGCTCCAGCCCAAGAGCTGCGTGTTCCCTTCTGATGATCCCTGCTCAGAGCTACAGCAGGACAAAACCAGTCTGGTTTGCTTTGCCACTGATTGCCAAGAGATGTGTGCAGCTGTTGCCTGCCAGGCTCCTGGATCCAACTGTGCCCGTGGATCTCTCCCATCTTCTGGGGCAGATGAACACCCTGCAGCCAAGGATCACAGAAAAGGTCTTCTAAGGACAGCCTGTCCAAGGGTTGTATGGACAAACACCTCTTAATAACATCTTGGCACTCTGAAAAGAGAAACCAGAAATCACCAGTCAGCTGGAGAAGTTGCCCCCCCCCGGTCCTGTGCTCAGGCCATGCTGGGTGTGCCCAGGGTTGTGCCTCAACTTCCCCATGGATTCTGTGTTTGGTGGAGAGCAGGAGAGCAGGACATGTGCCACCTCCTCAGCAGCTGCCAGAGCAGGATGCTCACGAGCCTGCTGCTGTCTCCCAGCACTGGTATTCCCCCCGTGCCCAGGGATGAGGATCCACCTTGAGAGAGCCGTCGTGGGAACAAGATCCATCCCCAGATGATCTCCTGGCCCCTCCTGAACGGCTGCTTCCCCATGACCAGGTGGTACAGCAGGAGGCCCAGGGACCAGATCGTTGCTGCCTCGCCGTGGTAGCGTTGGTGGTGGATCCACTCTGGTGGGCTGCAGGACAGGGCTCCTATGGAATACAGATGGAGTTCATCAGGGGGATGCTGCTGCTCCCAGAGCCTGGCCCCAGCATCCCTGGGCATGTGGGGGCTGCTCCAGTGGCACTTGGTGTGACCCACTGTCCTCTCAGCAGCACCTGGGACTTGTGTACAAACTCGGGGTTGGAAAAGAATTCACTGGTGCTGGAAGAGGGTAGCAGAAGCCCCATGGAGGCCCAATCATGACATGCAAAAGAAAACCCCACCCAGTGGTGGAGAAAATCCACTCTTCTCCCCACCTGCATGGCCCCCAAAAAATGTTAATAAGCCAAGGCAAACAAGGGGAGCAGAGCAGTTCAAGCCCTTCCTTGCCTGCACACCAAACTGAGCGGTGCACAGGTCTGATCCCCCTCTCTGCTACCCCCATGGGGTTTTTATCGGCCTGGCTGCCCCAGCTCCAGCCCAGCCCAGGGCAGAGTGGGTGATGAAGGCTGTCAGCAGGGCTGGGAGCGGGCACCCCTCACACCCCCACCCAAATCAACTTGGCTCAAGCATTAATCCCATCCCGGCTGCAACAGGGGGAAGCCTCGGTGCTACAGCCAGGCTGGGCCATGAGATGCCCAGGAGCATCCTCTGGGAGGGCTCATCTGCAAACTGGGTGTAAGTTGTCTTGGAGGAAGGTGCCACAGCCAAACTCGATCAGTTTCAGCTCCCCAGTGGCCAGGTCGAGCAGGATGTTCTCTGCTTTGATGTCCCTGAGCAGGACCCCGCAGCTGGTACAGTGCTGCACAGCCTCCAGCACCTGCTGGAACAGCTCCCACACCTCCTGCTCAAGCAGGAATCTCCACTCTGACCGCAAACCCGAGAGGTCCTGGCACCACTCCGGACACTCCAGCACCAACAAGAAGCTGTTGGGCAGCTCAACCCAACCCACTCCAGGAGCTGAATGACCCCAGCACACCCAGAGGACGCCCTGGCCAGCAGCACGATCTCCAGGGGCAGGATCTCAGTGGGGCTTGGGCCCTGCCAGGGCTCTGGGACCCCTCAGCCAGCCCAGGATGCTCTGCATCAGGGATGCAGCGCTCACCCCACGCCCGCTCTCCCAGCAGCGAACCCACCTGGTACCGCTCCTTCAGGCCCTGCTGCGCCTTCCCTGCCGGCGAGACGCGGCTGTCAGCGCTCGGCCCGGGGCCAGGAACGGCCCCCGAGCGCCCCTCAGCCGCCCCGGGCCGGGCAGCCCCAGGCGTTCGCTCTTTGGAACGGGACAGCGGCGGCTCGGGGCCGGCGGCCGCGCTGCCGAGCGGCGGAGCTCGGGCCGGGGGAGCCGCAGCGCAGGCGGCGGGAGCGGCCGCGCCGCGTGTGTCCTCCACGGGCCCCGGGAGGAGCCGGAGCCGGGACCGGGGCCGGGACAGGCGGAGCCAAAGGGAGGCGATGCCGCCCCAGCCCCAGGCACTGATGCCCGCCCAGCAACGGCACCGCCAGCACGGGCAGAGCCGGGCCGAGGCGAGACCGCGGCGGGACGGCCGGGGACGTGGACGGGAACGGGGAGGGGGACGGGGATGGGGGGCGGTGACGGGGACGGAGCAGTCCCGCCCGGAGTCCGGGGCATGGCCCGGCCCGGAGGAAGGAGAGGGACGCCGGGGAGGGGGGAGGTGGGAGGTGGCAGGGGTAGAGCACCAAACGAAGAGCGCGAGAGGGTGTGGGACAGTGGGAGAATGAGATGAGGACCAAGAAAAGAGACACAGCGGGTCTGTGGAATCGCTGCTCTTCTGCCGCTGCCGAAGTTCCGGGAGCGTTTGTCCGCGTGTCCTTTCCCCATGTATCCGTTCCCCGTGTGTCCATTCCCCGTGTGTCCATTCCCCGTATGTCCATTCCCCATGTGTCCATTCCCAGTGTGTCCATTCCCCGTGTGTCCGTTCCCCGTGTGTTCATTCCCAGTGTGTCCGTTCCCCGTATGTCCGTTCCCCGTGTGTCCATTCCCCGTCTGTCCATTCCCCGTGTGTCCGTTCCCAGTTCCGCCCCTTGTGCCCCACAGCCAAGCCCCGCTCCCCTCGGGGCAGCACGGGCTGCTCCGGGGCCGAACCAGAGTCACGGAGCATCTCTTCTTCCTGCACCCACGCCAAAACCACCGTCTTGTTTAGCTTCTTCTTCACTAGATTCTAACTTCTATTTCTGGCAATCTTGCAACTTGCCCCTCGTGCTCGCATGCCCCGGGCCCCATCCCGCTCGCCCACCCCGCTCTGCGGTCTGTTCGTCACAAGCAAGCAAAGCGCTGTCCGGACTCTCCCCTGGAGCAGAGGAAAGTGCTGAATGAGGAGCCTGGCAGCGCCAGGCAGAGCCAGCCCCGTGGGAGGGCAGAGCAGCACATGAGGAGTGAGAAATGCAGCCCCTGCAGGGCAGCGCTGCTCCCCGGCCGCTCCGGGTGGGCAGCGGCAGCAGAGGGGCCACACCCGGCTCGGTGCCCTCGTCCCCAGGGCTGTTCCTGTTTTCTTGTCCAGTTCCAGGAGAAAATCGGAGACTGCCGAAAGGAGGATTAAAATAAAAGAGTGAAACTGCTATTTTTGCCCAGTTTGGCTGCCCATCCAATATAGCAGCTCAGTTCTCAGCTGCCTGCCTCCTCCCTGCCAATCCAGCACTTTCAACCTGGAGCAAAGGCCCTCTCTGCAGAGAAACTGCTGGCTGCTTTATTTCTCCTGCTGTTCATCGGCACAGCTAGAAAAGCAAACTAGTTTGGATACTGAGTCCGTCAAAACAGGTGAACTTTGTCATGTTAAGACACAGAGCCTTGACCCCTGCACAATGTCCTAGGAATCGCCTTTGTTGCTGCTGTGTATTGTCCCTGCTGAGGGTGAAATACTGTGGGAGCCCGTGCCCTGTCTCTAGAACTCACAGCCGACCAAATCACTGTGCTCTAAAATCTGGCATTGGCAGGTTTCTGGTGTCTCCAGCATTGCTTTCAAAAGAAATCGGGAGAAGGCAAACTGTGTGTAACTAATGATACTGTAGAGTGTATAAAACTTGCTAAGTCGTAGGTGTTTGAGGTAAGATCACCTTGGAATGACTGTGATGTAGAACCAGTGCAACACAGAAAAAGGGAGCATATAAGGAAAGGAATTAATAGTATATGTCAATATCTTGAGTTGTCTCTTTCCATTTTCATTTCACTTCTGGAAAGTTCTTCTGCTTCTCGAGAATCTTCTCCACGGTGATGTTTGCTCTTTCCAAGAACCGTTCCTGGAGAACGAGGTCGAGCTCCTGTCACAAGATGTGCCACCAACTGCAGCTTCTCTTGGCTTTCCACACTGTGAGTGCAGCACAATTTCCACAACAAAGCAGGATAAATGTTTTGAGAACTTGACAACTTGTTCTTTCTTTTCCTTTTGGGCTGGGGAGTTGTGCCATGGGTAAGGTTTTAATTGTTACTGTTCTAACCTAAGAAAACAGGAGGTGCTACCAGGAATTGTTAGGGAATGCAACCCTGACTGAATGCAGAGAAAGAATCTCCAGAGCCTGCAGCCAGAAGTGGAGAGTTGTGTCATAATCATTCCAACACCCCCATGCACATCTTGACAGTGATCTAGAACATGAAAATGGGCTGACAGAGGAGTTTGATTCTGTGTTCAGTTTAGCTGATTCTACATCTCTTGCACTGGTATAAATCAAGAGTACCATCAGTTCATGAGAAGCACCAGAACAAGCTGGACCTCTGTGAGGAGATGACTGAAAGAATCTGAAAAGGAGAAATGCAGGGAATGAACTTTGTCTGTAAGAAGGGTAATCTTTTCCTAATAATTTCCAATTCATTCCCTCTGCTTTTGTCCTTTATAGCAAGGGATTTCCATCCCAGATTCCCCATGAAATGAGAACCCTGAGCTTGTGGAAGTGCCTGAAGGATGCCCTGTTCGTCTGCAGGGACACTCAGGCTGAAACAGGAGCCTGAGGCCTGTGTGGGGAAGCCTCCTGGGAGCTGGAATTTGTGCCGTGCTGGGAGAGGAGGAGCAGGGGGAGAAGGCTGGGCGCTGTGTGGCAGAGCAGGAGGTTTGGGCTCAGGACATTCCGCCTGCGCCGCTGCCCCGCAATGGGCGGCCGTGCCCGGGGCTCTGGGCCTGGCCCCGTGTGCGCTGAGCTCCCGACACTGCGGGAGCTGCCCGGGCTGGGCTCAGGATCCCGCTGGGGCTGGGCAGCAGGCTGGGCTCCCACTGGCATCAGCAGCAGCTGGAAATACCTCTGGGCATCTCTGTTATAAATGAGAGACAAAAGTCTCGATATTCAGCAAAATTTAGATTGCTTTATTTGATATAGAAAGAGCAAGCAGCGCGCTGGGGAACGTGAGGGGTCACCACCCACTCCACGCTCCACTGAACCTTGGTTTGCAGCCTCTTCTTAAACTGTGGGTTCTTGTTGTACACAAATTCACAAAGCCTTTTGTGATAATCAGTCACAGATAGCCATCCGGTCCTTGTAGATAGCCACCAGAGACGTTCTGGAGGTCTCGTCTTTGGGATAGGCAGTATTTATTAGACAAAAGCAGGAAGAGCTATTGGGAAGTCTGATTTTGCAAGCTGGTAGCCGATACAACTTATTTGGAAAACATAACATATTATAATGTAACATAATACAACATAATATAACATAACAAGGTGATTTTAAACAGAATGATTTTATCATATAATTTCCTTTATCTAGTGTCCATGCTTCACTTTAGAGCTTAGTATTCTGGTTTATACAAACCCCAATGCTTTTGTGATTAACACGAATCTTTTATCAATTATCACAATTTCCCCACTTCTCTTTTTTTATCCCATTGATTCGTGTTCTGGCTTCAAATTTTGTCAGTACCTCTTGTACTAGATTTAATTCATCTACTGCCATTAATTTGGTTGCCTTCTCAGGGTCTATTGGTATTGTAGCAACTTGCATTCCTTGAACCACCGACTGGATTAGTTGAATGAAGCATGGAACAAGACAAGGATGATCAGTAGTCCTAATAATGCACATGTTGACATAAACCCTAATTTCTTCCACCAAGCTCCCCCCAACAGGTTATTCCACCAATTATCATTAAGCATAGAGTTCCAGGTTTGTACAGGTACATGGGCTATTCGTTTTATTTCTTCTGCAATTTTAGTAATTACTTCACCACTATCATCAATTTCTAAGCAGCATTCAGAATTATTCAACTTCCCACACACTCCCCCTTCTTCAGCTAACAGATAGTCCAGAGCTAGTCGGTTTTGATATACTGCTGCTCTAGTTTGGGTAAGTTGTTTAGCTATTAATTCCATTGCTCAGGCTGTCCGGTTTGAAGTAATTTCTACTACAGCTTGTAGCCTGATAATTCTATTTAGCATATAAATTGGAGTGCGATAGCCCCAGCTCCCATCTTGAGCCCAGGTAGCTGGTCCATAATATTCAATAATTCGTTCTGGGGGCCATTCATCATCCTTCCAGGTTTGTGTTCCCCCTATGACTGTGCTCCTTTTATTTCGATACAAAGTTTCATACAAGGAAACTCTTAACACTCTACTACCCTTTTCCTTTGGTAATGTAAAAAAACCAGGCTGGATAATCCCTAGAGTACATGTCCCTCTCCATCTTTTTGGTAAGGTATTATAAGCTTTTTTCCCACAGATCCAAAATATTCCGTCTGGGGCTTTCCAGCTCAGTTTAACTGATTCAGGTTGTTGCCAATAGGTCCTTACACTTTTTACTTCTTCATATGGGTTGGCTTTATTTTTATTATACCAGCATAGTCCTGTAAATTGTTCTTTATACAATTATCCTTACTTAACTTTCCCAATATCCTTCTGGAGCTTTGGGCCACCAAGACTGATTGCTTGCATTTGTAATCAGGACAGTCTTACAGGGGGTGTGCCCCACATATTGGGTAAAGTTAGTTCCCTGACGTGTTATACATACCTCTCCTATTACCTCATGACTTAGAACCCACCCTTCAGGTCTATTGACTCCCCTCGATATTTCTGTTTGATTCCACTGGAACAACTGCTCTGGACCCAATCCCTCCCCCCTCCATGGCCATTGTTCAGTCATCTGCATTCCTCCACAGATCCAACAGTGAGTTAAGTTCAGTTCAGTAGTGATTTCTCTCATTAATTTTACAAATAATTTTTTTCCCCATGTGTGTAAGTCCCGTTCGCTGAGTTGTTTTATTTTCTCATACAAGTTAAAATTTCCCCCATGGTTTGTCCTTGTTCCTTTGAACACTTTAGTTATATTTTTTATCAATTCTTCCTTGTAGTGATCTTGCACTCCTCCCTGATCTGAATATCCCCACATACCTTCTTTTGTGAAGCACAGGTGTGTCTCTCCTACTGGACAACTTTGGTATGCTGATGGAGCCCACCCTCCTTTTCCCAAATTGGTGGCTACCCAGTAACTTCTTCCCATAATAGTGCAAGTTTCTAAGTTGTGTTTATTATAGCAGGCTGAATTGATGTGTGTATGGAAGGCAAGGGTGGATACCGTGCGTCTGCCGTACCCAATTGTCTGGTGACACTTGGAACAAGCATCAGCACTATTTCCTTTTATCATCATTAGCAATAGGATGACTCCCATGACCATTTTCATCCCTCTGCCTCCCTCAAGGCCTGTGGGGTTGCTGCCAGTAGCCGAGGTTTGTTTAATCTTCTCGGCAGCAGGGAATATGTCCTGGGGTCTCCCACTTTGTCTTTCTCTTTTGGTAGTGTTTTTTAATTTTGTCCCAGCTTTTAGCTTTAACATTCCAGTACGAGGTACAGCAGTAACAGCTTGGTAAATGTCACCTTTTTTGGTACTTCTTTGTTAATACCTCGGCTGTTGCTTTTTTTTTTGTTCCATTTTCAAATAACTCCTACTAGTTATGATCATCAATTTCAATTTCTCTTTGTGCTGATAGGGTATTAAGTACCTTAATAGTTTCCTTACATTTATTTCTTCCACACTGAACACATAATGCAAATGAGGGATACCCACCATAGGAATGACACCACCACAACTCAGTACAATATGGACACCCTTTTTTTTTTTTTTTTTTTTAAGAACGGGCTACAATCACACCCCTTCTGGTGACTCAAAAGACTGCATTAATTCTTCTAGGGCTTGTCCAAAGAGATTGGGAGATTCTCTAAAGCCCTGAGGCAATACTGTCCAAAGCAGTTGTTGTTTCCTGCCCTTTTCAGGATCTTCCCATTCAAAGGCAAAGTAATCTCTACTACTTTCCTCTAATGGGCATGCCCAGAAGGCATCTTTTAGATCTATTACACTATACCAAGTGTAGTCAGGGGACAACTCTTTTAAGAGAGTGTAGGGGTTTGCTACTACAGGAAATTTGGTAAGAGTTTGCTGATTTATAGCCCTCAAATCCTGTACCAATCTGTAATTCCCGTCTGTCTTTTTGACAGGCAGAATAGGAGTATTATGTGGGGACATACATGGTTCTAAAGCCCCCTGTTGCAAAAGCCTTTCTATGAGAGGCTTAAGGCCCTGTCTCCCTTCCAGTGATATTGGATATTGATGAACTCAGATAGGTAAATCGGGATCAGTGATTATCACCTTGATAGGTTTCATTTTTAACTTCCCTACTTCCCTAGGGGTGTACCACACCTCAGGACATATTTGCTCCTCGTCCTTTTGGGTTAAAGCAAAAATTTTAAGCTGCCCTTGGGATACTTCAATTTTCAAATCCAATGCTATTATTTAATCCCTCCCCAATAAATTATTTTCTGCCTCTAGTGATGCCTTTAGTTTTAAGTGTTCCTATTCTCCTTGGATGTGCTTTTCTGATGTGCTAGGGTGATGAAGACAAAACAGTCCTATTCTAGTTAAGAACTCAAGGACAGTTTCTCCAAACTTCAGGCCCTAAGCACAAACTACATGGAAAGGTGGAGAGTGGGTTCATGCAAATGAACCAGAACCTATAAAAGTGTAAGATTTTGTGGCCAACTCCTCCTTTCCTTCCAGCTTGGAGCCATCCAGGCAGGGGCCACGATTGTGGCACTTGTATTGCTGGTGTGTGGCTTTTGTAGGCCTTTCGTGGCCTCTCAATAAATACCCATTTTATTCCCCTGAACTCTGTGTGTAGCCTCTGTTCCAGCTCCTCAAGGCATCAGAGCTGGTGACCCAGATGGGACAGTGAAGGCATCTGGAAAACCCCCTGGACTGAAGTTCTGCCAGCAGCCCCGGAAAGGCCCAGCAGAGCTCCAGAGGTATCAGAGCCAAGAACCCTGGGGACAGAGGCACGTGAGTGACCGAATAAAAGGGTATTCTGTTTAGCACCTGGGTTAGGTGCTAAGAGGGTTTGTGGATTATAATTTTGTAAATTGCAAATTTGTTTGGGGAACCTTAGAGTTCCAAGTAGAATTGTTTGCTCTTTATCCCTCTTCTTAAAGAGCAGGTTTAAATTGCAGCATCTAGAGCCAGAAGGCGGCGTAGCATTTGCTGTGACTCTGAGAGTTGTGAGTTCTACCCCGAGTCTCTGTTTGTGTCTATTACTCTTTATTTTGGGCATCACAATGGGTTGTGTATTTTCTGGTGAACATGATAATGGTAGTATTCCAAGGGATAGCCCTTTGGGGTTAATATTGAAAAATTGGGTGAATCTAATCGGGGAAGAGTCTATACTTTCAAAACCTAAACTTATCAGACTCTCGGAGAAAATCTGGCCAACATATGAACTAGATAATGGAGAAACGTGGCCTAAAGTTGGGAGTTTAGATCGAAAATTAATATCAAGTTTAATATCCTGAATACGCGGAGATAGATTATTTGAAGAATTAGAGTATGCCCGACTTTTTATGGTATTAGCATATGAGCAGGACCTATATAAGAAGAAAGAACATATATTAGTCTTAAAAGATAAAAAGACAGAGCTACCTTTCAGCAGTATATATAAAAACCCAGAGGAGGCGGAGACAGATCTGGTGGCTCCTGCCATGAGGACAGGATCGGTCCCAGCCGCGCTGGGCGGGGGCCCGGGCCGGGGCGTGGGCTCAGGCCAGGGCACGGCCCCTCCTCCGGCACTGCCGCAAAGGGGGGCCAGGGGAGCCACAGCTCAGGGGGGCCCTGGGCAGTGAAGGAGGACGAAGGCGGGCCGGGGCAGCAATGGACACTGCCCCCACCACCACCTCCGGCAGCAGCCCGAGGGCTGGGGAAGGGGGGAGGAGAGAGCCAGTGTGTGCAGCCCTCGGCACGGCCCCGAGAGGAGGGGCCGGGGGACAGGGCCTTTTACAGGGAAGGAGGAGAGGGAACCTCCCAAAGGGCGAGCGACACCTCCTCCATTCTCAGGCCTGTGAGGTGCCATGGCAAACCAAAGGCCAGGGAGCTGCCTCGGAAGGTGACATCAGCAAAGATCACGGACACACAGCCCGGCAGCGGAGTCGCCACAGGTCTTGTATGATGCTTTCCAGGATTGGGACTAGCCGAGATCGACTCTTGGCTACAACAGAGTCAGACAGCTCTTACTCAAACGACTCTGAGGAGGAAGAGGAGGATGAGGAAATGGACGAGATTATTGCTGCCTTAAACAGGCGGAGGAGGGGAAGGATAGCAAGAAAAGCCCTCAGAGAGCGTAGCCCAATTGCCCACCACACTAGATCAAAAAGGGAAAGAGACAGAGAACCTTTTTGCAAGCCCCTTTACGACAGGCAGTTGGTAATCAGGGCCCAGTATATGTGAAAGTACCATACTCCCTTATAGAGTTAGAGCAGTGGAAAACTACCATGGGAAAATATAAAGAGAACCCAAATAAAGTGGCAAAACTGGTGGAACAGGCTATTAACTCACAAAACCCTGACTGGGCAGACTTAAACTCCATGTTGGATACATTACTCGACCCCACTGAGAGACAAATGGTCAATAAAGCCATCATAACCTCAGTGGAGGGGAGCATAGCCAGTGGATTGCTTCAGGGTACTGTCACTCAGGTATTTCCCCTTGAGAATCCTGGGTGGGATCCAAATATACCAGAACATATCGTGAGGCTAAAACGATATCAAAGTCTTGTGGTATATGGGTCAAAACATGGAGTACCTAAAGCTATAAATTGGTCCAAGCTTTATGAAGTAAGACAACATGATGTTGAATCATCATCTGATTTTTTGAACAGGTTAAGAGAAACTGCTATCAAATACACTGATCTAGACCCTGAATCAGCTGATGGTAAAGCACACTTGGTTTTGTTGTTTATGGGTCAGGCCTCAAATGATATAAGAAGGAAGCTGCAAAAGAGAGAGGAGGACTGAGATATGGAGAGACTGCTAGAGGTTGCCTGGAAAGTGTTTCGAAATAGAGATTCAACTGAAAGAGCTAAATCCCAACCTAGTAAGAAGGCAACTCAGGAAAAGTCACCCAACAAAGCTTCTCCTACACAGAAGGACCAGTGTGCATACTGTACAAAGTGGGGGCATTGGAAAAAGGACTGTCCAGTGTTAAAAGAAAAATCCTCAGTTCCCCAACTCTCAGTAGCACAAACCTCAAGTGGCTCAGGCTCTGAGGGATGGCGACCAAGGGCTATTCCTCTGGCAGAGCCCTTGATTATAACTAAGCTGGGCAAAGTTGACATCAAGTAATTTTTGTAGATTCTGGAGCAGCACATTCTATGTTAAATACCATAGAAGGGAAACTGAGTCACGACACTGTACATGTTATTGGGGTGACTGGGGTAAGGGAAACTCAGTTTTTCTTCTACCTTTGGAATTCAAATTGGAGAAGCATCAATTCCTTTACATGCCTAACTCACCAAAACCATTGCTGGGGGGAAGAATTGGAAGCTTGGAAGCTTGTAACCAGACTGTGTTTAGTAACTTAAATAAGTGTATTTGTAATGTAACTACAATTAGAGACTGTGGTTTTGTGTATAAACACAAACACTTGTAAAAGAAATGTTAGAGCATGTAAATCTGCAGCAGCTGCCAGAAAATGCCAAGGCCAAAGCTAAAAAGATCCTAGTAACAGTTCACCATGATGGTAAAGTTCTAAAATAGGGAATGGAACAAATTAGGAGGGCAGGAGAACACCACTGGTGGGAAGTTCCTTTTGGCTGGTTCCCCATGGCCACTGGCATTTTCAATGAGCTGCTGCACCCCATTGTAGTTCCACTGTTAATGCAAATTTGTGTGCTTTGGTAGCCACTTGTTGCCAGATGAGGCAGGTGAAACTGCTTTGATAACCAGGTGAAAGGAGCAGGGCTGGCCAAGACCCTCATGAAATAATCAGGGGCAAGCCTGGGTTGGCCTCTGTGTTTGCCACCAAGAAGATCTCATGGCTCCACTGTTGGCTGCAACCCAGGAGGTGTTGGGTGGTGGGGACACACGCCATGCCAGACCTTGATGAAAGGGAGGGGAGGACAGGCCAGAGAGCCTGCAGTTAGTCTGAACCAACCTGCTCAAGTCAGGGCACCTAGAACTGAGTGCCCAGAACTGCATTCAGCTGGGCTTTGACCATCTCCACAGATGGAGACTCCACAACCTCTCTGGGCAAATATGTTTCATTGTTTGATTGAAGCAAAAGTTAACATATGGTAGACCATGTAAAACCCCACATATTCCAGGTGAAATTAATTCACATGAAGAGGAAACGTGATTTGCAGTGTTATTTAATGGCTCTAAGTTTCACTTTGCAGAAGTTCCAAAAGCTACAGAGTTACATCGTGCTATCCAGACCCATAGGACTGGACACCCCTGCACATCTGTTCCAGCCTGGAGACTGGGTCTATGTGAAGTGGTGGGACAGTGATCCTCTGCAAGCCAAGTGGAAAGAACAATTTAAAGTCCTGCTGACTACCTTCACTCTAATCAAAGCTGGTGGCAGAGGACCCTGGATTCACTACTCCAGAATTAAGAAAGCTTCTGCTTCTGAACAATTGTAAGAACAAAGACTGGTAGAAATCATAGTTTTTCTTCTGGGTCTAATTACTTTTCTTTTATATAACATTTGATTGTGTAAGATATTGTTCTTCTTAGAGGTTCATTATTATTAGGTGTCCTGGTTTTGGACAAATTTGGGGGAAAACCTCCAGAAGGAGCCCCCAGACAGCAAACCCCACGACTCCTCCCCCCCACCACCGGGTTCGGGAAGAATTGCCTCAGAGAAGAGTGGGAAAAAAAACCTGTTTATTTAACTAGCAACACACTCCCCAGCACAGGGAAAAAACCAACACCAGCTGACAAAAAAACTCTTTCACCGTTCTGAAGGGATGACAAGTTCAGTCTCTCCGGCGAGTGGTCGCTCAGTTATCAGTCTCTGGCGCTGGGGAATGACTGCTGCAGGTGACAGAATGCAGACTCCTGGTGTTTCTTGGGGTTTCCCAGGTCCCCGTCCAGAACAGGTTCAGATGGTATCCAGGAGAGGGAGGGGACGGGGTGGAAAAGAAAACAGTCCAGGGAAAAAGTTGGACTGCCTAGCTGAACTAACTAATAAGCAAAAGCAGGGGCAAAGCAAAGGAAAGAAAAAGAGGCAGAAGCGAGCAAGCAGGCAAGCAGGCAAGCAAGCAGGCAAGCAAGCAGGCAAGCCGAGCTAAAACCTCTCCTAAACATAGACCATGGGGGAGGTGAGCCGGCTGATAACAAGACAAAACAAAGCTTCACTTTCAGAGTCAGTCCTGGAAGCACAGGACATAATACCAAACATAATCAGAACACACGATTGGAGATACAAACACCATTAACATCACCCTAGGACATTAGGTTTATGTTTACATTTATTTTTAAGTATGTATTTAGTACTAGGTATTTATTTAATGTTAGGTATTTATTATTATTGGTCACTTATCTGTAATTAAATACTTGTTGTTAGTAATATTTAGAATAGAGACTCGACAAGATAGAGGCCTTGTCAGGCCTCTAAAGGGGGGAAATGATGCCTTTAGTTTTAAGTTTTCCTATTCTCCTTGGATGTGCTTTTCTGATGTGCTAGGGTGATGAAGACAAAACAGTCCTATTCTAGTTAAGAACTCAAGGACAGTTTCTCCAAACTTCAGGCCCTAAGCACAAACAACATGGAAACGTGGAGAGTGGTTCATGCAGATTAACCAGAACCTATAAAAGTGTAAGATTTTGTGACCAACCCCCTCCTTTCCTTCCATCTTGGAGCCATCCAGGCAGGGGTCACAACTGTAGCACTCATACTGCTAGGGTGTGGCTTTTGGAGGCCTTTCGTGGCCTCTCAATAAATACCCATTTTATTCCCCTGAACTCTGTGTGTAGCCTCTGTTCCAGCTCCTCAAGGCATCAGAGCAGAGCAGCATTTAGAAGCAGTTTCAGGATTTCTAGGCAGGAAGTGGAGCTGACAACCACCTGCATCTGTGCTGCTGTGCTGGGAGTCTCTTCCCTCCACCTCTGCTCACAGGCACTGCCCTGCAGAGACAGACAAGGGCTCAGGAAGCACCTGGGGCACACAGGGCACAGCAGGACACTTTATTTTACTTCAATGCACAGTGATCATGGCTCCTTACTGTCTCTGCTTAACACAGGCCCAGTAGATACTGATGTAGCAATACTGTGACTAATGGCATCCCTTTATGGAAAATATTATCAAAAGTTAAAAAAAAAAAAAAAAAAGAGGAAAAGTAGAACACACTAATTGGAATAGCAAAAAAGACACATGGCACAAAGCAGTCTGGGCAGCCTGTAATGAGTTCCATTCTTAATGTTATGCAGAAAGGCACTTTATTGTTTCTGGAAAGCAGTAATAAAATACACCCTTAAAAACTGGAATGGGTATTTCTTACATGGTCTTTGAAGTATTTCTCTGTAACTGGAGAAAGAAACCTTCCTCATGAACTGCAGAAGACCAGAGGGAAGCCAATGCAGAGCCATGGTTTGTCAGGACTGGCTTGACCCCAATGAGCCCCGTGGTGCATTTGGTGCTGAGCCCTTGAAGCTCAGGGCCTAAGAGGAGATTGCACAAACCCTTGCAGGAGTCCAGTTCAGAAGAACCTTTCAGCTGCTGCACATCCCTGTGCCTTGGGCTGGCCCAGACTTCTTCTGGGGGATGTGTTGTACCACAGCCCTGCCCTGGGAGAGAGATTCCTTTCTCCTTGTTTCCAGTCTGGGCCTCCCCAGCTGCCCTTGGCATTAATTGTTTTTTTCTCTGGATATTCTCTACTATGTCAAAAGGATCCATCATCTCTGAAACTGCCTGTCAATCCCTCTCAGGGCTCTCCTCTGCTCTCCTCAGTCTCCAGCACCCTGAGCACACAGCTCCATTGACCACTATAAAGTGGTGATGTGCTTGAGGCCATGGGCACCTGGACATGAATGACAGTTCTTGTCTGTAAGAAGGAAAGCAGAGAAGCCCAGGGTTTTGAAGGCAGATGAGAGGCAGTCACCAGAGGCCAAGGCAAGCCAGACCTGTTGCTCTTAGTCTGGGAGAAATCCTTGCACAGATGGAATCTGGGAGGCGAAATCCCAGTTCTGTCCATGGGCGTCAGGACAAGAAGGACAGTTCTTTTCCATAGGAAGGAAAGCAGGGAGCCCTAGTGTTACAAAGGCAATGAGAGCTGGCCCTCGGGAAGCCAAGGGAACCTACACAGTCCTGGCAGCTTTTGTCTGTGAGCTATCCTTGCATAGATACGGAGTTCTGGAGGCAGACTCCCAATTTTGGCCGTGGATGCCTGCACTTGAAAGACGATTTTTCCATGGGAAGAGAAGGATCAGGGGGTGCCCCTGGGGCACGCGGGGCTTGGCAAGGGCGCGAGCAGGGAACGGAAAAACGGACACGGGGACAAACGGCCCCAGGGCTTCAGTTGCAGCGGCAGCAGCGGCGGCAGCAGCAGCAGCGGCAGCAGCAGCAGCAAAACAAACAATTTTATCAACTCTCAGTTTCCCCTGTCCCTCTCCCGCCATCCCACACCCTCTCCCGCAGTCCCGCACCCTCTCTCTCCCTTTCCCGGTGTCCCCCTCCTCTCCCAGTCTCCCACTCCCCGTTCCAGGCCGGGCCATGCCCCTGGCCCGCCCCCGGGCGGGGCTGCCCCGGCCCCGGCCCCGTCGCCGGCCCCGGGCGTCCCGCCGTGCTCTCGCCTTCGCCTGGCTCTGGGCGTGCTGCCGGTGGCGCTGCTGGGCGGGCATCAGTGCCTGGGGCTGGGGCGGCATCGCCTCCCTTTGGCTCTACCTCGCCCTGACCCGAGCCCGGCGACGGCCCCGGCCCCGGCCCCGGCCCCGGCCCCAGCGTGGGATCCAGCCCCGGCTCCTCCCGGGGCCCGTGGAGGACACACGCGGCGCGGCCGCTCCCGCCGCCTGCGCTGCGGCTCCCCCGGCCCGAGCTCCGCCGCTCGGCAGCGCGGCCGCCGGCCCCGAGCCGCCGCTGTCCCGTTCCAAAGAGCCAACGCCTGGGGCTGCCCGGCCCGGGGCGGCTGAGGGGCGCTCGGGGGCCGTTCCTGGCCCCGGGCCGAGCGCTGACAGCCGCGTCTCGCCGGCAGGGAAGGCGCTGCAGGGCCTGAAGCAGCGGTACCGGGTGGGTTCGCTGCTGGGGCGCGGCGGCTTCGGCAGCGTCTGGGCGGCGACGCGGCTCTCGGACGGCGCCCCGGTGAGTGGCGGGGCCGGCGGCGGGCACAGGAGGAGGGGGCGCAGGAGGAGGAGGAGGATGGGGCTCGGCAGAGCGGGCGGCGAGCTCAGCCCGCTCTTGGCCTTCGCTTGCAGGTGGCCATCAAAAGGGTGCCGCGGAACCGCGTCCGGCACTGGGGCGAACTGGTGAGTGAGCGAGACCAGCGGGAGAAGCCGAGGCCCGGCGGAGTGGAAGCCGCCAGGACCCTGGAGGGAGAGGGGGCGTGGTGCCAGCAGAGCATCCCGGGCTGCATGAGGGCTTCCCGAGCCCTGGCACGGCATCAGCCCCGCTGACGGCATCGCGGTCTTCCCGCAGCCCGACGGCACCAGCGCACCCCTGGAGATCGTGCTGCTGGACAAGGTGTCCACCGGCTTCCCTGGTGTCATCCAGCTGCTGGAGTGGCTTGAGCTCCCCAACAACATCGTGATGGTGCTGGAGCGCCCGGAGCGGTGCCAGGACCTTCATCATTTCATCCGGGCACGGGGGTTCCTGTCCGAGGAGGTGGCGCGGGAGCTGTTCCGCCAGGTGCTGGAGGCCGTGCGGCACTGCACCAGCTGCGGGGTCCTGCACAGGGACATCAAACCACAGAATGTCCTGGTTGACCTGGCCACCGGGCAGGCAAAACTGATTGACTTCGGCTGTGGCACCTACCTGCAGGACACAGCCTACACTCACTTTGCAGGTAAGCCCACACAGCGGTGTGCGCCCGGTCCCGGCATCTCCTGGCCCAACATCTCCTGGCCCAGCCTGGGTGTGGTAGTGGGGATTCTCCCTTTTGCTGCCAGTCATGGCACTGAGCCTGCAGCCGAGTTTCTTTTGAGTTAGGGGAAGTGGGGGGCCAGCTTCCAGCCTTGCTGGCAGCCTTTGCCAGCCACTCTGCCCAGGACTGGGGCTGGGCCACCCAGCCCGACAGAAACACTTGTGGGTGGGGGTGGCAGAGAGGGGGGGCCAGAACCTGTGCACCAGCCGGTTTGGTGTGCAGATGAGAAAGGGCTTGCACTGCTGGGCTCACCTTGTTTACCGTGGCCTCATAACATGTTTTGGGCCATGCAGGCAGGGAGGATGAAAGCATGGATTTTGCCCAGCACTGAGTGGGTTTTACCTTGTCATGGTCAGGCCTTGTGTCTGTATTCCATAGGAACCCTGTCCTACAGCCCCCCGGAATGGACCAAGTTTGGCTGGTACTATGGCCAGCCAGCTACCATCTGGTCCCTGGGCATCCTGCTGCACCAGATGGTCTGTGGGGAGCACCCTTTCAGGAGGGGCCAGAACATCAGCTGGGACCATCAGCTCTCACTGCCACAACGGCTCTCTCAAGGTGGATCCTCATCTCTGGGCACGGGGGGAATACCAGTGCTGGGAGACAGCAGCAGGCTCGTGAGCATCCTGCTCTGGCAGCTGCTGAGGGGGTGGCACATGTCCTGCTCTCCTCCAAAACAAAGAACTGATGGGAAGGTTTAGGCCCAGCTCTGAGCACATGCAGCATGGCCTAGGCATGGGAAGAGTGGGGCAAAGCAGACTGGAGAATTCTGCAGCTGACCAGTGGTTTCTGGTTTCTCTCTCCAGAGTGCCAAGGTCTGATCAGGAGGTGTTTATCCATGCTGGACACGGAAAGGCCCTCATTAGAAGATCTGATCAGTGATCCTTGGATGCAGAATATTCATCAGCCATAGAAGAAGGGAGAGAGCCACAGGCACGCTTTGATGCAGGGCCCTGGTAAGTTACAGCTCCACCCATGCCCTGGCAATCAGGAGCAAAGAACCCCAGACTTTTCTGTCCTGCCTGTGTCACTGCACGGGGGTCATCAGATGGGAACACACAGCCCTTGTGCTGGAGCTGAGCTGCTCTGCCCAGCACTGGTGGCCCCCATCTGAGCTGGTTTGGCTTGTCCTGGTTCACTGGCAGCTGGGGCCCTGGGCAGAACACTGACAGCCTGGTCTCACCCCCAGGGAAGGAGAAGGAGCCCCTGGAGTAGCTGTACCAGGTGGGGCTGCTGCTGCTGGGGACAGCAAGGAAGACATCAAGGATGACAACCTCTTCCTCCACCTGGCCACAGAAAAGCTGAAGATGATGGACTTGGATTCTGGCACCTTCTTCAAAGCCAGGCTCCACAGCGAATTTGCAGATGAGTCCAGACCCAGGGGGATGCTCCCAGATTTGGGCATTGCACACGTTCCCCCATTGCTGGGGAGGATAAAACGGATTCTTCCGTCGGCTGCCAAGCTGCTTTTTGGCAGGGCTGGGGGGATGGGATGGGCTGGGTACAAAATGGGAGTTGGCTCCTGGCCCTGCCAACAGCCCCCAGCACCCACCGTGCCCTGGGCTGGGGCTGGAGCTGGGGCAGCCAGCCTGACACAAACAAAGCCCATGGCAGCAGCAGAGGTGGGACTGCAGAACTGTGCATGGCTGCTTTGCTTTGCAGGCAAGGAAGGGCTTGGGCTGCTCCACTGCCCTTGCTTGCTTTGAGATCACCATTACTTTTGGGGGCAATGCAGGGGGAAAGGGAAAAACCATGGGCTTCCCTCACCCCTGGGTGAATTTTTCCCTGGCATGTAGAGGTTGGGCCTTCCTCCAGCCCCTGACAGAGATAAGATTTTTTACTTTTTCTCGTGTCTCCCCTTTTTGTCTGTAATCTATTTTCATTCATTTGTCATTTGTTTCTCTAAAGGAAGTGTTCTAGGTGGGGTCCAGTGTGGATCAGGAAGTGCTTGGGCCCAGCTGCAGCGTGGATGGGCCGTGTCCTTGGAGAAGGCTGAGGACATCGTTTGGGACCAGCTTTTCTTCCAGCAGCGATGGCGTGAGGCGGGTCCCCGTCTCCTTGGCAGGGTGAGATAAGAGCTTTTGGGAGATGGCAGCGAGCACAGGAGCATCCTGCTGTGGCAGCTGCTGAGGGGCTGGATGTGCCATGGCTGGCTGCAGGCTGGGCACAGTCCTGCCCTCCTGCTCTGTGCCCAAGGCAGCAATGATGGGCAGCTTTGGGCACTGCTCTGGGCACGGCCAGCATGGCCTGGGCACGGTGGGAGCTGGGACAAGGGGGACAGGAGCCTTCAGCTGACGGGCGGTTTCTGGTTTCTCTCCTTGCAGCCGGGCTCTGTGGATGCTGAGGCTGCTCTGGGCTCTGCCAGGGCTCAGCTGCAGCTCAGCACCGGGCCGGAATCAGCCAAAGGAGAAATGGTGTGACCTGCAGCAGAGACTTGCTTGAGCATTTTGGCAACACAGCTCAAGTTTGCAGAGAGTACACCTGCAGGGGAAAACATGACACCTCCCCAAAATTAAACTTGTTCAATACCTTCTGAAATGAAATCAATCTGGGATGACCCCAAGTGACATTTTTCAGCTTGCTCAAGCTGTAGCTCAGCCCTTCTCTGAACAGTTCTCCCCCCCACCTGCCTTTTACTTCACAACTGCTCCCTCCTTTCCCCCAGTGAGTTCCCAGCCCATCGCAGTCTCCATCACACTGCTGCCTTCCTCGATGCCCCTCACCACGAGGAAGACCAAGCCCCAGGCTTAGGGACTCATCCTGTCACTGGCTGAAGAGCAGCAATGTCTCAGAGGCCTGATGAGATTTTAGTGTCATTCAGAGCTGCTCTCCAACCCTTAGCTCTCTTCACTGCTGAGTTCCCACTCCCTTTTCCTCATCCTTCCAGCAGGATGAGCTCTGTGACTTCCCTTGAGCCTCCCCACTCCTCCCAGCCCACCCACCCAGCTCAGTTAGGCTTCAGCTGAAGCTTCTTTGTTTCCCCTGGCACTTCAGTCCAGTCCCCTCTGCAGGGAGCCCCAGTCCCAGAGCACAGCAAACAACAGTGCGGTCTGGGCTGGACCAGCTCCCCTGCAGCCCTGGCTTGGCTGTTTGTGGCAGCTGAATGCTCCCTGTTTGCAGCTGTCACTGCAGGATGGCCCCAGGGCAGAGCCCAGCCAGGCTCCCACTGCATCCCCTGAAGCTTGGGGCACACGGTGGCCCCAGGGCTGAGGTTCATGGGGAGCACCCAGAGCTGTGGCTTGCAGTCAGTGTTTGCAAGTGTTGTGTTCTCATGTCCTGCAGCCTGTGGGGAAAACAACCTGTGCTGCAGCTCAGCACTGTCCCTCTGGGCAGGGACAAGGCTGAAGGGCTTTCCCATTCCAGAGGAGCCAGCATTGAGCCTTGGTAGGGTCTGGCATGGCTGGAGCTGGGTCTGGTTCCCGTTTGGGACTCGCTGCCCACTCACCCCCACTGCCCTCCCTCACCCGTGGGCAGAAGGGTCTGTCTGTGCCAGGGGCTCTTGGATGTCTCTGTATCCATGGACAGAAGGTTTTATCTGTGCCAGGGTTTCCATAATGTCTTTGTACCCATGGGTATGGAACGAACACAGAGAGTGAAAGTGTCAGCCACGTTGCCAATGGCCAATGGCCGTGGCTGTCAATGTGTGTGTGGCTGCAGCACAGGCCCAGGGCCAATGGCCGTGGCTGTCAATGTGTGTGTGGCTGCAGCACAGGCCCAGGGCCAATGGCCGTGGCTGTCAATGTGTGTGTGGCTGCAGCACAGGCCCAGGGTGTAGCCAGGCCCTTGTTGTGCCTCCAGCACAGCTCGGCAGCCCCATCGCAGCCCGGGGCCGCGGCCCTTCCCCGCCGGGGCCCTGACCCGGCCCGGCCCGGCCGCGGGACCCGGCCCGACCAGGGCGCGGCCGCTCCAGAGGCCCCGCCCGGCCCCCAAGGGATGGGCTCCGCCCGCCCGCTGGGCCCGGGCCGGGCCCCGGCTTTGCAGGAAGCTTCCCGCCGACTTTGCACAGCCTGGAGCCACAGTGTCCCTTTGCTGTGCTGAAAAGCCTTAAAAAACACGTCCAGTTTAACCCCTCTGCACACCTCATGAGTGATCCCTGCACACCTTAGCAGAGACCATAAATATCCTTTGTGCCACATGAGGGATCCCTGCAAAACCAAGCAGAGAGCCCAGAATATCCCTCTGTGCCTCATAATAGAATCCAGCCCCTGTCCACCTTAGGATGGACTCAGCTCCTCTGCAGGCTTTGACAACAACCACTAAACTGCCACGTAAATCATGAGGAACTCAACCCCCCTGCCAACCTTACAGAGCTCTCCAGTCACCTGTACGCCATAGAAGGGACCCAAATCCCCTAAGAACCTCAGGAGGAACCCCAGCCACATGCACCACTGACAAAGAACCCAAACCCCACATATCTTATTGGAAAACTCCACACCCTACCCGTGTGCCTCATGACAGACCCCAGTCATCTGCCAGCCTTACAGGGGTCCCCATCACCTGCGTGCCATGGAATAGCCAGGCCTGCCATTAACTCTAGCCAGCAGCGTGTTCCCTGACAGAAACCCTTTCCAGTGCCCTTCTGGGAATCGGGAACACCTGTTGAGGTGCTGGCTGCATCTGTGGGAGCGATGTGGAGCCTGAGTCCCTGCTGTGCTCCACTGCTGAGCTGGCAGCTCGCTGGTCACAGCCAGGACGTTCTCTGTTTGCCCCAGAGCTGGGGCCTGCAGGCACCTTGGCACCCCTTGGCACAGGCTGTGCCACCCAACAAAGCCCAGGAGGCCACGAGGAGAACCCGAGGGCGGCAGGAAGCTGAGAGACCCCCTGCTCTAGAACTGAGGGAGTTCCTTCAGAAGCAAAGACAGTGACTTGAGGAGATTCCTACTGTGCTCAAAGTTTGCTTCTGAAGACTGAGAGATGAGCTTGTCAGAAATCCGAGAAAATAGCTGGGAAAAGGTTTTGCCTAATTTGGTTGTGACTAGGTACAAATCTCCAGTGGGAAAAGAGCCTCTGCAGTAGGCTGGGTGTCTTGGGGTGTCTTTATTCTTCCTAGCATAAAGAGTACCAATTAAATGCAATTTTATTTTTTATTCTAGATGTGTAAACATGTTCAAAGCTTTTCAGAATTCAAAAACTACTTGTAAAAATGCACTATTGTAGAAGAGGGGAAGAAACATTTGGAGATTTCTTTGTATAAAAAAAAGAGAGTAACTATTTCTAAAAATGCCTAATTTCTAAAAATGAAAAGCAAAGAAAACAAGGTGCCCCAAGCCTGACTGCTGCCTGCTCAGTGCTGCTTGTGCCCAGACAAAGAGCTCAACCAGTGCTGGTGGTACCACCCAGACATCAGAGCTGAAGCCCAAAGGTGATGCTGGAATTAAGCCCATCCCTGGCAGGAGGAGCCCACCTTCAGTCCTGACTGGGAACCAGGGCCAGCACCTTTGGGGTCAGAGGGTCCTGTTCTGGGTGGTGGTGGCAGAGCAATAAGCTGCTAAGGCAGCCGTGGCAGGGACAAAGGACACTGGCTTGGGGATGGCCGGTGACAGGTACCAGGTGTCTCCAGCTGATGGCTTTGACTGCTCTTCTTAGACTGCAGGGGCGTTCCTGTGGAGAGAGGAGTGGCTGAGGCCCCAGCTGCCGCTGGCACACAGGGACCCTCCTGCACTGCAGGGCCCAGAGCTGGCAAGGCTCCCCAGCACGGCTGGAGCTGCTGGCACACCTTGGCCCAGCTGCACAGCTGCCCCTCAAGGCCCCGGCCAGCAGGGGATGGCTCTGGGCAGGGTCCCTGGCCAGGAGCAGGCCCCAGAGCGTGTCTGCCTTCCAAGGGCAATCTGGTCCCTGCTCTTTCTCCTCCCCACCTTGCTTTGCCTCTGCCCGATGCTCCTGGGGCTGCTCTTGGCCCCGCAGCCTCAGTGGGAGCCAGCACTGGCTGCAGCCCCAGCGGGCTCCCCAGGACAAGGCCTAGCAATTAAGAGGCCAATTAAAGACTGGGCAGCAGCAGAACCCTCAGCACCATTATGTGGACAACCACTGACCATCCACAACTCCACAGCAGCCTCACTGGGAATGTTTCCTTTCTACAAGCAGCCATCAAATGAAGCTGTTTGAGGGGGAGAGCAACAAAACACTCAGCAGTTTCTCTTCCAGCGATATCAGTGTGTGATAAAGCAAAAGAAGAGGACAGTCGACCAAACAATCAGCCCCACCAATACCCCTAGCAAGATGCATTTTCCCAGAGAGAAACGCTTTCCTGTGCCCTTCTGGGAATCAGGAACACCTGTTGAGGTGCTGGCTGCCTCTGTGGGAGCAATGGGGAGCGTGAGCCCGTGCTGTGCTCCACTGCTGAGCAGACAAATCGCTGGATATGGCCAGAACATTCTTTGTTTCCCGCAGAGCTGGTACCTGCAGGCACCTTGGCACCCCTTGGCACAGGCTGTGCCACCCAACAAAGCCCAGAAGGCCGGGAGGAGAGCCCGGGGCCAGCACAGCTGCTTGGGCAGTCGCTCCTTCCAGGGACCTGGGCCCGACCCATCCCTGAGCAGCCACTGCCAGCCCCGAGGCTCCCTGCCCCGGGACAGCTCCCCCAGCCCAAGGGGACAGAGTCAGGCCCTGTCAGGACCCAGTGCAGCCCCTGCCCAGTCGGGAGCCAGGGCTGGCTGTGGCCCTGGGCTCGCAGCAGGGCTCCCGCTCGGGGCTGCTCCTGTGCCTTGGGCCTCTGGGCACTCAGGGCAGCTCCAGGAGCAGCTGCAGCGGGAGGGACCTTGGTGCATGAGTCCTGTTTCCCAGGAGCTGGGAACGAGCTCCAGAGGCCTCGAAGCTGAGGCGCCTCCAGCTTTGGCTGCTGCAGGGCCGTGCAAGGGCAGGCCCTGGGGGAAGAGCTGCTGCCACACAGCCCTGCCCAGGGCTGAGCCTGGCACAGCAATGACCTCCTGTGCCTGTGCCCGTGCCTGGCATCACTTCCCCACCTGCAATAGAGGCTGGCACCGGCCCACTGCTGCCTCTGAAATGGGGCTCCTTCTGCACAGACTTTTGGTCCATCATTTGAGAAAGAAAAAGGGACAGCTGGATCAGATGGAACTATTCCCCATTGGATAGGCTGCACCTTCAGAAGGCAATCCTTGGCAAAGTCATGGATAAGGTTCAAGAAACATTTGGGCTTCTGAGCCAGAGCCAGGGCCCTCACTCTCAAACAGCTGCCAGGCCTGAGCCTCAGGAGCAGTGAGGGGATTGCACAGGGCGAGGGCACACACGTGCACGGCTCTGTCCTGGCACCTGCAGCGATGCCCCCTGGCCGAGCTTTGGGCTCTGAGCTGGCAGCTCCCTCAGGGTGAAAGGCCTTGACCTACCCTCACCATCTCCCTGAGACTCATCCCTGAACGTGGGTTGGGAAGCCAGATCACCTTCCCCAACAGGTTCATCTGCAAAGAAAGGCAGAGCACAACAGCTCCCAGCACTGCAGGAGATCCTCAGGCTGCCTGGGGCCGGCAAAGGAGCCATGCAAGGATCAGCCCTGGGGCACAGTCCTGGGCCCTTCCCTTCCTTTCCCTCTCTGATCTTCTCTGAGGCTGCACAGAGCACACGGAAGGAAACAGTGGCATTGCACACGGGAAGAGCATTGACAGCTAAATGCTCCTTCCTCCCACTGGCAGCAATCCTGTGGGATTAGTCAGGGCTCCAGAAGGGAGCAGGGCATGGTTTACAGAATGCCTCAACCCTGAGATTATGTAAAGGAAAACATGAGAGGAGTGAGCTCTTGCCACAGTGACAGAAATTATTTTGCCAGGAAAGGTGCACTGAGAACTTGCCTCCACCATGCTCTAGAATCTTCATCCTGTCATTCAGCAGTTTTTCAAAATAATCCATGTCACGATCCCATTTCCATGGTGTTCTGGGATGCTCTTCTGCCTTAGGGAACTGGGCACTGCAAGGGGCTCGGGTAAAGCTGTGTGAGCCAGATGTGAATGGAGATGGCCAAAGCTGCAGAGGGGCCTGGGGAGCTCTGGGCTGACTCTGGTCACTCTTCACACTCTTTCCACGCCCTGTGCAACCTCCCTGGATGGGTGGCTGGAGCAGCCCAGGGCTCCTCTGGGCTCTCTCCCTCCCTCTGAGGAAAGCCTCCCTAAAGCCCTATGCAAAACCATCCCCAAGGCTCCCTGGGGAGAAGGGAGCACTGTCCAGGGAAAGGGGAGCCAGGCCGCCGGCTCACCTGCTCCCTGTGCTCGCCACGGAGCTGCCTGGGCAGCCCTGGCAGGCAGGGCCAGTGCCAGGAGGAGCAGGAGGAAGAGGCGCAGAGCAAGGGCCACGGTGCCTTGTCCTGTGCCAGTCCCGCAGCTCTTGCTGCCCCCGCTGTCCTGACACCGCTGTCCCAATGTCAGCACCACTGCCGCCGCCGCCGCTGCTGCCGCAGCAGTTGTGCTCAAGGACTGACTGCTCGGTGGCTGTGGTGCTGTGCAACCACGGGGCTCTGGGACCTCTGGGACCCCAGAGCCTGCTGTGACCTCAGCCTGCTGTGACCCCAGAGCCTGCTGTGCCCTCATGGCCTTAGCTGCACCCCCAGAGTGTACCCCCATCTGCACGAATGGACTGCCCTGATTGTAAAATGTTTTGCTCCATCAAAGGGCCATTGCTTAGCAAAACCTTTGTTTTGCCTGCTGACACTGCTGGTCAGGCTGTGTCTCTGGAGATGCTCTCCATGGCCCCCCTCTTTTCCTGGGCATGCCATTGGAGGAGGTCCAGGCCCAGATGATGGCACTAAAGGAGATGTGCCCTCCGCCCAGGGATGCTCAGCACGGGCTCCCCCAGCCCCTCGGGGCCCCGCCGCTGGTCACAGCAGCCCCTGCCTGGCTCCTGCCTGCCCGCACCGTGGGCATCCATGGCTGCTCCTGGACATGGAGCTCAGCCAGTGCTGGTGCCGTGTGGGCTGTGCTGGTGGTACCAACCAGACACGGGGGTGACAGCTCCATCTCTTCATTGAGACAGAAGGCTGCCAGGTACTGGAACAGCGACCTGCAATGGATGGAGTACAGACGGGCTGTGGTGGACAGGCACTGCTGGCTCAACTACGAGTTGTCCAGCCCGTTCCTCGTGGAGCGCAGAGGTGAGCGTGGGGCAGAGCGTGTCCCCTCGGGCTCTGCCCTGGGAATGACCCTGGAACTCCTGAAAACCTCCCTGGGAATCACCCGAGACATGTCAGCCCTTCTTGTGCCCATTCCCGGGGCCTCCTGCCCCCTCACCCCAAGTGAGGCTCTCCCAGTCCATCCCAGTCTCTCCCAGTGTCCTCATAATCCCTCCCAGTGTCACCAGAATCCCTCCCAATTCCTCAGTCCACAGCCATTCCATTCCCAGTCCACTCCCAGTCCTTCTAACCCCACTCTCAGACCTTCACCCCGTCTCCCAATGCCTTCCCAGTCCTTTCCAATCTTTCCAAGTCGTTTTCCAGTCCAATCCCAGACCTCCACCCACTCCCTTTGCCCTAATCCACTCCACTCTCTCCCAGTGTTCCCCTACTCTCTCCAGTTTCCTTCCCAGTCACTCTCAGTGCCATACCAGCCCTCTTTCATCTCTCCCAGTTCCCCCGAGCTGATCCCAGTGTGTCCCCACTCTCTCCCAGTGCCCCTCAGTGAGTCCATCTCACTGGTTCCCTCGAACTCCCAGCCCGGCCCCAGCTGCCTGCTCTGCTCTGGGATGGATTTCTACCCTGCCGAGATCCAGCTGAGCTGGTTCCAGGGCAAGCAGGAGCTCTCAGGGCATGTGGTGGCCACCGACCTGGTTTCCAGCAGCACTAGGAGCTGGAAATCCCCCCTGGCACGGGGTCAGCTCCAGCTGCCAGGTGGAGCACGTCAGCCTGGAGCACCCCCTGAGCCGGCACTGGGGCACGGCCCGGACCCCACAGTGCGGGGGGAGTGGGGGAGGCACTGAGGGGGCTGGGAGAGGGAGTGGGGTGTGCTGGGAGTAACTGGGAGGGAGTTTGAGATAGCCTGGTTAAAACTGGGAGTAGGGTTCAGGGGTCTGGAAGGGCTGAGGAGTTTAAAGGATGCTGTGGAGAGTCGGATGGGGTTCCAGGGGTCCTGGTGGGCACTGGGAGGGAGTCTGGGGGTGCTGGGTGCAATTGGGAGGGATTTGAGTGAACTGGGTGGGGCTGAGAAAAGATCAGGGATTGGAAAGCAGGAGTTGGAATGAGGCTGGTTGTGCTGGAAAGAGACTGGGAGGGTCTTGGTGAGTCCTGGTGGGGCTGGGAAGAGACTGGGAGAAAGACTGGGGGTCCTGGGGTGGTGGGGGGCAAATGGGTCGGGGTTATGGGATCCTGAGAAGGAGGGGATCTGGTGGATCCTGGGTAGGCTGGGAAGAGAGTGAGAGGAGGTTTCAGGGAATCCTGACTTTGGCTGGCAGCAATTGAGAATGTGATTAGAGGCGATTTGGGTATCTGTGAGAGGTTTTGGGGGGTCCTGGCCCCTGCGGACCCCAGAGACGCCGCCAGACACCGCCCAAAGCAAGGTGCTGATGGGGATCAGGGTCTCCTTGTTGGGCTTTGTCTTCCTGGCGCTGGGGCTCGGCTTCTACCTGTGCAAGAAGGTGACGGGGGGTCCCGGAGTGTGTGTGCTCTCCCTGAGGACCCCTGGCTCAGTTTCACCCCCTTTTCTCTGCCCACAGAGCTCCTGACCCAGCAGCGGCTTCAGCCCCTCCCCGTGGCCTCGAGCCCAGCCAGAACCCCCTGCTCCACCCCCACGCTGATTTTGGGAGTGTTGTGTGTCCCCCCCAGCCCCGCAGTCACTCTGCCCCAGCTCAGCTGCTCCCAGTGCTCCAAATAAATCTTCCCAGTTTGCCGCAGTCCCGTTTATTGTGGGGCGGGACTGGGGAGGGACTTGGGGGGACCCCGCGGGGGGATCGTGATTGGGCGGGGAGGGTGGGGCCCAGGTGGGGAACACTGGGTGCTGCGGGTCTGCCCGGCAACCGGTGAGTCATCACAGCTGCTCTCGCTGATTGGCTGAATCTTCTCCACCGCATTCTCTGATTGGCTGAGGAGAGGCCCGGGAGTTGAAAGAAGGAACAGGAGAGATCCCGCCCCGAGCACCGGCACGGGAACAACAGACCCAGCCTGGGCACAGCGAGGGAATTTATTACCAACCACATCACAGCAGCACAAGGAGAAGGGAGAGAAATCTCTCCAACCCCTTCGCCCCACCCAACACGGATCACCAGGACCACGGATCACCAGGGCTCTGCCCAACGGGGGTCACTGGGGATCATCCAACACCGATCCTCCCATGAGGGATGGAGCTGGAGCAGAGCACGAAGCTCTTCCCACACTGGGGACAATCACAGGGCTTCCTTTATTGGTGGCTTCGTTGGTGTTGGGTCAAGTGAGAGCTCGTGGAGAAGCCCTTCCCACACTCAGGACACTCGTAGGGCCTCTCCCCGGTGTGGATGCGCCGGTGGGCACTGAGGGTGGAGTTGTGCTTGAAGCCCTTCCCGCAGGCGGGGCAGCGGAAGGGCCTCTCCTCTGTGTGAATCCGCTCATGTCTGAGGAGATTGGAGCTGCTCTGAAACCTCTTCCCACACCTGGGACACTCGTAGGGCCTCTCCCCAGTGTGGATGCGCTGGTGTTTTCTCAGGCTGGAGCTCCACCCAAAGCTCTTTCCACATTCCAAGCAGGTGTAGGGCCGTTCTCCTGTGTGGATCACCTGGTGCTGCAACAGGTAAGATATTGTCCTAAAGCTGTTCTCACATTCCCCACACTCGTAGGGCCTCTCCCCACTGTGCATTCTCTGGTGCCGGATCAGGCTGGAGCTGTAGCTGAAATCCTTCCCACATTCCAAGCACCTGTGGGGCTTCTCCCCTCCATGAGCCTTCTCCACCACCTCTGAGCTCTGACTGAATCTCCGGCCGCCTTCCCGGCACAGGGAGGGTCTGTCCTCCTCAGAGCTCCCTGGGCTGGGTTTGCAGCCCCTCCTCCTGAGGAAACTCTGGGGCTTTTCCTCCTCCTCCATCTGCCCACACCTTGGGAACAAAAAATCCTGGTTTGGGAGAAAACAAGAGGAGAGGGCCTTGGGTTGGGGAGCTCTTCCCTGCCCAAGTGCAGCTCAGGAAGACATTGGGCATCTTGTGTCTGTAAGAACCAGCAAAACACCAAGATTCAAACCAAAACCCCTCCAAACATCACGATACAGATCAAAATTACTCGAAATATCCAGATTCAGCCAAAACTCCCTCCAAAATATAAACATTCAGGCCCCCCAAAGTAACAAAAGCACCGACATTTAGCCCAATAAAGCTAAGAAACGCCAAGATTCACCCCACTGAAAATAGTGGATTTTTCTTCCCGGTCACCTGGTGCATGTGGGGAGTGCAACGCTCTTGGGGCTGGGGGAGAGGCTGCAGCTACAGAAAGGGGTGGAACCTTGAGCTGCTTCCTGTTCCGCCTCCTCCTCCTCCTGTGTCCCTACTCTTCCTCACACTCCTCTTCGTCCTACTATTCTTCCTTCTCCTGCACAATCCCACCTTCTCCTCCCACGTGCATTCTTTTACCATTTTGTTCTCCAACCCTGCTTCTCCTTCCCTTCTCCTGCTGCCCCCAGGCCCAGCACCCACTGCCGGCTCCCTCTTCCCCCCAAACCCACAGCATCCCAGCGCAGGGGCAGCGATGGAGCTGGGGCAGCTCGGGCTGGGGCAGCGCTGGGCTCTCGGCCGCTCCCGCCCGCACTCGCTCCCCACTGCAGCCGCTGCCGCCACCACAGCGCGGGGGGGCCCGGCCTTGGCGCTCCCCGCTCCCCCCTCCCCAAATTCCCCTGGCGGGGGGCGCTGGGGCCGGGAGACAGACGAGTGACAGATCAGGGGGGCTGGGAAGAGTCGGCAGCCAGAGAGCACTGAAAATCTCAGCAGTGACTACAGTGGGATCTTCGGGGACTAAACATGGCAGGGCACCCATGGAGGGTAGAAAGGGAAAGCCAGGAAGGGCTCCCGGCAAAAGGGATGATGATCCCAAAATATCTCTGAAGGGTCCCTTGGGAGCATGTTGAGGGAGTTTGCACATTGTCCCAGAGAGAATCAAGGCCATGGACCCCCAGGGGGGCAATAAGGGAAGTCCAGAAGGGATTTAGACAACAGGGGATGGATGCTGTTGCTGTGCTGGGAAGGGATTGGGTGAAGGGCAGTGTGCAGGAATATGGCTCAGGCAAGAAGCAGCAGGAGGAATCTTTGTGGCAAGAAAAAGGATGATGTAAAAGACGAGGAAGAGAAAAATACTGAGGATGGGCATTTTTTTCAGCAGGCTCTTATCCTCAGAAGTTGCCAGCTGATCCAGATCGTTTGTATCCGCGGTTCCCAGGACAGGCACACAAGGAGGTGAGGATTGCAGGGGGTTTCTCTGTGCTGGGCAGCGGCAGGAGCGGGCGCAGAGGGGCGGCACCGGGAGCACGGGCTGGGGGCCTGTGGGGAGCTGCGGGGCCGGGCCGGGGCTGTGGGGCAGCCGGGGCTCAGCGCCGGGCGCTGCCTGAGCCCAGCAGCCGCCGGCAATTGCAGGCCCGGCAGTGGCCCCCGGCCCCCAGGAGGCTGCGGGACGCCCCGGCCGCTGCCCGGCCCCGTGGAGCTGCCGGCCCTGCCCGCCGGGGGGGCCGCGTTTGGACACTGCGGCAGGACAGGCACCGGCTCTGGGATACGGGCTGGGCACGGCAGCGACAGCACAAGGAGCAGCAGGAAGGAACAGCTGGGAAATGGGCATTGGACGTGCAAGGATCGAGATTAGCTTTTAAGCATTTTCCTTGGGTCACTGCAGAAAGGAATGATTTTGCAGAAAGCTCAGCAGCTGTCAGAGGATGAGCACCCCCAGGCACTGAGGGGGCTGCAGGAGGGGCAGAAGAAGCCCCTGGAGCAGTTGGTCACAAAGGCACAGCAGGGGAATGCAAGAAGGGAGGAGGAAAAGGCCAAGGCCATGGCCATGGCAGAGTTTCTACAGCCCCTGAGGGATGAACCCCAGGGCCCAAGGGGGCCCCAGCACCCAGGGGCTCTCACATCCTTACACCATCCTGAACCAGGTTCCCTCCTCACACTGCCACCATTCATTCCTTAATGGCAAAGATGCTTTCTGGGGATGCCCACTCACACAGGATGGTAAACTGTATTTTGCCCTTGACTGGGAGCAAGAGGTAGAAGGGAAAATGGAAAAGACATGGACGGTCCTTCTGCAGGGATGCACGGAAGCACCAGCCTTATTCGGGGAAGCCTTGCAGAAAATATCACAAGAATTTACCGCACCCCCAGGGATTGGGTTAATGCAGGATGTGGATGACTTGCTGCAATCAGGAGGACAAGAGGTGGTAGAAGAAGCCTCTGCAAATTGGCTGAATGTTCAGGCTAAAAAAAGCATCTTTGATTATTTGAAAAAAAAAGAGCAAATGCTCTAAAAAATAGTTAAATATTTGGGACGTATTCTGACTGTAGGTTTGTGGTGTATTGACCCAGAGAGGGTCTGGAGAATCTCAGAAGTAATCCAGGACTGAAAAGGAGGTGCAAGAATTCTGAGCAGTAATAGGATATTTTGCAGGACCTGGATTGATGATTCTGTTCTACCCATAACATTGTATCACTTTCTAAACCTCAATAGCCTCAAGGTTGTGGTAAGGACAGGAGAAAAGGAACAAAAGCTGAGAAAATGAAAAATAACAAAATGATTAGTGCCCCAGCTATGACTCTTCCAGACTCAGAAAAGAAATTTGTATCCTAGGTGTGTTATAAGTACATATTATATTATTGTCTTTTTGCAAATATTAAAATGAATGCTGTCTGTTGGAAAACTTTGCTGTATGAACATAGTTTCTTATAGCTCTGCGATTAACAGAACTTATAAATAGTAGTGATAAATATATTTTTTTGGACTACAACATTTTGATGTAAAATCTTTTGTTCATGTACCTAACTCAGGGAATGGAAAAAAGATAATCAAGAAATTGTTCACATTCTTGGATTATGGAACACCAGAATCCCAGGGCAGGAAAAAATAATGATTTACAGGTTGGAGAGAATGATTCTGAATAATGCATGAAGGTCTATGAATATGCAACATGTTGCTGCATTTAGGAAGTGTTTTCTGAGTTAGTTAGAGAAAGGGGAGAATGGGGAATAGCTACTGACAGATGAGATGGATGTCCTCGTGGTCTGGCCCAAGAGACTCCGGTGTCCTCGTGGTCCCAGCCAATAGACACGTCTTCTGTGGGGAGATCTCAAAGGCTTCTCCAGAGGGTCGCTTTCTTATAGTCCTTTTCCAAAGTGAGTAGAGTCTGGCCAAGAGGTGGGAGATTTATGGGCCATTGTGAGGTGCTCGAGACAGAACATGCAGTGGTGCTCCGAGAAGCAGCTGTAGGTGCAGTACCTGTTCAAAGGCTCTGTACCGTGGACAGCACAGCAAGCACAGAGCACCAGCAAACAGTCCCTTGGCCAGCATCCACCTCGGCCAGGCCAGAACTCCTGTCCAGAAGCGGGTGGGGGTCCTTGGGACAGCCTCTATCCTCGCGATGGTCGTGAGGCAAATGAGGGAAACTCCAGACTGACTCTTACAAGAGCCTTTGCTCCACATTTTTCTATTCTGTCACAATGGTCTCCATCACTCTGTGAGGCAGCAACATGAAACATGAAACAGAGGACATTTGCTTCCATGCGATTCCACGGTGTCACAATGGTCTCCTGGTTTCCATGGGTTTACAATTGACACTTGGTTCCCCAAGATTCCACGGCGCCACTGTGCTCTCCTGTGATTCACAAGGCTGTGCTGTGTCACAATGGACACTTGCTTCCTTCAAGGCTGGAGATGTCCCAGTGGCACTGGGTTTCCATCAGGCCACTCTTTGTCACAATGGAGCTTTGGTTCCATGAGATTCCACTGTGCTGCAATGTTCTCCAGGGTGCCATGAGGCTGTTCGTTGTCACAGTGGGGCCTTGCTTGCACGAGCCTTGGCACAGTCCCAGTGGCACATAGGTGCCATCAGGCCCTGCCATGTCACAATGGACACTGGCTTCCATGAGATTCCATTGTTTCACAGTGCGCTCCCAGATCTCACGAGACCTTGTTCTGCCACCATGGAGTTTTGTTTCTATTAGGCTTGGCAATATTTCCATGGCCCTTGTGTTCCTTGTGGCCCCTCTCTGTCACAATTGACCCTTGGTTCTGTTGCATCACAATGCTCCCTAAGTTTCCATGACCTGCCCTGTGTCTCAATGGACACTGGATTCCACAAGAGCTGGCAATGTCCCAATGGCACCTGTCTCCTATTCAGTCCCACTTTGTCAAAATAAAGACTTGGTTCCATGAGATTCCACTATGTTACACTGTTCTCCTTATTTTCCTGAGCATCTGATGTGTTCACAATTGACCCTTGTTTCCTTGAGATTTGATTGCATCACAGTGGTCTCCTTGGTTTCATAAAGCCCACATTTGTCACAACAGTTCCAGCATATTCAATTGCAACACAGTGGTCTCCACCAATCTATAAGGCAGCACTGTGAAATTGTGGACACTTGGTTCCATCAGATTCCATTGGGTAACCATGTTCTTCTTTTCTCCATTAGGCCTGGTTCTGTCAGAATGGATGCTTGCTTGCATGAGCCTTGGAAATGTCCCATTGGCTCCTGGGTTCCATCAGGTCCTGCTCTCTTTAAAATCTACCATTCCATTGCCTCACAATGGTTCCCTTGGTTCCCTGACACCCTGCTGTCTCACAATGCAGTCTTGATTTCTTGAGATTCCCTTGTGTCACAATGGTCTCCTGTGTTCCATTATGCCCAGTTGTGTCACAATGGACACTTGGTTCCATGAGCAGTGGCAGTGTCCCAGTGGCACCTGTGTTCCATGACACCCTGCTGTGTTACACCTGACAGTTTGTTCCATGAGATTCCACGGAGTCCCAAGGGTCACTTGGGTTCCATGAGGCCTCTCTGTTCTGACAATTGACAGTTGGCTCCATCAGATTCCATTGCCCCACAATGTTCTCCTGGGTTCCAAGAAGCCCCATTTTTTGTGACTTCATCTGTCACAACAGACCCTTGGTTCCATGAGGTTCATTGGTGTCCCCATGGTCTCCTTGGTTCCAGGAGCCATCACAAGGTCACAACAGACCCTTGGTTCCATGAGGATCCTGCATCAGGACTTCCCCTATGGCCCAGCAGAGCTCATCTGTTCTGTCCATCAGCTGGGGCCATCACTCAGGGCATCTTCCCCCTCTCAGGAATTGCTGAGATAACCCAGGCCCCACATCTGTCCTGTCCTCAGTTCTCTCTGGTGCCAGGGGGGTGGAATTCCCAGCTGACCATGAACATCTGACCTTGAGAGCAGACTGAAGGGAGATGAGCCTTGAATTTCTTGAGTGATACACACTTCACTTTACAAACTGTAGAAGCCACACAGAACTTTCACCAAGCAGAAATCTTCTGCATAGTCCTTGCAAACAGGTAGGGCTTCTCTCTCAAGTCTGGATGCAACTTTGTGGTTCCTTTTCTGGAAGCTGAGTGAAAGGGCTCCCTGTGAACTCCCTCATCAGTTTGGTGGTAAGTTACATTAACTCCTGATCTCTGCTATTTCTTCACTAAGTGTAATATAGGAAACTTTATTGTGCACTGTGTTTGTATCTATCTGGCTTATTTTGTTCATCCTGTGCAGTCAGTAGTCCATTTAAAGTCTCTTGTCTGTTAATCTTGAGTCCATTCAGTGAATTATTAATTTTATAATAGACCTAATCAGCCATTCTAAAGAACATGAGAGCAGGAGCAATTTGGGCTACAAGTCACCTGAAACAGAGCTACTACAAGAAACCTGAGCATAAAGCAGGACTTCCACTCCATTCAAAACATATTTTATTTAAAAGCAAAAAGAGTGAATATCTTTTTTACCATTTATTTTTTTCCAGTTTACGGATTTATATCAGCAATCTCCAGTTATATTGATCCCTAGCACCTCCTAATGCAGTCTGAACAGATATGAAAATCAAGACCCTTTTTGGCTGACAATCAATGACACTTTGTCCTTGCCCATACGCCACCATTTCCCCCATCCAATTCCCAGGACTCAGAGCAGCCTTGTGCAAATCTGAGCTTTCTCTGCTCCACGCTTTGAAGCAAAAATCAAATGGTTAAGAGCTTAGCTGAGAGATAGAAGCTGTACATATAATGATTACAGTAAAGGCATATAGAAAGTGGTTCCATGGGGTCCTGCACTGTCACATGAACCCTTAGCTCCATGGGCCCTGCAGGGTCACAAGGGTCTCCTCGGTTCAGGGGTGCCTGTGGCAGGACGTCCACCCACCCCTACCACAGATAGTCAGTGCATAAAGAGATAACCCAGGCTGAGAGACCCAGCAAGGGATCATCTCTGGGGCCAAAAGGGCTCAGGCCTCAGCTCAGAATCAACATCTTAGTCTGGAGAGCAGATGTGGGAAGAGATAAAAGAAATATTCTTGACTGAGAGACACTGTTTTACAAACTAAAAGACATATGAGTTATCAGAGAGGCAGAAGCCACCACATACACACCCTGAAGGTGTAAAGGGCTTCTTCTTGTAGTTTGCACACAGATTCCACGGGTGCTTCCCTGGGGATTGAGGGAAAGGATCTCGATGTGAGACTCCACCAACAATTGGATGGTAAGATACATTGAATCCTAAGTTATATCTTTGCTAGCTGTAATATTAAGAGGTACCTTTAACCTCGTGCTGTATATACCTGGTAGAAGTCTCTTTTTGTCCTTATTCCTGTGTAGTAATGGTTTAAGTCTTATATCTGTTAGTTTTCTGTCTATTAAATAAAGAATTCATGCTATAATAGACCGAATTAGCCATTATTAAAGATATTGCAAATGAGAGTGAGTTTTTGGGTGCTGACCACCTCAATAAAGACACTGCCTGCTGCCAGAGGCCTGGGCAAAGGGCAGGCACTTATCTAAACCCCCACAATTGCCCCCCATAACCGTGCCACACAGTGCCACAATTGCCCCTTGGCCTGGCAAGCCCCTGTAGTGTCACAATGGACTCCTCAGTTCCGTGGGGCTGCAAAGTGTCACAATGGCCACTTGTTCAATGAGATCTGTTGTGTCACAGTAGTCTCCATGATTCCATAAGGCTCTGCAATGTCACAACAGACGATTGGTTCTGTGACACCCCAGAGTGTCACAGTGGCCGCTTGGTCCCATTGAGCCCCACAGTGTCACTAGGGTCCCCTTGGTTTCACAGGGCTCTGAAGTGTCACAATGGCTCTTTAAAAAAGCCTCAAACTTTTAAAATGGCCTCCATGCTTTCATGAGGTCCTGCTGTGTCACAATGGACCCTTGGTTCTGCAGTGTCAGAATGCCCCCTTGGTCCTTTGGAGCCTCACAGTGTCACTATTGTGCCCTTGGTTCCATGAGTTCCTGCAGTGCCACAATGGTCTTTAGGTTAGATGAGACCTCAAAGTGTCATCATGGTCTCCATGGTTCCATGAGGCCCCACTGCTTCAAGATGGCCTCCTTGGTTCCATGATGCCCAGTAGTGTAAACAATTATCTCCTTGGTTCCATGGTGTCAGAATGGACCCTTCATCCCATGGAGCCCCACACTGTCACTGTGGTCCCCTTGATTCCATGAGGCCCTGCTGTTCTAAAATGGCCCCTTGGTTAAACAAGGCCCTGCAGTGTCACAATGGACCTTTGGCTCCATAAAGCCCCACTGTGACACAATTGGGCCCTTGGTTCCGTGAGGGGTGGCACTGTCAGAATGGCCCCTTTGTTTCATGGAGCACCACAGTATCAGAATGGTCTCCATGCTTCTACAGGGCCCCCAGTGTAACAACAGACCCTTTGTTCCATGAGGCTCCACAGTGTCACCATGGACTCCTTGGTTCTGTCTGGCTCTGCTGTGCCACAATGGCCCCTTGGTTCCATGAGACCTTTCTCTGTCACAATGGAATTTTGGTTCCAGGCGTTTCTGTGGTGTCACAATGGTCTCCATGGATCTGCACTATCACAATGGACCATCAGTGCCATTGGGCCCCGCTGTGTCCAAATGGATTTTGGTTTCATGCAGCCCCACAGGGTTAAAAAGGGCCCTTGGTTCCATGGGATTCTATTGTGTCACAATGGAGCCTTTGTGCCATGAGGTTCCACAGTGTCACAGTGGACTCCTTGGGTCCCTGAGGCCACAATGTTACCAAATCTCCAATATATAAGAATAAGACTCTTTGAAACTAATCTGGTGTTAAAAAGGGCATAATTTATTCAGGCCTGAGGTCCAGCAGAGGATAACACCTAACCTCATGCGGACATGTGATTCTAAGAGCGTGTGGCTTAATTTCAGTCACTACATGTGCATTACAATTTACCCATTTCCATAGAAGTCATGCCTATTTCCCAGTTATAGTCCGTGATTTTTCTATCACTGCAGCCTTGAGCCAGATGTCTTCTTCATTTCTTCCAACTGTCCCAGCTGGGAAAGCAGGCCACAATGCCTTGTTTCTCTGCTGAAAGTTCATAGGCGCATGAAGTTCACAGGAACATAGGCACAGTAAAACTTGAATTAAACACTTTTGGTATCAAGGCCAAGGCTCTGTGTGTCCAGGCAGAGGCAGGCAGGAGGCAGAGCTGTCAGCAAAGGAAGGGGCCAGCGAGGTGGGGCAGCCGGGGGATGACGACAGCCTGCAGGGACAGAGGCGCAGGGCATGGACACCGTAGGACAGCCTGGGCTGCAGAGGGCACAGGGATGGGCAGCAGCTGAAAGGCCCTGACACAGCCAACTCCTGCAGCACTTGGGCCATGCAGGCTGGCCCTGGGCCTGAGGCCAGCAGGGGACAAGTGAGCCTTGCTGTGCTGGGGCCTCATTGCCTCCTTGTCCCTGCTCAGCAGCCTGGCAGGGGCCGCCCCATGGTGCTGCCCTTGGCATTGCACATGCCCAGAGCCCAGTGGGCCGGGAAGAGCCCTGAGCAATGAGGGAGGGACAGGATCTGCCTTGCCAGGGGCTGGGGCTCAGCCCTTGGCCCTTTGCATTCCTGAAACACATCCAGGTGTGCTCAGCATCAGAGACAACTTTCCCTTGTTTCTCCCCACCTGTCATCAGTGCCTCCAGTGTTCTGCTCTAACTGGAACCTGGGGACACTTTCTCAGTCATATCCCTCATTGAGACCCATTAAAGTTAAACATACTTTGGAGTTTGAGTCTGACTTGGAGTTCTTGAGAAGTTTTCCTTCAGCTCCCTCTCAGGGACTGATGTCCAGGTACTCCTCACTGCTGGAAAATCCCAGCTCTGCAGAGAGGGGGAAATGAGAGGAGTTTTAAAAAATTTTATTCTCTTATCAGACTCCTTGAAGGATGAAGCATAACAGATGTAAAACTCAATGCCATTCTATCTGAAGCCAACTTCTTTCCTGGTTACAGTATTTTATAAATGTTTTTCAGCCTCTTAGCTTTTGCCACACAATGATGTTAATAATTCTAACACTAATCACCTAGTGTTTTACTCCATGTAGTCTTGCCACAATACATTTTTCACAGTTCTAATTCTCCAAAATATCTGACCTTTTTGTAAGGCCATCATTTGAAACTTGTTTCTAGTTCAATCTCTCTCTCAGCAATGTCTTCTCTATTCCAGGGCCATTCTGAGTCAGCACACCTTATCTCAGAGTTTGCATACAGATGTACAAGACTGTGTGAGCTTTCAGTCAGGCTTCGAGAATCCTTTACAAATCCATTTCTCACAAATATCAATCACAGAGTGCTGCAATGATCTCTGCCCTGAAGAGAACATTAATAAAATACTGTCTTGAAAATAGGAATGGATATTTCTAAGAAGGTCTTTGTCATATTTCTCCATAACTGGAGTTGAAACACTTCCTAATGAACTGGACCAGAGCAGAGGGAAATCAAAGCAGAACCGTTGTTTTCTAGGAAACCTCTCAAGAATTCAGTCATAATCAAGCTCTAATGTTTCTGATACTGTTCATGGGTCTCGCTGATGGCCACGACTGAGAAAGTGTCCCCAGGTTCCAGTGTGAGCAGGAAATTGGAGGCAGAGATGACAGGTGGTGTGGGAAATGCAGGCACAGAGAGCTCTCAGGGCCTTGTGCATACAGGCTCAGAGATTGAGATGGATGCAAGGTTTGACCTAAGTCCTTGGAGAAATCTTGGACAATCAGAGCATTAAAAGTAAAATTGATATAAAACAAGAATATAAGTTTTTAGTTTAATTAGAAATATATTTTTAGGAAACAGAAATGAGTATTATGTAAGCAAAGCTGTATGTTAAGTAAGATAGTAAAAGATTTTAAAGCTTAGCAATGGAACCTGTTATATAGTTAGAAGTTTATGGTTTATCAGTGTAGGTTGGTGAAGTGTTCTAGGATTGGTTGAAAAATGATGCATTGTGGCAAAGCCATGAGAAGGAAAGCAATTTATGATTGGTGTAAAAGGATGCTGGCAAACTTCCCAGAAGTATTTGATTGGCTAAAAAACGAACATAAAGCATTGTAACTAAGAATGAGGCAGCTTCTGATATTATGGTGTTGGATGTAACACCTGTAATGTCTCACCCTTCTATGAGACTGACACCATGAGGCCATAAACCATCTTTTACAACATCTCTCAGTTGCCCCATCTCTTGTAATGTCAATCTCCCAAAACACAATTTTTTGACATCAGACATGACTAATGAAATCAATAGGGACTTATGGACACCAGGTCTATCCCATTAAAGTCAATATGGATTTAGGGACACCTGGCTTATCCATTAAAATCAAAGGGATTTTGAGGAAATTTGGCCCTAAAATAGGGAAATGTGAGTAAATTTGGAGGAAATCTTGGGCTGAATTCTGGGAATTTCAGTTCCAGGATCGCAGTGCCCATGCTGTGGATGTCCTGGATGAATTCCTGGAGGCCAATCCCGAATCCCTGATCTTTCACCTGCTGTCCATGCTGGATCTGTGCCTCCAGTTAAGCCCAAAAATGTCCATTTTCAACCCGAAATCTGGAGATTCCAAGCCCAAAATTGGGATTTTTTGCGCCAAAAATTTTGGGACATCAGCTCTGCCCACTGAAGTCAAAGGGGATTTAGGGACACCAGGTCTACCCACTGATAGGGTCTGATTGGGAAGAGTTACTGTTTAAACTGGGAGCACTGGGAAGGGCTAAGGGGGCACACTGGGGTGACTGGGAGCACTGAAGCAAAAGTGGGACCACTGGGAGGGATTTATAGAGATAAATGGAGATAAACAGGACTCCAGGTCTAACCCATTGAAGTCAATAGGAATTTAGGGACAGCAGGTCTACCCTTTAAAGGCAATGGGGTTAAGGGGCACCAGGTCTACCCAATCAAAGCAAGGAGGATGTTTGAGACACTCGTTTTCGGGGGGAGCCCAGGAGTTTTTCGTGATCCAGGTGTCCAAGGGGTATCCACTTGTATCCAGGTGATTTCTGGGGGTACCCAGGTGATTTTTGGGAATATCCAGGTGTACCCAGGTGATTGTTGAGGGGTATCCAGGTGATTTTTGGGCAGTATCCAGGTGTACCCAGATAAGCTTTGGAGATATCCAGGTCATTTTCGGGGCACCCAAGTGCCCTGACTCACCCTGACAGGCCAGGAGAAGATGATGGCCACCATCCTCCCAGTCGACGTGGACTCAGATGACCCTTGGCAGTTGTGGGGCTGTCGGGGGGCACCCCAACATTCAGAGGGTACCCCAAACCTCCAGGTGAGGACATCAGGGGTAGGAGGGAGCCCTGAGTTACCTCGGAAGAGGATGCAGGGCAGGTACACCCAGGTGCTTTGGTCCATGGGGTTGGTGAAGATGGTATTCTGCAGCAGCTTCAGCTCTGGGGTGGGCAAAGGAGGCACCCCAAAATCTCAGGAGGACAGCAGGGGAAACCTCAATATCTCAATGGGGGCACCCAGGTATCCAGGAGTTCAGGTCTACCCACTGAGGTCAAAGGGGATTTAGGAGCACCAGGTCTACCCATTCAACCCGACAGAACCCACCAGCTCCCACTTTAGGTGATGGAGGGGCTGGAAAATTTTGGGGGTCCTGCAAAATTGGAGGAGTTTTTTTGAGGAATCCCTCACCTTCCTTCAGCCTTCCAGGGGGCAGTGCCCTTGCCGTAGTTCCTGGTGGGCATCAGCAGCCCCAGGCAGTGTTGCCAGGCCGAGAACTTGGAGAAGTTGGAGCTCAGCAAGGCCCTGGTGAAGGCCAGCTCAGCCTTGAGGTCCTGCCTGGCTGCAAGTGCCCACCAGTGTTCCCAGGTGGGGACTTGGAAGGTACCAGTATAAACCAGTAAGCACTTGGAGCCACTCCTGAGCCTCTGAGCCCATGGCAGCAGCTCCCAGTATACAAGTAAGCCCACCACAACCTGAAGTCACTCCCAGTAGGTCCCAGGTCCCATCCCAGTATAAATCAGTAAGGCCAGCATCCCCAGAAGTTGCTCCATGTAGAGTGCCAAGCATCCCCAAGCTCCATCCCAGTATAACCCAGTACACCCCAGTATAACCCAGTAAAATCCAGAATATCTCACCATAACCCAGTATAAACCACTACAACCCAGTCACCCCCAGGAACACATCCCACTATAACCCAGTGGCCCCCAGCACCTCATCCCAGTATAAACCAGTATAACCCAGTATAACTCACAGTCGGCCACCAGGTCCTCCCAGCCAGCAGGGGGCACTCACACACCCCTGCTCCCTTTCCCAGTAGAACCCAGTACAAATTATTAACACCTCAGCACCTCATCCCAATGCAAACCAGTATAACCAAGTAACCCCCAGCACACTATGGCAGTATAACCCAGTATAAACCAGTAACATCCGAGCACCCCATCCCAGTACAAATCACTATAACCCAGTACAGCCAATACACACAGTGCTAGGTCCTCCCGGACACTCACACACCCTCTCCCAGTATAACCCAGTATAACCCAATACAACCCAGTAAACCCAGCCCCGTCCCAGCACCCGCTGGACCCCATCCCAGCACAAATCAGTACAAACCAGTACAAACCATCCAGCCCACTCACAGTTGCAGGGGTCGGCCACCAGGAGGTGCTCACACAGTGCCAGGTCCTCCCGGCCAGCAGGGGGCGCTGCAGTGTCCAGTGTGACCCTACAGAACCAAGGAAACCCCTGTGACACTGCGGGGCCCCACGGAACCAAGAGTCCATTGTGAGACACCTGGGCCACGTGGAGCCAAGGAACCATTGTGACACTGGGGAAACTCATGGCACCAAGGGGCCACTGTGACATTGTGGGGCCTCATGGAACCTGTGAGCCATTGTGACACTGCACGGCCTTGTGGAACCAAGGAGACCACGGTGACACTGTGGGGCCCATGGAACCAAGAGTCCATTGTGACACTCTGGAACTACAGAGACCATTGCTGAGAGTATGGAACCTCGAGGAGCCAAAAGTCCATGTGACAGTACAGAACCTCACAGAACCAAGACTGCATGGTGGCACAGCAAGGCCTCGTAGAGCCAAAGAGTCCAAAGGTCTAAAACAGTTCTTGCACGGTTCTGCCTTGGGGAAGGGGAACTTCAATGGTGGAAGCTTGGGCTGGCACACACTAATCAAAGGTGTCTGCTTTCAATGAGGAAATTCAGGACTTTTAGATAAAAAAAAAAAAAAGGAAAACCATCTCTTTTCCTGAATGTTGCCAATTCTCCAAATTAAGCAGATTCCAGGTGAGTGAGGACAGACAGGATGGAGTTGGGGAACATGAAGCAAGGTTGTCCACACTGGGTCAGACCTCAAGGCACAGCTTCTGTGAGCAGGCCAGACCTCCTGAGGAGAGACCTTGTATCAACATCAACCACAGAATGCTGCAATCACATCTGCTCTAAAGAGAATAGCAATGAAATACACCCTTCAAAATAGGAATGGGTATTTCTTAGAATCTCTTGGAAATATTTCTCCACAACTGGAGTTGAAAATATTCCTAATAAATGGCACCAGACCAGAGGGAAATCAAGGCAGAGCCATGGTTTGTCAGGACGAGCTTGATCTCAGTCAGCCCCGTGGTGCATTTGGTGCTGAGCCCTTGAACATCAGGGCCTGAGAGGAGATTGCACAAACCTTTCCAGGAGTCCAAGTCAGAAGAAAAACCCAAAGTGTCTTGAGGCATTAATGGGTCCCACTGAGGTTCATCCCCAACACAGGCTCCTCATAGACTCCTTGGAGGAGAAAACTGGACACCAGGATTGCCCAAAAACCTCTCAGACACTCAGAGAGGAAAGGAAAATCCAAAGTACCTTTAAAACCTTGAGTATCTCAAAGTATTAATGAGCCCCACTGAGTGTGAATACAAAGCTCTCAAGGGACTAATTAAAGTAGATAATTGGGGGCATCATTGCATAAACTACTAAAAGAGTTGGTGTCAAAATGGAACCTCCAAGTACCATAAAAAAACTGAGTACCTTAAAGCATTAATGAGCCCCACTGAGTATCATTACTGACAAAGGTTCTCAAGGGACTAATTAAAGCAAATAATTAGAGGCCTTGATTGCACAAAGGTCTCAGAGACTCCAAGGCAAAAGCAAAACCCAAAGTCCTGTGAAAAACCTGCAGTCCCTGGGAGCATGAAGGAGCCCCCAGGGCCATTCCTGACCAAGGCTCCCCAGGGACTCGTCCCAGCAGATCCCTGAGGCCACTGGGATGTGGGGGGATGCTGAGGGCAGGACAAGGGGTGACAGTGGCCAGCCTTGCTGGGGCTGTGCCAGGAGGCCTCAGTGGCTCAGGACAAGGTGTCTCCTCACAGCCCTTGGTGGCCCAGACCCTGCTGTGCCCCAGGGCACCAAGACTTGGCTTCTCTTTGTTCTCACCTGTCATCTCTGCCTCCAATTTCCTTCTCTAACTGGAATCTGGGGACACTTTCTCAGTTGTGTCCCTTAGTGGGACCCATTAAAACTTTAAGAACTTTGCAGTTTGATTGTGACTTGGAGTTCTAGAGAGGTTTCTTCAGCTGTCTCTCAGGGACCGTTCAGGGCCTCAGCACGAACCCCAAGAGGGTCATTAAAGTCCTTGTGCTGTGTCTGTGCTGCTGAGCTGGGCTGGGCTCCTGGCACAGAGGCAGCTCCTGGCAAAGGCAGTGCTGCAGAGAGACAGCTCTGCCCAGGAGCAGCTCCTGTGCACAGCCCACAGCTTTTAGAACCTTCCAGGAGGACTCTCAGGGCTGCTGCAGTGCAGGGGATGTGGCCCTAAGGCAGGGCTGGGTTTCCCTGCTGCAGCACCCGAGGCACAGCCCCAGGCAGCTCCTGTGTCCAGGCTCTGCTGCAGGGCTGAGCAGCCGGGGCTGCAGCCAGGGGTGCCCAGGGCTGTGGTGCAGAGCAGGGTCCTGCAGCCCAGGGCGCTGTGCTGGGGCAGGGACTCTGCTGCCTGCCAGGGACAGCTCTCAGCCAGCCCTGGGAGCTGCTCCCAGCACTGGGGAGAAGCTGAGGGGGCAAGGAGAGACCCTGAGCAGGGCAGGTGCTGCTGCTGAGAGGGGCTGTGTGGGGCAGGGCTGCTCCCAGCTCCAGACCAGCCTGGGCACAGCTCCGGAGGACACTTCCCAAAAGAGGGTAAGCCTGGGACTGGTGCAAAGATCAGAGGTTTTCTTGAGAGTATTTTCAATTTCTTCTTTGGAGAAGGATGAAAAAGTTGGGGTGATGACAAAAATATTTTTGCTTTTTGTACATTTTTCGTATATTCATAGCTCTGAAAACTACTGTTATATAGTTATAAAACTATAATCCTTAATGGACACTATTAAACTCTTAATTAACTCTATTAAACTACTATTATATACTTATATACTATAATCCTTAATTAATTCTAGTACATTTCCTAACCTTTCTCTTAGGTTTTAGAATAATAAGCTGACCTTCTAAATACATTCCAGAAATACTGTATAGTCTTATTATCAGGAAGACGACCTACAAGAACAATTATTTTTCTAATCAGAATGTGAGCAGTCATAACAAAATTGGGGCAACGAAGCCTTGGACCTTTTCCAATGGGTTCACCCAAGGGTGTGTAACATGGGAAACTGAATGCCCTATTGGATATTCCTGTTAAATATCCTAATTAATCAACCTTAATAAGGTGTTAAAATCAGGGCTAGGTGTGCCCCATCCACACTGGAACACCTGGAAGGTTCTGATAAAAGTCTGTTTTTTACTTTACTGTTCTAACACTGTTTCAAGGGATTTTTTTTCTTTTGATTTTAGACAACAGGAAGATGAGAGAAGCAGAACAGGAACTGTAATCACAGAACCACAGAATATTCTGAGTTGAAAGGGACACACAGGATCATCAAAGCAATGTTTGAACATTTACAGAGACTCCAGATCTGTAACTTTGGGGGGTCAATGTCTCTGCTGGGAGCCTCCCAAAGGGCCTTCAGCCACTCCTCAGCCCTGGGCAGCACCAGCATCACCTTTGCAGGGCCCAGCAGGGCTCTCCTGAGCTGCCCTTGCCCACCTGCAGACAGAGCCTGCCCAGGCAGGGCCCTGCAGACAGGCAGGTTTCTGTAGGGCCAGGTGAGTGCACAGAGGGTGGGATGGGCTCTGTGAGCCTGGCAGGGACAAGGCAGCTCTCAGGAGGGAAATGTCCAGGCCCAGGGGGATGCTCAGGGAAGGAGAGGGGGCTGAACAGAGCGATGCTGGGGGCAGGAGGGCACTGTTGGTGTGTGGGAGGTGCCGTGCACAGCTGGGCACAGGAACACTGTCCTGAGTGCCCGGCTGTCTCTGCCCTGCCCTCCCAGGCACAGCACCACAACATCTTCTCTTGTTTCTGCACTCCTCTGATATTGTCATTGTTATCTGCTGCTCTCAGGGAGCCTCTGGGGTTTGCAGCAGCTGAGTCAGGCACTGCCCTTGGGAATCCTGCCAGGCTGGGGTGTCCATGGGAATGGGGTGTCTATGGGAATGGGGTGTCCAAGTTTCCCTGTGTCCTGTGGGGCTGAGGGCAAAGCAATCCATGGCAAAGGGGAATGAGCTGAGCCCCCTCCCTGAGATCCATCATGGACACACCCGGGGGTCTCCTTGCTGTGTCCTTCCAAACTCTGAGCTGCCCTCCTGGGTGCAAATCTGTGCCAGAGCCTCTCAGAGTTCCCTGAATGTCCCACAGGGAAGAGCAGAGATGCCACAGCTGAGGAAATGCTGTTGGGTTTGCCAAGGGAGCCGTGAGTGTCCTTTGCAGAAGAGGCTGCTGAGACCTTGCTCAGAGACATTTAGAGAGGGTGAGACATTCAGGGATCCCTCTGCTCTGGGCAGGGTCTGGTTTATCCAGGAGTGACATGGGGGTGTGATTGTGCTCTGATTGCAGTCAAAGGTGTAAAGCCAGGGCAATTGGGAACAACCCATCCAGCCTCTCACCTTGCCTTGAGCAACTGGGCCTCTCACATCTCTCAGTGGCAAACTGGGAGAGCAGCAGAAATGCTGCAGATTTCTCATATCCGAAAATCAGGAATGATGTGTGGGTAGAAAAATAATTCCTAAAACCAAAACTTGCCATAGTTTAGACTTGGGAATGCAGATGCTACCAAGCCTTCCTTCATTAAGAGTGATTCCACTGACAAATCCTGAATCTCCAGGCTTGTCCCTCTGCCACACAGCCACAAGCCCAGGACAGCAGGCCAGGGATGGCTCATCAACAGACCCCATACACAGGTCTGGCTGCTGCTGGCACACTTAGCACAACTGGAGCTCAGTCAGGGACCTGGGTGAAAGTTTCCCAGAGCAGGAACAAGGGTGGGTGAGTCACAGTGGGACAGTCTACAGGGAATGGCCCAGGTTTGGTTCAAAGCAGCCTCTGCTGACTTGTCACTGTCCTTTATCCATGAACAGATCCCCATTGCCAGAGACAGCAAATGTCCAACAGCAGCTCCATCAGCCACTTCCTCCTGCTGCCATTGGCAGACACGCGGCAGCTGCAGCTCCTGCACTTCTGCCTCTTCCTGGCCATCTCCCTGGCTGCCCTCCTGGCCAACGGCCTCATCATCAGCGCCGTAGCCTGCGGCCACCACCTGCACACCCCCATGTTCTTCTTCCTGCTCAACCTGGCCCTCACTGACCTGGGCTCCATCTGCACCACTGTCCCCAAAGCCATGCACAATTCCCTCTGGGACACCAGACACATCTCCTATGAAGGATGTGCTGCTCAGGTATTTTTCTTTGTGTTCTTCATTTCAGCAGAGTATTCCCTCCTGACCATCATGTGCTACGACCGCTACGTGTCCATCTGCAAACCCCTGCACTACGGGACCCTCCTGGGCAGCAGAGCTTGTGCCCACATGGCAGCAGCTGCCTGGGCCAGTGGCTTTCTCAATGCTCTGCTGCACACAGCCAACACATTTTCCCTGCCCCTGTGCCAGGGCAATGCTCTGGACCAGTTCTTCTGTGAAATCCCCCCAATCCTCAAGCTCTCCTGCTCCAAATCCTATTTCAGGGAACTTGGGATCATTGCTGTCAGTACCTGCTTAGGACTCGGTTGTTTTTTGTTCATTGTTTTCTCCTATGTGCAGATCTTCAGGGCTGTGCTGAGGATTCCCTCTGAGCAGGGACGGCACAAAGCCTTTTCCACCTGCCTCCCTCACCTGGCTGTGGTCTCCCTGTTCCTAAGCACTGCCACATTTGCTCATGTGAAGCCCCCCTCCATCTCCTCTCCATCCCTGGATCTGGCTCTGTCAGTTCTCTACTCAGTGGTGCCTCCAACCCTGAACCCTCTCATCTACAGCCTGAGGAACCAAAAGCTCAAGGCTTCAGTGTGGAAACTAATGACATAATGGTTTTGGAAACATTAAAATGCTGGCCAATTTCTGCAAATCACTTGCAATAAAAGGAATCCTTGATAATTCTTCTAGGATTGCTGGTGGAGATATTTTTCTTTGTTTTAGTTTCTTCATCCTCTCCACAAACAGGAGATATTTTTTCTGCCATTGCTCACCCTACACCTTACACCCTAGGGCCATGGTATATGTCAATGATGAGTAGTGATATTTGTGCCTTTAAACAAAGTAAAGGATCTTCCAGCAATGTTTTCTCCAGAGATTCCCCTTCTGTTCCCTTCTCTGGAGCTGCAGCAGCAATGTCTGTGTGCAGAGCTGGGGGCAGATCAGTGCTGGCACAGCAGCTGTGCCCAGCAGCAGTAGCAGCTCTTGGTGTTGCCAGTGCTGCTCCCGTGCCACTGCCCCGCTGCCCTCCTGGCCCTCATGTTGCTGCAGGGCCTGAGTGCTCTCGGGGCTGGGCACAGCCCTGGGGGTGGCAGTGCCGGGGCTGCAGCAGGGACAGGCCATGGGCACTGCTGGGGCAGCGCTGACGCCTCAGGGCAGGGCCTGGGGGCTCCAGGCTCCTTGGCCAGGCTCTCTCCACAACACTTGGCCAGCCCAATGCTGAGCACAGAAAAGCCCCGGGAGCAGCCCCCGTCTGGCTGTGGGCAGGCTGGGGGCAAACAGCATGGCTGGTGCTCTGCAAGCTCCCTGCAAGGGGGACACCCTGGCAAGGAGCAGCAGAGCAGGGGCTGATCCATCCCCACTGCACTGGACACCCAGGGTAGCATCCCAGAGCGTCCTCATGCACCTGCCAACAACATCCCCCCTCTGCAGCCCTGGCCTCTCCCCCAGCTCACACAGGAGCCCCATCCTTGCAGGCACACACACAGCAGCACTGGCTCAGGAGCCCCTGTTTGCATTGCACACAGCAGGGTCAGCACCCCCATGGTGCTGCTGTGGGGACATGGAGCTGAGTGAGCACAAATGCCATCAGCCCCTGGGGCCAGCAAGGGCTGGGGTATGGCAGCGAAACCACTCAGCTTTGTTGTGGTCTCTGAAATCAGCCAGAAAGTTTGTTCCCATGAGCCGTGAGTTTCCTGTCCCACTGCAGATGCTGTTGCTCAGAGCCAGGGCTGTCTGGCAGACACCACCAAACTACCCTGAGCATTTCCTTTGCTTCACCTTTGCTTTCTTTTTTCTTACCTTCTCAAGATTTCTTCCTCTTGCCCATGCCTGTTTCCTGCCCTGTAAACAGCCCATCCCTGTTTGCCTTTTCCTTTCTGGCCCCACTCCCCATTTCAGTTGATTTGGCACCATGGGAATATCCCTTAGAGAGCAGGATCATCCTCCAAGTGCTTCAGGAATTGTCTGCAGGGTCCTGCAGTGCCTCGTGCTGCTCCCTTGCCACAGGCACCACAGGCCAGGAGGGCACATCTGGGCTGCTGTGTCTGGGTGTGGGGCTCCCTGTTGTGGGCAATGAGGAGGGGCTGGAGAAGCTCTGCAGGACTGACAGGATGGGCTTTGGGGCTGTGTTGAGAAGCTGAGGGACCTGGGCTGCTGGACCTTGTGAAGAGGAGGCCCAGGGCTCATCCTGCAACTGCTCCAAGGGTGGTTTCAGAGAATCACACAATCAGCCAGGCTGGAAAAGGCCCTGGAGTTCATCAAGTACAACCTGTGTCCGGACTGACACCACCTTGTCTCCCTGAGCATTCTCTTCTCCAGGATAAACAACCCCAGCTCCCTCAGCCGCTCCTCACAGGACTTGTGTTCCAGACCCCTCACCAGCCTTGTTGCCCTTCTCTGGACACACTCCAGCCCCTCCATGCCCTTCCTAAATTGGGGGGCCCAGAACTGGACACAGCACTCGAGGTGCTGCCCAACCAGTGCTGAGCACAGGGGAAGAATCACTGCACTGCTGGCCACACCATTCCTGATCCATTCGAGTCACATGGATTGGGTGAGGGAAATGCTGGGGAGGGGGTGTGGTCAAAGTCTGATTAACTGTCAGCCATGAAGGGTCTTGATTTTCATATTTATCCTGACTTCATTAGAAGGTGCTGGGGGTCAATATCAATTGGACATTGCCAATATCCATCTATAAACAGGAAGACAACAAGACAAAACAATTTTCTCAACTATATTCTTTTCAATGTAGTATATTTGTTTTGAATACACGTCTGAAATCTATCTAATTAACCACAAAAGAATTGAAAACTTAAGTATTCCCAGGGGCTTTTCTTGTTTGGGTGTTTTGAACATATAGTTATGAATTTTTCTTACTGAATTCCTGAACTGAAGAACTCAAGAAAGAAAAGTTAAATTTTAAGTTATTCAAAATTTGCAAGAGGACAGAAAGAGAAGAAATAGAAGACACAGAGAGAAAGACAAATAAAGTACAGACAAGCACACACACAGCTACCAACTCCTAGATTCCAGCAGTGTTGAAACAGGAATTCCAAGAGGAGGTGGGGTCAAGCTGTGTGCTTGCCTTGTGGTCAGCCTTAAATACATCCTTGGTCTTCCTGGGCCCTTCCCCCAGGTGAGACTTTCAGTCATTTGGTCCCTCAGGAGATGGGCTGGGGCTCAGGGGTGGGTGTGGAGCATTGCCTTTGGTGTGCCAGGGACTGGCAGACACTGCTGGGCTGGGATAGAGGCTCGGGGGGGATTGGGGTTACAGGGCAGGGCAGTGCAGTGCTGGGGTTACAGGGCAGGGCAAGGCTGCACCTGCCCCTTCCTCCTCCATACATGGAATATTTTGAGCCAAAAATCTCCTCCAGTCTCTCACAACAGGCAATGTTGGAGGTAGAATCCCAATTCTGGCCATGGGCTGCTGGACAAGAAGGAGAGTTCTTTCTCATAGGAAGGATATCACAGAGCTCCAGTGCTTGGAAGGCAGGTGAGAACCTCACTAGGCCAAGGCCAGCCAGGCTTATCAGTAATGGCAGATTTTGTCTGGGAATAGTCTATGGATATAGGGAATTTTGGAGGTGGAATCCCAATCTCGGCCATGGGCACCTGGTGAAGCAGTACAGTTCTTTCCCATAAGAAGGGTAGCACAGAGCCTTCCCCAGGGTTTTGGGGACAGATGAGAGATGACCCTGGTGAAACCACTGCCAGCCAGACTTTTCTGGCAATATTCCTATGGGAACAATCCCTGGATATAAAGAAATTTGGCACTGAAATCCCAATTCTGTCCATGGATGCCTGGAGGAGAAAGGCAGTTCTTTTCCATAGGAAGGAAAGCAGGAAGCCCCAGTGTTTCAGTAGCAGATGAGAAAAGACACTCAACATGCCAAGGTCAGCTGGACCAAACCAGCCAGAGCTGTTCTGTGTTCCCTTGGTTTTATGGGGTCCTGCAGTGGCACAATGGCTCCTTGATTACAAGAAGACCTGCAGTCTCACAATGGCCTCTTGGTTCCATAAGGCCCTGCAGTGTAACAATGGTCTTCTTTGGCTCCACAGTGTCCCAATGGATCATTGATTATAGGAGAGCTCCGTGTGACCCTGGAGCTTTGGTTGATGCAGCCTTGCAGTGGCACAAAGAACCCTTGCGTCGATGGGGTTCCACAACGTCACAATGGCCCCAAGGTTCCATGAAGCCCTGCAGTGTCACAATGGCCCCAAGTTTCCATGAATCCCTGCAGAGTCACAATGGTCTCCTTTGGTTCCACAGTGTCACAATGGACCACTGATTACATGAGGCCCCCAATGTCACAATGGACCTTTGGTTCCATGTAGCCCTGCAGTGTCACAAAGGCCTCTTGGTTTCACGAGGCCCTACAGTATCACAATGGTCCTCCTGGTTCTGTGGGGACCATCAGGGTCACAATGGTCTCCTTGGTTCCAGGAGGCTGTGAAGTGTCTGAATGGTCTCTCCATGGTTCTATGAGGCCTTGCAATGTCACAATGGACATTTGGTTCCATGGGGTCTCACAGTGTCACAGTGTCACCCTTTGGTTCCATGACACCCCAAAGTGTCATAATGCTCTCCAGGGTTCCAGGAGGCCCCGCGGTGTCACAATGGACCCTTGGTTTGATGGGATCTCAATGTCACAATGATCCAAACATTCCATGGAGCCACACTGCATCATAAAGGTCCCCTTGGCTCCATGAGGCCCAGGAATGTCACAGTGGTCTCCAAGACTCCATGAGACCCCCACAGTGTCACAATGGTCCCTTGGTTCCATGAGGCCCAGGAATGTCACAGTGGTCTCCAAGACTCCATGAGACCCCACAGTGTCACAATGGTTCCATGGTCCCTGTGCTGGTGCATTCCCCCCTGCCCTTCTCAGCCCACCCTGCCAGCTGAGAAATGCTCCCTGGGGCTCAGCCATGGCCAACAGCCCCTGGGCTCAGCTCCTCTGGAGCTCAGCACAAACACTGTCTGCTCCCAGGCACTGCTGTTGCCCAGCGAGCTCCTGGTTCCTTTAGGAGCAGCCCTGGAACTGTTCTTGTTCCCTCAGGCACGACATCCCTGTTCTCACCCTTCCAAAGAAAGCTGTGGATGCCAAGTGTGGCCAGGATGAAACATTGCTGTGCCCAAAGCCCCTCTCTTGGGGCCCTACAAACAGAGCTCCACAAGGAGCCCCTTGGAGCTCTCCTGGGCCAGCACCTCCCTCTGAGCGGGGCCTCTCTGAGCCGGGAACTCTCCCGTGTGCTGCACTCGGGGCATCCCCGAACAACCACGGAGCCTGGGCTGATCCCCCACTCCTCCAGGCTCAGCCCTTCACTGCTGGGGAGATGCCAAAGCATCCTCAGGGAGCATTTCCCTGCCCTCCAGGGGAATTCCTCACAGCTCCCTGGCACTGACTCTCTCTGTCTGTGTGCACACACGAGCGCCTGTGCCCTGGCAAATGTGGCAGAAATGCTGTTCTCTGAGGGGTTGGAGTGCCTTGGGTGTCTGAGTCAGTCAGGCTGTCAGTAAGGTTAAGTCATGAGGTACAAGCTAAGTTAAATGCTGCTAGATGTTGTTCTTTTGCTAAGTTGTTACTTTTAACTGCTGTTACTTTTAAGGCCATAAAAGTATGGGAAGAGGTTTCAGACCAGCTCCCATGTCCTCCTGCACCAGCAGATTCACACAGAGGAGAGGCCCTTCCGCTGCACTGACTGTGGGAAGGGTTCCAAGCACAACTCCACCCTCATCAGGCTCGGGTGCAACCACGCTGGGGAGAGGCCCTATGAGTGTCCTGAGTGTGGGAAGAGATTTACCCTGAGCTCTCACTTGACCAAACACCGGTGGAGGCACAGGTAATGGAAGCCCTGTGAGTGTCCCAACTGTGGGAAGAGCTTCATGTGCATCTCCAACCTCAACACCCATCACCCCATCAGAAGATCCATGTTGGGCAGAGCCCTGGTGACCCAAATTCCCTGTGATCCAGGTTGGGAAGACACCTGGCTGGTGCTCTCCACATCCTCCTGTATCCCCATAGGCACCTGGATGAACCCAGGGGCAGGAACATCCATCGGGACTCTGATCAACATTGGTAATTAATTGGTAATTAATTAATACAGCCCAAAAATTCTCATCTGCTCTGTCCACTTGTTTTTTCTGGTGGCATCAAGCAAAGCTGGAGGATCTTGCTGATCCTTTCCTACCTGAGTAATGTCCTTGTTTATCCCATCCAAACACCCAGAATTGGGGTAAAAATAGAGAAATTTAGCAAAGACATCTAAAGCTGAACCATTTTACAGGGATTTGAGCATGAATTTGTTCATGCTCAGCGTTCAGGGGAATATTCAGGAGGATTTGGGTGTTTTGGGACCACCTAAGCCAAGGCCATGATCTCGTAGCTCTTCCAGCAGAAGGTGTCCATTTGAGCTCATCTTTTCTCCAGGAATTCCAGTTGTCTATCCCAGTCCCTGGCCTGGGTCTCCCCATCCGGGGTGCCCCCCTCAAAGTGTCCAAATCCCTGCTGAAGTGCCTGAGCTGCTCTGGACTGTGGATGTTCCTGTCCCCCACCTCTCCTGGTCAGTTCCGGGTGGGGCTGGGAGGGGTTTTAGGGACTCCTGGGGGGCACTGAGAGAGGCTTTTGTGGTTCTTCGGGACATTTGTGGTGCTGGGAGGGGCTTTGGGGGCCTTCTGGAAGGGTTGTGAGCTGGGTGGGTCTTGGGGAAGATGGGAAGGGTTTTTTTTGTTTTTTGGGGGATATTTATGTTACAGAGAGTGGTCGAGGGTTTGCTGTGGCCAGGAGCTGTGTAGTGGTTTGGGGGATCCAGGAGTGGCTGTGGGGCTGGGAGGGGATTTTGGGGCAGTTGTGATTTCCCCAGCACCCTGAAAGCTGCCACCAGACACCACACCCCAAGATGCTTCTGGGATTTAGGGTTGCCATGTTGGGGTTCATCCTCCTGGTGCTGTAGGAGAAGGTGAGGGGAGGTCCTCAGGGGCCATGTGTGTCTCCCCCAGACCGTGTGTGACCCCCCCCCATCCTGGTGTCACCCCCTTCTCCCTCTTCACAGGGCTCCTGCCCCAGGTCCTGCAGCCCCCTGGAGGGAATTTGGGGAGGGGGCAGAGGGGATGCACAGCCCCCGCCAGGGCATGAGCCCGCCCCAAACCCTTTGTTCAGCACCAAGCTTGGCTTGGGGCTGCAGGAGGAAGAGGCTGAGGGGAAGCAGATCCTGCAGGTGGGACAGTGCTTGGGCTCAGGGCAAGGTCCTGCCCTGCACACCTGGCTCAGGTGTGACCCTGCCCCGGGAAGGGAGCAGGACATTCCCATCCCCATGGATCAGGGCTGGGAGCAGCACCTGGAGCATGGACATGGAAATACTGGGAGTGACTGGGACCACACTGAGGGCTACTGGGAACAACTGGGAATGATGGTTGCATGCTGGAGGTAACTGGGATATACTGGGAATGAGTGAGATCATCCTGGGAGTAACTGGAACCATACTGGGGATTCTGGGGTGACTGGGAATGAGCATGCTGTGGGCAGCTGGGATATACTGGGAGTGTCTGCAATGATACTGGAGGGGATAACACTGGGTACAACCGGAATCATGCTGGGGCCAACGGGGAGCAACTGGGAGTGACTTTGTCTATACCGAGGCCACTGAGATCATACTGGCAGTGACTGGGTGTAATTGGGATCACACTGGGTAGAACTGGGATGACACTGAGGGGGACTGGGATCATACTTGGAGTTACCAGAAACATGCTGAGGGCAGTTTGAACAATGTTGAGGGCAACTGGGATATACTGGGAACAACTTGCATTGAACTGAGGGTGACTTGGAGTGGCTGTGGGCAACTAGAATCACGCTGGAAGCAACTATGAGGAAGTGGGAGAGACTGGGAGCATGCTGGGATCAGCTGGGATGTACTGAGAGAGACTGGGAGTCACTGGGATCATACAGGGAGTGGCTGGAACCATGGCAATGGCCTGGGCTGGGTGAAGTGGGGTCTCAGGATGCACAGGGAGCTCTGTGACCCTGATGGGCCTGATGGAACCAAGGGGACATTGTGACATTTTGTGGCCTCATGGAATCATGGAGACCACTGTGACATTCCTGGGCCTCATGGAGCCAAGGGGACCTTTATGATGCAGTGTGGCTCCATGGAATGTTTGGATCATTGTGACATTGAGATCCCATCAAACCAAGGGTCCATTGTGACACCGCGGGGCCTCCTGGAACCCTGGAGAGCATTATGACACTTTGGGGTGTCATGGAACCAAAGGATGACACTGTGAGACCCCATGGAGCCAAATGTCCATTGTGACATTGCAAGGCCTCATAGAACCATGGAGAGACCATTCAGACACTTCACAGCCTCCTGGAACCGTGGAGAGACCATTGTGACCCTGAGGGGTCCCATGGAATCATGGAGTCCATTGTGACACTAGGAAGCCCCATGGAATAAGCAAAGCACTGTGACACTGTGAGACCTCATGGAACCATGGAGAGCCATTGTGACCTGATGGTCCTCACAGATGCAAGAGGACCATTGTGATACTGTAGGGCCTCGTGAATCCAAGAGGGCTTTGTGACACTGCAGGGCTATATGGAACCTTGGGGCAATTGTGACATTGTGGAACCCAATTGACCCAAGGGCTCATTGTGACACTGCAGGGCTGCATGGAACCAAAGCTCCAGGGTCACACAGAGGGGCCTCCTGTAATCAATGGTCCATTGAGACACTGTGGAGCCAAAGGAACATTTGCATTGTGACACCACCACAAAGCCCCTTGGTCCAAAGGACCCTGGTAACACTGAAGGTCTTCTGGTAATCAAGGAGCCATTGTGCCACTACAGGCCCCAATGAAACCAAGGGAACACAGAACAGCTCTGGCTGGTTTGGTCTTCCAGGGAGCCATCTGGCTGGTCAAGCTGACCTTGGCATGTTGAGGGTCTCTTCTCATCTGCTACTGAAACACTGGGGCTCCCTGCTCTCATTCCTATGGAAAAGAACTGTCCTTCTGGGCCAGGTGCCCATGGCTAGAATTGGATTCCACCTCCAATATTGCCTATTGTGAGAGACTGGAGAACATTGTTGCTTGAAATATTTCATGTGTGAGGGAAGAAGGGGCAGCAGAAAAGAAGTTGCCCTGCCCTGTAACCCCAGCACTGCACTGCCCTGTAACGGCAGTCCCCCCTGAGCCTCTATCCCAGCCCAGCAGTGTCTGCCAGTCCCTGGCACACCAAAGGCAATGCTCCACACCCACTCCTGGAGCCCCAGCCCAGCTCCTGAGTGACCAAATGATTCCAAGTCCAACCTGGGGGAAGACCAAAGGGTATTTAAAACTGAACACACCCTACCTCCTCTTGGAATTTCTGTCTGAATGCCACTGGAATCCAGGAGTTGGTAGCTCAGTGTGTGCTTCTCTGTATCTTCTGTCTTTCCCATTTTCTGTGCCTTCTTCTAATTTTCTCCTCTTGCAAATTTTGAGTAACTGAAAATTGAACTGGCTTAGAATTTGTGGAGTACAATGGGACAAGTTAATACTTTGAGAAGTGTTTTTTCTTGATTGAATGTCATATTAAACCTTTTGCTGAAGTTTCTCTGATTTTCTGAAGTTGCTAGTAAAGCCTGTTTGGTTGTTTTGAGCTCCTGAGAATCTCTTGTTGGTTTTTCTCCAGTGCATCCAACTCAGAATACACAAATAATTATAATTCCATTTAAATGTCTCATTGAGAGGATTGTTTGGGGGATGGGAGCCAGGGCTTGTGTGTCCTGCTTGGCACAGCCCAGGCAGGGCTTTCACAGCCACATTCCACATTCCATTTCCACCTGGACCCTCTGGTGCCTCTGAGTTCTGCTTCCCCAGCCCCAGGGACACTCTCCTTGTCTGCCCATTCCCCCACGGTCTCTGGGCAGGGATGGCCCCAGTGGGGGCTGCTGACATCCTCAGCAACTCCGAGGCTGCTGCTGGATTTTACTGCTCCAGAGGCTTGTTCAGCCTTCAACTCTTCAGTTCAGGGATTCAGTGCCCCAGGGCTCATTAACATTCAGAACACCTTAAAAAGCCAAGCCATGGGAAATATTTTGATGTAAGTTTTCAAATCTTTTTGGTTAATTAGAAATTCTCTTGGAGAAGGAGTTCCAAATTAAAATAAAGCATAAGCCAAAGGAGCTCGCTACAAGGAGCTGTGCCCGGAGAAGGCTCCTGTGGGAATGCTGGCAGAAAGGGAAAGGTGCCCGTAAAACGTCTTGTGCACAAGAGCCCTGTGTGAAAACGGGGCTGTGTGAGCACCACGGGGTTGGGTAAAGGGGGCGGCTGTGTGCTTGTGTGTGAGTGAGGAAGGTCTGAAAGGGGAGAGCGAGTGAATACCCCGGGAGGGAGCGGGAGGGAAAGTCCCAGCCCGAGAACTGACAGGAAAAGTCTTTGAGAAGGGAGCTGATGCTCAGAAGAAGTGATTTAAGAAGGGAGTGAATGAGTCAGGTTCAACTATCTGTTGGGAGGATAATAGATGGAAGTTTCAGTACGTAATTAAGAAAGGATTGTGGAAAATAGTCAGAAAGAGAAGTTGGGGAGAGAATAAAAGGAAAAGAAGGAATTAGGTGGGAAACAAGTGGTTGCCAAAAGAAGTGAGATAGTGTATATTAAGCGAAGGAGTTGAACCGCAGAACGAGTGAGAGAGAGCAAGGGAGATGTTGCTGCCAGAGATGGGTCAGAGGAAAAGTAAAATCTCCGACCCAGGGGTTGTGAAGTGTGAGAAAAATTCGCGAGAACCCGGTGTGCCTGGGAACCGAGAGGGGATTTCCCAGAAGGGGAGCGAGATTCCTCAGGACAGCCCCCTGGGGATAGTGTTACAATACTGGGGTACAAGGGAATCCCAAAGAGAAAAAAGTAAGCAGAAAATGATACAGTACTGTATGAGTGGACAAAAGAAAAGATCCGTCCAGACAATTTATACTGGCCAGAGTTTGGATCATTTGAAGATGGGATTTGTCAGGTTTTAAGTCTATACGTGAATTCAAAAGAACCTTTTAACAAGGAAGAAAGTGAATATGCTGCTCTGTGGCTTCCAAAAGGGGAGGGGGGTGAATTTGTAGTTCAAAGGCAGGAAAAAGAAGGTTATTCTGCTGCCCGATGCCCCAAACAGAACACAAACTAACAGAGTGTCAGTTTATGCGGTGCTTTATTCAGGGCCTGGGGAACCTGCGGACTAGTGTCCAAAGTCAGGGTCCCACAGTTCCCTTTTTCGTCAAGTTTTTTATACCTTTTTACAAAGTAGTCCACGTGCAGAGGTACACATTCTTCAAGACAATACAGATACATAAATCTTGTAGATATCATTCCTAAAAGTTATAAATTTTGCATGCTTGTCTATTCAAAACTATAGGCTACCCCCCTTTAATTCCCCCTTGCATGTTTTCCCATCACCAGAACCCTTTATTTATTATTATACTTTAGCCTTATCCTGAAAGTTTCTAGATGTTCTTATATGCTCCACTAAATTCTTTAATTATCTTTAATTATTGTTTCCACAGTCCCCAGCTCATTCCCAGGGCTGGTTCCCAGGGCCTGTCCGAGAACTGCAGTTTTCTAAGCCTTAGCATGACTACTACTATATCTACATTAGTCCTTTTTCTCATTATTTCGGTATCAACTCCCCCCTTTTGAGCATTCTTCAGATTTTCTGCAAGGATGCTCAATTCTTCAAGTTATGGTTTCTAAGTAGGATGGTGAGTCTTCTTTTCGAGTTGGCAGGATTACTTCTTTCCGGGTCAGTGCTCTCATAACACGTCGAGTATGAGTTCCTTCTCTGGCAATCATTCCTAAAAGACATCTGTACATAATCATGCATACTACAATAATCAATACAATCATTATTACATATTGTACAATTGATGATATCCAACCAGAGACTTGGATTCCTAGGGAGCTAAACAGTGCTCCTACTCAGTTATGTTCAGCTTCCTCCTGGACTTCATGCACTTTTGTTTCAATTTGTTCTAATTGACTTATGTCTTTTTCTACTTCTTCTGTGACATTTGGGATATGTACGCAGCAATGGTCAACCTTTCCTTGGAGGTACCCACAGACTCCATGTTCTTTTAATAAAAGCAAATCTAATGCCATTCTATTTTGAATTGTCATTCTTGTCGTTGCCTGCAACTGTAAGTTTAGATCCCTAAATCCTTTCTTTGTAACTGCGGCTAGCCTCTCAGTTTGTCCTACTAATTTGTACAGCATCTCCCGGTTTCTATATGTAGAAATTGGTGCAAACAAGGACTCCAATACCCATCCAAATTTAACTCCTGATGAGGGTTCATGCCATTCATCTTCATTTCCTAATCCTAGTTCTTCTGCCACTTCATTTGTTTCTCTCTTTGTTCGTGACTGCATCTCTTTCTGCGTTAATTTAGACTGTTTCCAAAAAGGGCAAAGTGTAGGGACTCCTAAAGTAATCTGTGTGACCGGGCCATTAATAGGCATATGAGTAGTCCACTGTCCGTGCCCCATTACCCACACTGAATGCCTTGGACTCCTGATGGTAGTCGTCTGACAATCTTTCCATGCCCCTTTTATTTCACCTGTTATTGTATGATTATACCTTTGACATTCACAGCCCCATTTTAATAGTATCCGTACTGGCATTAAACCAATTTGGGATTCAGGGGTATCACAGGTGATGATTTTGCTACAATTCCAGCTAGGTGTGAGGGTCACTCGATCTCGTCTTACTGTTTCAGTTCCTAACACTCCTAGATGTCCTTGCTCTCTCTGGCCTGACCATTCGACACACCAATGTACTGGTCCTATGTAACTGTAAGGTTCTAACAAACTAGGACCCCAAATCGTTTTCCAATGTTCCCATTCTTCCTTCCCTTCTTGACATACTATCTCATAAGAAAATTCTGTGACTGGTTTTTGTCTTTTTTGTCTTATGTCATAAGTACACCATCCTACATTCTTGAACCGTCCAATTCTTGTAAAAACTGGATTTAGTAATTTTAGGCACTCACTCTTTTGTCCCGGTGTTGACCATTTCCCTTCAACTGTATAGGTTTCCTCTATCATCTTAGTATGATTCCGTACTTCGTTATTACATCTTTTTGTCCCATTTATAATTACTGGAGGCATTTCCCCAACGGGAATGATGCCCCATGGTATTGGATCTCCCGCCGCTTTAGGTAAAGGTAAACATGCAGTGATGGACGTAGTATTTTGTACTTGTCCAAAATCCCTAACTAATCCCACTATTAAATTTTCTTGTCCCAATTCTTGTTGTGTTTTTCCAGCTTCTGTCACCTGCCATGTTCTCCCATTCTCTTTTAGAATACCTACATTTATGTTCCCATAATCAAAACTTTCTCTAATCCGCACAATGCATGAGAATTGTCCTACCTGATCAGCTTGCATATGAGATATTGTCAATGTGGTGTTACCTCTTTGCTGTTCCATATCCCAAAGTGTCACAATTCCTTCTGTAAATACCTCGTCTGTGGTGATTTGTCTCCAGGCTGCATGTACTTCTTTTAATCCAGTTCTCTGGTTGTCAGAAAACAAACAGGTTAAATTTACTCCCGCACCCTCAGGCACCATTACATCTGGCTCTGGAACTGTAATTTTAACAAACGCTTCTCCCACCTGCATTATACAGACTAATGTTAAAAGAACTAAGGCCTTGCCCTGAACACCAGCTTTGTTGCTGACAGAGGCTGTACTTCCCATCTTGACGGGACCTTCTTGATTCGAGTGTAGTGAATCCAGTTTTCGATCCCTTGGACTTTCACTTCCGTGTAGGTAGTCATGATCACCTGGTGAGGACCGTCCCATACTTCTTTCAAGGGTTCCGTATTCCAGTTTTTCACATATACTTGATCTCCTGGCTGTATGTCATGGACAGGATTCTCCAAGGGCAGAGGCCGGTTCCACTGCAATGCTCCTCGCAGCGCTGTAAGGACTTTATTTAAAGACAAAATGTAACTCAACAATACTTGATCTCCTACTAAGTGAGGGTCCCCTTTGTAGGTTGTAGCATGATATGGTTTGCCATACAAAATTTCGTATGGACTTACTCCTATCCTTTCTCTGGGTTTAATCCTGATTCTTAGCAAGGCTAGAGGTAGTGCCTGAGGCCACTGTATCTTCGCTTCCTGACAAATTTTCTTAATCTGCCCTTTTAATGTCTGATTCATCCGTTCCACTTGGCCACTAGATTGTGGTCTCCAGGGCGTATGGAGATTCCAAACTATCCCTAACACTCTGGCTACCTCTTGGACTACTCTAGCTACAAAGTGAGGTCCTCTATCTGAGGACATTCCTAATGGGATTCCAAATCTAGGGATGATTTCCCGTAGTAAAGTTTTAATTACTTCCTTTGCTTGGTTAGTCCTGCATGGGAAGGCTTCTGGCCACCCTGAAAAGGTACACACATACACCAGTAAATAACGGTACCCTTGTGCTTTTGGTAGCTCTGAGAAATCTATTTGCCAATAGTCTCCTGGTTGCGGCCCCACTTGTAACTTTCCTAGTTGTATCTGCCTTCGTGTCACTGGGTTATTTTTAATACAGACTGGACACATGGCGTTAATCCGCTTTGCCATTGTTAACATCCGATTGGAAATTATCTCACGTTTTAAAAATTGTACCAATGCGTCTGCTCCCCAATGGCACTTGTTATGTTCGATTTCTAAAATTGTTTTCATTACTTTTGTTGACAATACAACCTGACCTTCAGCTGTGACATACCATCCTTTTTCGTTCTTCTGGGCCTGAACAAATTGAGCAAGCTTCTCATCTTCATGTGTATACCATGGTTTCTGCTCAAGAAAAGAAGTGGCAGGGTTAATTCGCACTGGCAATAAAGCTAATTGTGTCCATACCTCTCGAGCAACCTGTTTGGCAACTCTGTCAGCCAGCTGGTTTCCTTGGAACGCTTTTCCCTCTTCCTTTTGATGTCCTTTTACATGCATCACTGCTACTGCCTGAGGTTTATGCACTGCTTCCAATAGTGCTAATATTTGTTCTTTGTGCTTAATTTCTGATCCTTGAGAATTCAACAGTCCTCTTTCTTTCCACAGTGCTCCATGTACATGTATTACTCCAAAGGCATATTTTGAATCAGTCCAAATGTTTACTCTTTTCCCCTGACTCAATTCTAAGGCTCTTACCAGAGCTTGTATCTCGGCTTTCTGGGCTGAAGTTCCCGGGGTTAAAGCTCGAGCTTCTATTATTTGTGTCAAAGTCACTACTGCGTATCCCGCATACCTGATTCCGTTTTCCACAAAGCTGGATCCATCTGTAAACAGTTCCCATTCCGGATTTTCCAAAGGCTCATCTTTCAGGTCCTTCCGGCTGGCATATACCTGTTCAATGATTTCTACGCAATCATGTGTCAATTCGCCTCCTTCTTCCTGGCTGCTGCTCCTAAGAAATTCTGCTGGATTAAGATGATTGGTTATTTTTAATTCAATGTCATCCTGTTCTCGGAGGAGTGCTTGATATTGTAACATGCGACTCGACGAGAGCCAATGCCCCCCTTTTTGTTCCAAAACTGCAATGACCATATGGGGAACAAATACTTCCATCCTTTTTCCCAAAGTCAATTTTCTGGCTTCTCGAATTAGGAGCACTGTTGCTGCCACAGCCCTAAGACAACTGGGCCATCCGGCACTTACAGAGTCTAGCTGCTTTGAGAAGTACCCCACCGGGCGTTTCCATGAGCCCAATTTTTGGGTGAGAACCCCTATTGCCAGTCTCTGTCTTTCATTTACGTATAGTTGAAAAGGTTTTGTGAGATCTGGCAATCCTAGTGCTGGGGCTTCCTTTAAAGCTTGTTTCAGACTCTGAAATGCCTTTTCTTGCGTTTGTCCCCACTGAAACACAGGGCTTTTGGCTGCTTCATACAAGGGTTTTGCTTTCAGTCCAAATTCCGGAATCCACAAGCGGCACCACCCTATCATGCCCAAAAAGGATCTTAACTCTTGTGGATTTCGTGGTGTGGGTATGGTGCAAATTGCTTGTACTCGATTGATTCCTAACTTTCGCACCCCTTGTGAAATTTCGCAGCCTAAGTAAATCACTTGGGTTCTTACCAGCTGAGCTTTTTCTCTCGATACTCGGTATCCAGCTTGTCCCAGCATATTAAGTAATTCAATGGTGAGTCTAAGGCAAACATCCTTTTCTGCGGAGGCTATAAAGATATCATCAACATATTGTAGGAGAACATATAAAAAAGGTGATTCTTTTACCTGAGTCATCTTCCATTCTTCTAACTCTCGAGCCAATTGATTTCCAAAAATAGTTGGTGAGTTTTTGAATCCTTGTGGTAGACGCGTCCAGGTGAGCTGCTTCTTGCGTCCCGTGTCTGGGTTCTCCCACTCAAAAGCAAAGTATTTCCTACTTTCAAGTGCCAAGGGGATACAGAAAAATGCATCTTTCAAATCAATCACTGTGAACCACTTAAACTTTTCCGACACAGCTGTCAACAATGTATACGGATTAGCTACTACTGGGTGTATATCTTTAGTGATATTATTAATTGCTCTTAAATCTTGAACTAATCTATACTTACCATTTGGCTTTCTAACTGGGAATATCGGAGTATTGAATTCTGACTCACATTCCTGTAAAATTCCTAAGCTAAGAAATTGTTCAATCATAGGTGCTATTCCTATTCGTGCTTCCAATTTCAAAGGATATTGTTTTACCCTTACTGGGGAGGCTCCTTCTTTTAGTTCTATTACAACTGGTTGTGCCGCTTTTGATTTTCCAGGTACTCCTGTTTCCCATACCCATGGTACTACAGCTTGCTCTATTTCTTGTGGTATTTCTACTGCTTCTACTTCTTTCACTACAAACAGCTTAGCAATATTCTCCTCGGGAAATTCCAATCTTACTCTACCTTTTTCAAATATTATCTTTGCTTCTAACATTGACAATAAATCCCTCCCAAATAGTGATTCTGGGCTATTTGGCATATATAAAAATCGATGGTCAAATTCCTTCCCCCCAAATTTTATATCTAATGGCTGCAAAAATGTTTGTTCCTCAACTTGTCCCGTAACTCCCACTACTTGAATAGTAGAATCACTCAAAGGTCCTATCTTAGTGTTGACAGCTGAGAATGATGCCCCAGTATCTACTCTAAATTCTAACGGTTCCCCATCTACTTCCATTATTACCTTTAAATCCTGGTCTAGTCAGCTCTGATTCTGGTAATTCCCCATCATAAAGGCCTGGGCGGCACCTTGTGGATTTCCCGGGAAAGCACCTGTATTATTCATCAGTCCCTGATTTCCATCCCCACTGGCTATAATTCCTCCCCCAAAACCCATTCCTTGGTTGAGAGGACACTCATTTTTCCAATGTCCTCTATTTTTACATAGAGCACATTGATCTATCCCCAGCTGCATTCTTCCTCTTCCCATATTCAATTGTCCCATGAGTCCTCCCACTCCCATTGGCATTTCCCCCTTTGCTATTCCTCTTCCCCTTCCTCTTCCACGTCCACGACTCCCTCCTCTCATATTATTTCCAGCCACTTGCTGTAACACCGCTAACATAGTAGCCTGTTGTTTCCTGGCCGTTTCTTTTTCCCTGTTATTATATACCTTCCACGCAACTTCCAATAGTTTATCTAAATTCCGAGTATCTTCTCCCTCCAATTTTTGTAATTTCTTTCTAATATCTTCCTGGGACTGCCCCATAAAAATTAATGCTAGCTGTAATTTTCCCGATTCTCCCTCAACTTCTAAATTAGTGTATCTACGAGCTGCCTCCTTAAGCCGCTCTAAAAAGGTTGATGGAGACTCATTCTTTTCCTGTCTGACCGAATATAACTTAGACCAATTCAAAGTTTTTGGTATTCCATTCCGTATTCCTTCTGTTAACAAATCCTGATAAGCTTTAAGTCTCCGAGACCCGCCCGTCGAGTTGGGATCCCACTCCGGATCTTCCCTAGGCACTAAGTCATTTACTGTACCATCCGCAAGCCGCAACCTAATCATTTCCCGTGCTTTCTCTGTCATGGCTTTAAACACCATTTCCTTTTCAGTAGAATCCATTATTGTGTCTAACAGAACTTGTAAATCATTCCAATCTGGGTTCTGAGTCTTAATTACCATTTTTACCACCCGCGCAGTTCGTTCAGGATCCTCCCGATACGCCCCCGCTGATTGTTTCCAAATTAGCAAATCATTCGGAGAAAAGGGAACTTTCACTATGACCCGTTCCCCCTGCGGCCCGACTGCTTCACGCAGCGGAACCATTAAATGAGCACCTCCTCCCTTTTTCTTCCTTTCTACCTCCCACCTCCCTCTCCGAGTTCTTTCACATAAGGGGGTTCGTGGTATATCTGTGGTTCCTATTTTTGTTTCTTTATCCTCCCTTTCTGCCTCTAACATACTTTCTCCACGTTCTTCCATCGGAGGAACACTAGGGGCTATCAGCAAAGAAACATCCTCTTCAGGTTCCAAAAACTTAACTGAGCATTCCTTCTCTTTCTGCCACCCCTTACATCCTTCACAATTCAGGTTTAATGTTTTCAAAACCATGATCCCACACTCCTTTTGCCACTCTGGTTTATCTTTCAAATAATAAAAGAGGTCTAGGTACGGTATTTCATCCCATTTTTCATTACTTTGCAGGAAATGCATCAAAGGTGTAATAATGTCAGGATTCAGTGTACCGTTCCTAGGCCATTGCATACCATCGGGTTCATATAAAGGCCATACATGATTACAGAAATCAATCAATTTCCTTTTACTTAATTCTTGACCAAAGTTCCCCGCATTCCAGTGTTGTAATAAACAGCCCAATGGTGAATCGTCCGGGATTTCCATCCCGGAACTTGCTAGAGTCTTAAACGTTTTTAAAGGCATCATTACACTTTTTTCTTTTTTTCTTTTTTTTCTTTTTTTTTTCTCTTTTTTTTTTTTTTTTTTTTTTTTTTAACACAATACACACCACACACAACACTCACACCCTTTCCAATACACACCACACACAACACTCACACCCTTTACACTCACACCCTTTCCACAAATCTTGCCTTTCTCGTCTCTGCGAGTGGCAAGTGCTGAACCTGCGCAGTCACTGCTGCGTCTGACGGTCAGCGCCTAGGCTTTTTCCACAACCTTAAAGACGTCTGTGACCCCCGTGCGGAAACGCCATTCCGACTTAATCGGCAGGCCCCCCTTTCCCTCGATAAAAGGAATAAAGCACCTTCGGGCTTACCTCCTGGTCGTCCGTCAGGCGCGGGGTCGGGCACGGGTTGATGTCCTCCCCAGAAATCACCTGGTGCCGGCGTGGAGTGGATCAGCTCGCGAACCGCCCCTGCCGCCTCCGGAGTCCCACCTGGGTCGCCAGAAAACTGCTGCCCGATGCCCCAAACAGAACACAAACTAACAGAGTGTCAGTTTATGCGGTGCTTTATTCAGGGCCCGGGGAACCTGTGGACTAGCGTCCAAAGTCAGGGTCCCACAGTTCCCTTTTTCGTCAAGTTTTTATACCTTTTTACAAAGTAGTCCACGTGCAGAGGTACACATTCTTCAAGACAATACAGATACATAAATCTTGTAGATATCATTCCTAAAAGTTATAAATTTTGCATGCTTGTCTATTCAAAACTATAGGCTACCCCCCTTTAATTCCCCCTTGCATGTTTTCCCATCACCAGAACCCTTTATTTATTATTATACTTTAGCCTTATCCTGAAAGTTTCTAGATGTTCTTATATGCTCCACTAAATTCTTTAATTATCTTTAATTATTGTTTCCACAGTCCCCAGCTCATTCCCAGGGCTGGTTCCCAGGGCCTGTCCGAGAACTGCAGTTTTCTAAGCCTTAGCATGACTACTACTATATCTACATTAGTCCTTTTTCTCATTATTTCGGTATCAATTCGTTATACCCTTTGCAAACTAAAGGACAGGCAGCAAGAAGGGACCAGATAAAGCCATGGGACCCGTTAGATCACCTCCCACCCCCATACAGACAGCCTGGCCAGCCTGTCCAGCCCCTGGTCCCTGACGCACCCCCTATTCAGGACGAGCCAGTAGCACACAGAACTAGAGGCAGAAGGGCACAGGAGGAAGAAAATGACAAAGAGGATGAGGGAGCAGGAAGGGAAGATAGATTATACCCTCTTAGAGAGGTTCCAATGGCAAATCTGGCCCCAGGACAGGGACCTATTGGTTATGAGTGTTCCCCAGAATACTAGGGACTTTAGGGAATTGAAGAAAGAAATGGGCAGCATTCTAGAAAATCCTATTGGAGTAGCAGAGAGACTAGATCCGTTTTTCGGGCTGAATATTTACACCTGAGTGATTTTAGGAATCTTGTTTAGAGTGGAAGAGAGAGAAATGATTAGACAATCAGGAATACAGGCTTGGAATAGAGATCATCAGGGGCCAGATCAGGGAGATCAGAAATGGCCTATGGCAGATCCAAACTGGAATAATCAGGAGGCAGAACACAGGCAAAATATGAGGGATTTCAGGTGGATGATTATCCAAGGAATTCGGGGAACAGTGCCCAGGGGACAAAATATAGGAAAAGCTCTGAGTGAACACTAAGGGAAAGATGAGTCCCCAGCAGAATGGTTAGAGAGATTAAGAAAGGATTTGCAAATGTACTCAGGCATAGACCCCGATACACCAGCAGGGCAGGTTCTGTTAAAAACACAATTTGTAGCCAAGTCCTGGGGGGACATCAGGAAGAAGCTGGAGAAATTGGGAGATTGGCAGGATAGGGGGCTTCAGGAGTTGTTAAGGGAAGCACAAAAAGTGTATGTTAGAGGAGATGAAGAAAAACAAAAAACAAAAGCCAGGACCCTAATGGCAGTAGTTAAAGAAACACAAGCAACCACAAACACAAAGAACCTAGTAGGAAGGGATAAAAAGAAAAGATCAGGACCTCCTTCAGAGGACACTGGACCTATGTGCTTTTCTTGTCACAAAAGAGGACATGTATAGAATTCTTGTCCTGTTTTCAAGAGTACAGGTCCTATCTGTTTCTATTGTCACCATAAAGGACATGTGCTGAAAGTCTGCAAAAAGAGGCAGCAGGATGAAAAGATGTTTAGAGAGAGGATTAGGGGGGTCAGGGGCTCATTTATTTAATGGGGACCAAAACATCAAAAGAGTCCTTGATAAAATTAAAAGTAGGTCCTCAAAGTGAAGAAATCACATTTTTAGTAGATACAGGGGCTTCTAGGTGCACAGTGAGAAAACTGCCTCCAGGCTGTAGTGTTAGCTGCGAGCGTGTCCTGGTAATAGGGGTTAAAGGGGGAGTTTTTCAGGTTCCCATATTTAAAGATGTACAAATAGAATCTAATACAAGATTTGGGTTGAATGATTTATTACTAATACCTGAGGCAGGTAACAATTTATTAGGAAGGGATTTAATAATAACCCTGGGAATTCAAATAAAGCCCTGTGAAGGACAACTTAAAATTTATTCTTTAACTGAAAAAGATAATCAGGAGATTAGTGACACAGTGTGGTATTCCAGAGAAGTGGGAAAACTAAACATTCAGCCCATAAGCATTGAAATTCAGAATCCAGAAATCCCCATTCGAGTAAAACAATATCCAATATCACTAGAGAGTCGGAGGGGATTGAAAGCAATAATTGAGAATTTGGGGCACCAGGGGATATCAGAACCTTGCATGTCAGCACATAACAGCCCCATTGTGCCGGTAAAGAAGCCTGATGGCAGTTACCGACCAGTTCAGGATCTCAGGGCAGTCAATCAAAGCACCATTACTCGTTTTCCAGTGGTGGCCAATCCATGTGCTTTACTAAGCCAATTGGCCCCTCATTATACTTGGTATAATGTAGTGGATTTAACAGATGCTTTTTGGACTTGCCCTCTGGATGAGAGTAGCCAGGACTATTTTGCCTTTGAGTGGGAGGACCCAGAGACAGGCAGAAGAGAACAGCTTAGGTGGATGGTAATACCCCAAGGTTTCACTGAGTCACCAAATCTTTTTGGGGAGCATTAGAAGACCTCTTGAAGTCCTTTGAGTTACCTAGAGGGATTAAGTTGTTACAGTATGTAGATGATTTGTTACTAGCTGGAGAAACTGAAGAAGACACTAGGAAGGGACTATCCAGCTTTTAAATTTTTAAGGAGAAAATGGGCTAAAAATATCCAGGTCAAAGTCACAATTCGTGGAGTCAGTAGTACGTTATTTAGGTCACTGGATCAGTAGAGGAAGAAAAAAACTAGAGCCTGAAAGGGTTTCAGGAATATTGAATATGGGACCCCCAAAGTCTAAAAGAGAAATTAGACAGTTCTTGGCTCTTCTGGGTTATTGTAGGCAAAGAATAGAGGGATTTAGTGGGAAAGTAAAATTCCTATATGAAAAATTGACTACAAATCACTTAAAATGGACTGAAAAGGATCAGGAAAATTTTGAGCAAGTTAAAGAGATCCTGCTGCAAGCTCCTGTCTTAAGATTTCCTGATTTAGATAGGCCATTTCAATTATTTGTTAATACAACCTATGAAAGAACTTATGGAGTAGTGACTCAGGATTGGGCAGGAAGCAGAAAGCCAGTTGGATATTATTCTAAGTTGCTCAATCCGTTCCAAGGGCTGGCTAACGTTTACAAGCTCTTGTGGCAATGGCATTGTTAGTAGAAGAGGCTCAAAAAATAACTTTTGGGGCACCACTGGAAGTATACACTCCCCATAACATGAGAGGAATTCTTGCTCAAAAGGCTGAAAAATGGTCAACAGATAGTTGAATATTAAAATATGGGGGTATCTTGATAACCTCTCCAGAATCAGAGTTGAGAGTGGCAAACATACAAAGCCCAGCCTAGTTTCTGTATGGGGACCCAGGGGAAAAATTAATACATGATTGCATAGAGGTCATAGAATTACAAACAAAAATATGTCCAGATTTAAGGGAACAGGAACTGTGAACAGGGGAAAAATTATTTATTGATGGATCATCTTGCGTGGTAAATGGGAAAAGAAAATCTGGGTATGCTATAATTTGTGGAAAAAAATTTAAAAATTAAAAAAAAATAAAAGAATCTGGTCCTCTTAGCTCATCCTGGTCAGCACAAGCCTGTGGACTTTATGCATTACTCCGTGCATTGTTGTTATTAAAGGATCAAGAGGCAACCATATACACGGATTTGAAGTAAGCTTTTGGGATTGTGCATACCTTTGGACAGATCTGGAAAGAAACACCCAAGGAAAAGTATTAATACACTAAGGTTTAGTAAGTAAAATACTTGAAGCTTTAAAAGGTCTAAAAAAGATAGCAGTTATACATGTAAAAAGACACCAGAGGGGGAAAGACATTAAAATAAGAGGAAATAATTTGGCTGATGATGCAGCAAAAAGGGCTGCCTTAAGGGAAAACAACAGTGTAATTATGACTTTTAAAGAGATAGAAACACAAACTGAAACACCATACTTTTCTTTAACAGAGGTAGAAGCTATAAAGAAGCCAGGGCCATCCCTGAAGGCAGGAGAATGGATTCTACCTGATGGTGGAAAAGTAGTCCCAAAACCCATAGCCCAAGAGATCCTGGACAACTTACATCGAAGAACTTACTGGGGCACAGGGACACTTTATGACTACTTTTTAAAATTTTATGGGTGTATAGGAATATTTGAAATTGGGAAACAAATCACTCAAGGATGTCTCACATGTCAGAAAATGAACAAAAAGGTGTTGAGGAGTCCTCCCTCTGGAGGCCATGGGACAGCCTATCGGCCATTAGAAAAGATCCAAGTTGATTTCACTGAATTACCTAAAATAGGCAGGTGGAAATATCTGCTGGTTACAGGAGATCAGTTGACTCAGTGGGTAGAAGCATTTCCTGTGGCTCAAGCCACAGCTCAAACAGTAGCCAAAATTCTGATGGAGCACATTATTCCAAGATTTGGATTAGTACAAGTTATTGATTCAGATCAGGGCACTCATTTTACCTCGAGAATAATTAAAAATTTAAGCCAAGCACTAGGAATTATCTGGGAATATCATAACCCGTGGCATCCTGAAAGCTCTGGACGAGTTGAAAGGATGAATCAAACTATTGAACAACAGCTAACTAAATTAATGATAGAAACTAAATTACCATGGACCAGATGCCTTCCCTTAGCCCTGTTAAATATAAGAACCAAGCCCCACTCTGAATCTGGGATGTCACCATATGAGATGTTACATGGACTGCCTTACCCCCAAGGCATGACAATGGATCCCTCACTAGCTGGGGACAAAACCATTCAGGGGTATCTTACATCCATCACAAACAATTTGAGGGAATTAAGAGAGAAAGGCATTTTAGCTCAAACAACTCCTCTCGATTTTCCAGTACATTCTATCTGACCAGGACAGTGTGTGTTGATAAAATGCTGGAGAGGAGAAAGTTTAGAGCCTCAATGGGAGGGACCATTTTTGGTTCTTTTAACCACAGAAGCAGCAGTCTGAACAGCAGAAAAAGGCTGGACTCATGCTTCACGATTAAAAGGACTGGTAAAAAATAAAGATTGGAAAATTATTTCAGCACTAGGAGATCTAAAAATCAAATTAAAAAGGGAATTTAAAAGTTGATTAAATTTCCATCCAGATTCAAAAACATAAAGAAATTGAAATAAATTCGTGATTAGGTGGAAAGGAGTACTTGGTGCCAAAAAGCTACAATCTATAAGAAATTGACATAAAATCATTGTGTCTTGGGACAAAAGGGGGAGATATATAACGGGAAAGATATTATTGTATGGTGCTACTGCTAGAAATATCAATTGAAGTTGTTTTGAGAAGTCCATGTTTGTCATTTAGACATCCTGCATTGGCTGCCAACTGCAACCTCATTGAGTTTGGAGGCTGAACAACTCCAATGGGAAAGAGTCAGACGCCTCCTTGATCAGTGGGAAAAGCCCGGGAGGATTGAAAAGCTTCTCAGGAGCTTCTGACTGCCAACATTAACGGATTTATTTGAGGAGCTGCAACTCCAGAAAAAGAGACTGGTAACACCTATTATTGAGGAGGCCCAACAACAATTAACACATTGGGAATGTAATAATCATGGCTTAGAATGCTGCCCTTGCATTTGTATTGCTTGTACCTGTTGTTTTAATTCATGCTGGAGGGTAAATAGGGCAAAAAAAAAAAAGACAATTGAGTTGTTGAAGTTGTTTAGATTGTATACGTGGACAGCTAAGAATAGAAAGATTTTTAATGACTTTTACGCTTAACCATTGAGACAACAAAATGGGACCTTTTTTTGCAACAATTCAACTAATAGAGAACCAAGACCAACTACTCCTCGCCATATTAGCTTTTGTACAGGCTAAAGAACAAACAGTCCATAATATTATAGACCAGTGTATTATAAATGACAATTGCTGTGGAGAAGAAATCTATGTGCCAAGTCATAGATTTGTTTCAGCAGCTGATTGGCATGGCGAGTGTATCTATTGGTGGCAACGAATATTTAACTACCAACCCCGATTTCATAACATAAATAGACCAGTAAAAAGAACTGTTTAATTGAAGCAATGTGAAAACAAATTTTGTTGCAGTTGGCATATCTCCGGAGCTTTAGTGGATTAGGAAAATAGCTGCTCAATCTAGGGAAAGAGATAGGGCAGTGCTGCAGAACTACAAAGAATTGATGCCATCTTTGGAAAAGAAAAAGCTAAAATGGCTGATATGAGCTTTATGAGGCCAAGGATGCCAAAAAGAGACAAATCCCAGGATAAAAGCTTTGCTACCAAGAAGACTGACATCTCGGCCCTTGGTTGCAATCCAAGGGGCCTTGAGACAGGTAGAAAGTTAAAATTCCTGAGCATTCTTTTCATTGTGCTTGCTATAATACCCCTGGCAACTGGCCAAAGCCATAGGACTGCATGGAGTAGAAAAGAACAGGCCATGAAGGAACAAATTACAAGACAACAAGCAGCACTATATCCAGCAGTAAAGAAACAAACCACTCCTGATCCCTGTGACAAATGCAATCATTCCATGTGGGTCAAGGATAAGATGGAATCAGTTTTTGTGGCACATTCACATGTTAGTGCTGCCTGTTACGATCGTAGCAGCTTCTTAGAAATTTGTGTGAAAAGTGCAAAATTATATTGGGTGAGAAGAAATTTGGGATTCAATGGGTGAGCTCCTTATCCTAACAATGATCAACTTTGTCCTAGATATGAAAATTTCTTGTGTTTTGAAAAAGATAAGAATAGAAAAGAGACAAAGAAAAAAAATTAGTTGGAAAACAAAAAGAAACAATAAAGGATAGGAAAAAGATCAGAGGGAAAGAGTTAGAGGAGCTGGATAAGCTATATAAGCAATTAAAACAGCTCTATGGCAACTGGGATTTGCCAACTTCAAACAAAAATCTGTTTGTAGATCTGATGCAAGAAATTGCCACAGAATTGGGATTATCTAAATGTTTTGTTTCTGGAGGACTTAGAATGGCTGAAAGATGGCCATGGAGAGATGAGAGTTTAGCTCCAGAACAATTTTTAAAATGGAATCATACTCAAATTTCTAAGACATTAAAGCAGCCTGAGGGTTGGGTTCTGAGTCATCAAGTCATTGGAACAGTTTGTATAACTCGGGAAGGGAGAAAATACACTGAAGTGGTGGGATATACTCCTTGCCTATCTACTTTAGTAGTAAATTCAGACAATAACACAAAGACCTGGCGACCCAAGAGTCCTACTGGATATTGGGGAATAGCAAAAGAAATGGATTGTGAGTGGAATAATCAAATTTATTTGTGCTGGCATAGCAGTCCTGGAGCTAATCCCTACGAATCTATAAAAGACTTAAAATCTTATTGGGAACAACCAGAAAACACAGAAAACAGATGGAAGGCCCATGATGGAATATATTGGGTTTGTGGGCAACGAGCATACAGTGAACTACCCCGACAGTGGGAAGGAACTTGTACCTTAGGAGTTCTATGACCCTCCTTCTTTGTCAGACCAAGGTCAAAGGGCAATATACTAGGAACACCACTTTATAAAACCTTAGAAAGAAAGGAGAGTTAAACCTCGACTTTCCAATGGCAGGAGGAAACCAAAAATGGAAAGATCAAGAATGGCCTGCAGAAAGAATTATAGCACATTATGAACCTGCTTCTTGGGCTCAGGATGGGTCTTGGGGATATAGAACTCCAATTTACCTATTAAATTGACTGATAAGGCTCCAGGCAGTAGTGGAAGTCATCTCAAACCATAGGGCAGACACTTCAAAGTTGTTGGCCGAACAGCATTCACAAATGTGAGCATTTGTATATCAAAAGAGAATTGCCCTAGATTATCTGCTGGCAGAAGAAGGAGTAGTTTGTGGGAGGTTTAATGAATCTGAGTGCTGTGTGGAAATAGATGATCACGGGGAGGCCATCACAAAACTTGCTGATGAAATTAAAAGAGTGGCACATGTACCAGTTCAAAAATGGAATTCTATTCTGAAAGCTGATTGGTGGGATAATCTTTTTGGGGGTGTGTGGTGGAAAAAATTGGGATTCATGCTATTATGTTCTGGTTTAGGACTACTGTTTCTGCCTTGCATGATACCTTGTCTAATTAGAATAATCCACTCACTAATTCCAGGAATGCAACTTACAGCCATGCCCATGGATCTGAAATCAACAGCAAAAAGGAAACTGAATTTCTTGATGGTACTAAAAGCACAATCCACTCACACTCGAAGGAGAGAGATCAAGAAAATGGTGACTGAATGCAAAGAGAATACCCTGGCACGAGAAATGTTAATAAAATTTGAGAAGGAGTGTGAAAAGCTGAATGCAGCATGAGAAATGTTAGAAAAATTGGAGGCTAGTATGACAGAACATAGAGAATACCAAGCAACAACTTTTTAGAGCACGAATCAATATGATCAAAAAGAGAAATGGGGAAATTGTGATAAATGTGATTTGTGCTAACTAAATTGTAACTATATTATCAAAATTGTACTTAGATCAATAGAAGACAATTGTTACAGAGTGAGGAGGGAGATGGGTGAGACAGGGCAAAGGACATCTTCCAGATGTTGGGAGTCAAAGAAGGATGTTGGAAGGGAATAGTAGAAGGACGTAGGTCTGACAAGCAGCATCTGGAAATAAAATTCTCGACCTTGAAATGGGCCAAATTGTGATGATTCCAGGCATGGAACTTAATTTTATAGTGGGAACTTATGCTTAGTTATATAACCCAAGCTTAGTGCACCTGTGCTACCTGCAAGGTTACACAGCAGACACTGATGAAGATGATGAGCCTTCATTGGAAATAAGACCCTCAAAAGGATGAGAGACCCCTAACCATTAGCAGAGCATGCGCCAAACAACATAGTGAGGTAGATTTTTAGGAATAGAAACTAGGAGGAGTTTTCTAGAAAATTCTGTAGCCTACAGTATATAAGTGGGATTGTTAGCCTGGATGCTTTGGTACGAGAGGAATGGGAGCCACTCCCCGTATCCCCAGTTGGTTTTGCTTATGCTTTATATGAACCTCAATTATACTAAAATACTTTCTCTTAAATATGACATATCCTGAAATATATGTATTCTATACTTTGATTGTATTCATCTCAAATACTTTGATTGTATAAATTTATAAAAATTAATATAAAAAATTTGCTGCTAAATTTAATCTTGTTGTTTGATAAATTGGATAAATAGAATAACATTCATAACCCTTCCTTCCTTCCTTCCTTCCTTCCTTCCTTCCTTCCTTCCTTCCTTCCTTCCTTCCTTCCTTCCTTCCTTCCTTCCTTCCTTCCTTCCTTCCTTCCTTCCTTCCTTCCTTCCTTCCTTCCTTCCTTCCTTCCTTCCTTCCTTCCTTCCTTCCTTCCTTCCTTCCTTCCTTCCTTCCTTCCTTCCTTCCTTCCCTTCTTCCCTCCTTACCCTTTCCAACCTTCCACCCTTCCACCCTTCCTTCCTTCCACCCTTCCTTCTTTCCACCCTTCCTTCTTTGATCCTCCATCACTGACCAGGATCCCCAAAAAATGTTCCCAGCTGCAAGGCTGACACAGCTCCAGGAGCCGTTGGACACCTCTCCCAGGGATGCACAGCCTCCCCTTGTTGGGCTGTCTGTGCAGGGCAGGGCCCTGGACTCCATGATCCCACCGGGTCCCTCCCAGCTCAGCCCCTCCCGCAATTCTCACCCTTTGGCTCAGCCTTTGTGTCCTTGAGAGGAGCTGGCAGAGCTGTTGGGGCCGGGCCAGGAGCAGGGCACCCCAACATTCCCCTCTCTGGGACACGGCAGCTGTGGCAGCCCCAGCGTTCCCCTGTCTGTGACACCACAGCCCTGGCAGCCCCAACCTTCCATCCCTGGAGACGCTCCATGGCAGCTTCCAGTCAACGCAAGGCACCGGCCACGGAGCACCCCCAGCCTGGCCTGATGGGGATTCCTCTGCACACAGCTCGGGCAAGGCCCCCCTGGACACCTTCACTGTGCCACACACAAGTGTCACACACAGCTACAGAGCTCTGCCCACAGCTGCCACGAGGAGCTGAGTAAAAAATAAAACAAAAATCAAACAAATAATTCCCCAAAACTAAATGAAGCCAATAAAACAAACAAATCCAATAAAAGGATCAACAACAACAAAACCAAAAACCACTAGAGAAGGAGAACATCCCCCCCAATAGACCCATTCCATCTTTCACTTGGTACAGCTGCACACACACAGGGGCTGAGATTGCAAAAAAAGAAGATTCCTTGAGGACATTTTCAGGAAAAGCAGGTTTAGGACAGGCTCTCAGTTCCGACTGTTCTCAGCAGATTGAAAACGGCCCCTTTGGCACCTGCAGGGCCCTTGTAAATGGCAAGTGCCACACCCTCAGCCCGTGGGGGAGAAAAGGGCTCTGAATTGCCCACCCTGGCATGGAAACCCTGTTCCCAGGCTGCTTCACACACAGGATTGTTCTGGATGAATCCAGGAAGCTGAGGGTCTGCTCTGGCTCCTCCATGTCCTAAAGCTGCCAGAGAGAAGAAATTTAGGGTGGGCTCCAGTGGCACAATCCCTGCTGGCCCAGGGCACAGTGCCAGGAAGGTCTCTGCGTGCCCAGCCTTTGCTCCAGCCAAGAAAAGCTCCCGGCACAGGCTCACCTTTCATGCTCAGCCAGAACCCCCGAGTGCCCCAGCAGCAGGAAACTGACGGCTCTGGGGACATTTTTGGGGAGTCTCGAATGGGGCAATTAGGGATCCTCCAGGGTCCGGAGGCATGTACAAAGTGTGGTTTATTTTTTGTATTTTCTATATAGGCAGAATGGGTAAGTCTGTCTTACAGAAGATCACAGCATAGATTAGATGTCACAAGACTTATGTTTACAAGGTCTTTTAAGGTTTTATTATCCCATAAAACACTTTCAACATAGATATTGATGTTTCTAGTGCAATACTAAAATAGTTTATCTTATTGACTCATCCTACAGTGTGAAATTTCTTAGCCAATTATATCATAACACAGAAACGTACATTGCTATACTTTAAAACTTCTTGTTACCTTTGTAACTATCTTTATTTTTTCTATATCACAAATTCTAAAACTAAACCTATCTCTACTTAACTATGCATAGTTCTAAGCTTAGGCTTACAGACCCAATGTTCTGAGAATTCCTTGCAGTTTGAATTGCAACACCCATGTTCCAGTTAGAGCAGAACACTGGAGGCAGTGATGACAGGTGGGGACAAACAAGGGAAAGGTGTCTGTGATGCTGAGCAAACCTGGATGTGTTTCAGGAATGCAAAGGGCCAAGGGCTGAGCCCCAGCCCCTGGCAAGGCAGATCCTGTCCCTCCCTCATTGCTCAGGGCTCTTCCCGGGCCACTGGGCTCTGGGCATGTGCAATGCCAAGGGCAGCACCATGGGGCGGCCCCTGCCAGGCTGCTGAGCAGGGACAAGGAGGCAATGAGGCCCCAGCACAGCAAGGCTCACTTGTCCCCTGCTGGCCTCAGGCCCAGGGCCAGCCTGCATGGCCCAAGTGCTGCAGGAGTTGGCTGTGTCAGGGCCTTTCAGCTGCTGCCCATCCCTGTGCCCTCTGCAGCCCAGGCTGTCCTACGGTGTCCATGCCCTGCGCCTCTGTCCCTGCAGGCTGTCGTCATCCCCCGGCTGCCCCACCTCGCTGGCCCCTTCCTTTGCTGACAGCTCTGCCTCCTGCCTGCCTCTGCCTGCACACACAAAGCCTTGGGCTGCTCCAGATTCCTTCTGGGGGACGTTTTGCACCACAGGCCTGCCCTGGGAGAGAAATTCCTTTCTCCTTGGGTCGAGTCTGTACCTCCCCATCTGCCCTCGTGGTATTATTTCTCTATCTGGCTGATTCCCACTATGGAGGAAACTCCACCATTTTTGAATCCACCTTTCAAGCCCTCTCAGGCTACTCGTGTCCTGTCCTCAGTCTCTGCACAACTGAGCCCAGAGCCCTCAGCCTCCCTGCATGGGTTATGATCATTCAGCCTGCAAACCCCAGCCTAGGAGGTCTTTGGGGCCTCTCCAGGGTTTAGCCAAGGAAATGTCACGGTCTTGAAGAACTTCATGGAACCAAGGGTCTGTTGTTACAAATCAGGGCCTCATGCATCCAATGAGACCATTGGAACACTGCAGTTCCTTTTAGAATGATAAAGACCATTGTGACACTCTGAGGCCTTGTGGAAGCAAGGGGCCAGTGTGTCACTGTGGAGCTCCATTGAGCCAAGGAAACCATTTTGGCACTGCAAGGCCTCATAGAAGCAAGGGACCACTGTGACACTCTGGGGACCCGTGGAAAAAAGGGGCCATTGTGACACACGGGGGCCTCGTGGAACTGAATATTCAATGTGATATTACAGGGCCTAATGGAACCAAGAATCCATTGTGATACTGCAGGGCTCCATGGTTTGAAGGGAACATGGAACAGGTCTGGGTGCCTTGGCTTCTCAGGGACCAGCTTACTGGTCCAGATGACTGGGCATGTTCAGGGCCACTTCTCATCTGTCCCTGACTGGGGCTCTGTGCTTTTCTTCCCATGGAAAAGAACTGTCCCCCCTGTCTAGGTGCCCATGGCTTAAATTTGTACCCCTCCAAAATTCCCTATATGCCAGAACAGACAGATCTGGCTGCCTAGGTCTCTGGTGGCCACCTCTCATCTGTCTTTGAAACACTGGAGCTCTGTGCTTTTGTTCTTATGGTGATGAATGGTCTTTCTTATCCAAGCACCTGAAATAATAATTTCAACTCCAAAATTCCATATATCCAAAGATTGCTCCCAGCCAAAAACTGACAGGACAGTCATGTGTCAATGGCCTTGGCCTATGGTGGCCACGTCTCATCTGTCCTTGAAACACTGGGACTCTGTGATTTCCTTCCAATGGAAATGAACTGTACTTCTTGGCCTGTGGCTAAATTTGGGATTTGGCCTCCAAATTTTTGCATATTCAAGAACTGTTCCCAGACAGAGGCTGCCGAAAGAGATGGGTCTGGCTGGCCTTAGCCTTGTGAGGGCTACCACCCATTTGCCTTCGAAATACTGGGGTTCCATTCTTTTTTCCTATATGAAAAGACTGTCCTCATCCATGTTTTCATGGATAAAGCAGGGATTCCACCTCCAAAATTCTGTATATCCAAGGACTGCTCTCAGATGAAAACTGCCAAGGCAGACAGGTTTGGCTGGTCTTGGCCTCCTGGGAGGCACCTCTCATCTGCCCCTAAAACACTTGGACTTCTTGCTTTTTCTTTCTGATAGAAAAGAACCATCCTCCTTGTCCAGGTGCCCATGGCTGAAATTGGGATTCCACCTGCAACATTCTGTATATCCAAGGACTCCTCCTTGATGACACCTTCCAGAAAGACAGGTCTGGCTGGCTTTGTACACCTCTCCTCTGTCCACAAACCACTGGGGCCCTGGGCTTTTCTTCTTGTGGACAAGACTTGTCCTTCTTGTCCAGGCTGCCATAGCCAAAACTGGTATTCCAGCTCCAAAATTCCATACATGGAAGATGTTCCCTGATAAATGCTGCCACAACTAATAAGTTTGACTGGCCTTGGCCTCCTGTGATTTGGTGGCAGAAATCTTTAAAAGCGAGGTTTAGTGGGAGGAGTGGGCAGGAGAGATAAGCTCTCTTAAGAGTGGGGCAGGAGTGACAAGCTGAGGCCTCTGATGCTCACAGTGAGTCCCCCACGGCCCCTTCCTTCCCCACAATCAACTCTCTGAGCACCCTGCTGGGACTGGGTTCTTTGGGTTCCTCACCCCCCAACACCATTTCAGGCCTCTGTTCCCAGCATCATTCTACTGCAGTTCTCCTGCCACCCATAAAACTGAATGGACTCCAAAAGGTCAAAACAGGGCCACAGCAATGATCAGAGGGTGGAACATGTCTCCTCTGAGGAGCAGCTGAAGGAGCTGGGCTTGTTCAGCATGAGAAGAGAAGGCCCCAGGCAGAGCTTACTGCAACCTGTAAACACTTCAAGAGGGCTTCTCAGAAACTTGGGCACACAGGTCTTGGAACAGGGCCTGTTGCAACGGACAATGGGGAATGGCTTTAAAGTCCAAGAGAGGAAATTCACATTGGGTCTGAGGAAGATATTTTTTCTGAAGAGAGTGAGGAAATACCGGCACAGATGCCCCCGAGATATGGTGGATGCCCCACCCCCGGAATTTTCTGAGGTCAGGTCAGAAGACATGCAGAGCAACCAGATCTATTTGAAGATGTCCCCGCTCATTGTGGGGCAATTGGTCTGGATGACCTTTAAAGGTCCCTTGTAACCCACACTGTTCCAGGACTCTGCTAAGTTTTCATTTGGAAAGCACCAGGACTGGAGATTCATAAGAGGGGGGCACTCAGTGAGTTCAGCTGAGGAGAAAACCAATCCCTGGGATGCTGTTTCACTGCAGGCACTTCACATTTCCCCTGCAGCAGCTCCTGGGCAGAGCAGAACCGCTCCTCGTCCGTCTCCAGCAGCACTTGAGAGAGTCCTGGGGCAGAGCCCAGAGTCACCTGTGCTCCTGAAGCTGCCCTGTCCTGTTCTGCTTGGCCTGACAGCAACCCTGGAGAAAAGGAAACAGGAGACTCCTCCCGTTTCTTTCCTGCCCTGACTGCTCACACAGGCTGCAGGTTTTCACAGGCTCCAGTCTCCAGTGGCAGTTTCTTCCCTGCCAGAGGTGCTGGTTAGAGATGATTTTTCTAAACCAAACCTTGATGCAGCCACAGCTATTCCAAAATCAAAATGAACTGGTCTTGACAGTCATCCTCACTGTCTGGCCTAGTTATTAGGAACTACAACAGCAAAAGCACCTTTTGCTTCTCCATGGATGGACACCAGCTTTACTGGGCCTTTTCAGGAGTCAGTGTAGTCTGACATTATTATTTCAAGGAATTCTTACAGAAAATGCCTCTCTGTACTGCTCACTGACACTCAGGTAAAAGCATTAATGACGTGGTTTGGCACTGGCCAAATACCAGGCAACCACGAAAGTTACTCATTCATTCTCCCCTGCCACACCTGGACAGACAAGAGACAAAATTATTTAAGGGTTCATGACTTGACATAAGCACTGGGAGAAAACACTCCAAGGACAAAACAGGCTCAACTTAGAAATGCAAAGTGAATTTTTTTACTAACAAAGTCAGAGGAGGATAATGAGAAGTAAAACAAGCCCTTAAAAACACCTTTTCTTCCCCCAACCCCTCCCCCTTTCCCACCGACAGCACAGGGAGACAGGGCGTGGGGGTTCTGGTCAGTTCATCACTCGAGATTTTCTTTTGCTGCTCTGGGAGAGGAGTCCTTCCCTGTGAGACCGTGGGGTCCCTCCCACGCGGGGACACAATTCTCTGTGAACTTCTCCGGCATGGTTCCACTCTCATGAGCAGCAGTCCTCCCAAAACTATTACAAAATTAGTCCCTCCCACGGGCAGACAGCCAAAACTGGCTGCAGGGACACAGCCACTTCACCATGGTCTTCACCACAGGCTGCAGAGGAATGTGAGGCGCTCCAGGCACTGGAGCTGACATTCTGCTGCAGCCCGTGGTGAGGACCATGGTGAAGCAGCTGTGCCCCTGCAGCCCATGGGGATCCATGGGGGATGTAGAGATCTATGCAGAGCCCATGGGGATCCACAGGGAATGCAGAGATCCACCCAGAGCCCATGGGAATCCATGGGGAACCATGGGAGATGAAGAGATCCAATCCCAGCCCATGGGGATCCATGGGGGATCCAGACATCTACCCACAGCTCATGGGGATCCATGGGGGATGCAGAGATCCACGCACAGCCCATGGAGATCCATGGGGAATGCAGAGGGACAGAGAATTCAGCTCAAAGACTCAGAGAATTCACAGAATCACAGAATGTTTAGGTTGGAAGAGACCTTCAAGATCAAGTCCAACCGCTGCCTAACACTTCCATATGGCACCAAGTACCATATCCAGTCGTTTTTTAAGCACATCCAGGGATGGTGCCTCCACCATCTCATGGGCAGATCATTCCAGTACTTTATCATCCTTTCTGTAAAAATTTTTTCCTAATATTCCTATATTTCCTTTGGCACCAGTTAAGATTGTGTCCTCTCATTCTGACCGTGTCTGCCTGGTGAGAGAGACCAACCCCCATCTGATAACAACCACCTTTCTGAAATTTGTAGAGAGTGATAAGGTCATCCTGAGTCTATTTTTCTCCAGAATAAACATGCCCAGCTCCCTTAGCCGTTCCTCACAGGACTTGTGTTCCACGTCCCTCACCAGCCTTGTTGCCCTTCTCTGGACACATTCCATCCCCTCCATGTCCTTCCTAAATTGAGAGGCCCAGAACTGGACACAGCACTCGAGGTGCTGCCCAACCAGTGCTGAGCACAGGGGAAGAATCACTGCCCTGCTCCTGCTGGCCACACCATTCCTGATCCAGGCCAGGAGCCATTGGCCTTCTTGGCCACCTGGGCACACTGCTGCCTCATGTCCAGCCTGATGTCCATCAGTGTCCCCAGGTCCCTTTCTGCCTGGCCCCTGTCCAGCCACTCTGTCCCCAGCCTGGAGCACTGCAGGGGTTGTTGTGGCCCAAGTGCAGGACATAGCACTTGGTCTTGTTAAACCTCACCTTGTTGGATTTGGACCCTGGATCCAGCCTGTCCAGGTCCCTCTGCAGAGCCCTCCTACCCTCCAGCACATCCACACTCACACCCAGCTTGGTGCCATCTGCACATTTGCTGATGGTGCACTCAATGCCCTCATCCAGATCATCAATGCAGATATTGAAATCCACACTGGCTGGCTCTGATCCCTCAGCCATCCTGTAGGTGCCCTGGGATGGCACTCAAGGTGATCTGTTCCATCACCTCACCAGGCACCCAGGTCAGGCTGACAGGCCTGCAGTTCCCCACATCCTCCTTCCAGCCCTTCTTGGGCATGGGCTCACATTGGCACCTCCAGTCCTCTGGCACCTCCCTGCTGAGCCAGCACTGATGAGAAATGATGGAGAGCAGCTTGGGGAGCTCATCCAGCAGCTCCCTCATCCCCCTAGGATGGATCCCATCTGTTCCCAGAGACACCTGTGAGCATCTGAGTGGCTCAGCAGGTCCCCAGCTGCTTCCTCCTGGATTACAGGGGGTCTGTTCTGCTCCCTGTCCCCATCTCCCAGCTCAGGAGAACACTTGTGCTGAGGTTAACCTGTCCTTATTTGTGGAAACTGAGGCAACGAAGGGGTTAAATTTCTCAGCCTTTTCCTCATCTTCAGTTACTATATTCCCCACTCTATGCAATAAAGAGCTGAGATTCTCCTTATCCAACAGTTTTCAATTAATTAATTTATAGAAATATTTTCTATTATTTTTTGGCAGACTTGGTCAGGTTAAGTCCTAATTGAGCTTTTACCTCTAATTTTCTTTCTGCATGCTGTAACAACATCTTTACTACTTCCTAAATTGTCTGACTTTCTGTCTAATGGTGATGCATCCCTTTTTTCTTTCTGAGTTCCTACAAAAGCTCCATGGGCAGCCAGGCCACTCATTTTCCTCAATGGCTCATCTTTTTGCACATAGGGACAGCCTGCTCCTCCTCCTTTAAGACTTATATTCTTTAAGATTACATTCTTGAGGTGTCTCCATCCTTCCTGGATCCTCTTGTTTTTAAGGTCTTTTTCCCATAAAAAAAATCAGTACCTAATTCAGTTATCCCCAAATCTGAATCCTGAACAGGTCAAAGTCTGTCCTCTGTAATTCCAGTGTAGAAATTTTGTTGATGCCTCTCCTTGTTTCACAGAATATTGAAAACTTGATTATTTCATGGTCAGTGTACCCCAGGCAGCCTCTGAGCACCACATCTCCCATCAGCCCTTCTCTGTTTGTGAACAGCAGGAGACAGAGCTTCCCTTGGGAGTGTTACCAAAAATTCAGTAAAATAAAAACTCCTAAAAACCAATGTAGCATTAAAAAGCAGCATTCTTGTTTTGGCCAGATGCACGGGAGGACAGCTCCTCCCAAAGCCGTGCATGCTGAGCACAGGAAATTTCTGTTTATATTCTGTACTCTGCAAACCTATTCATTGATTGTCCTGGACTAAACAGACATATGATAATCATTTCCCCAAAATAATTCACATATTTCCCCTCCCCTTTATCCATGGCTTCTTCTCTCCTGGGGGTCTCTCTGGTGGTCCCTGGTGGTCATTAACCCCAATGTTCCAGTTCAGCCTGGCTGAGTTGGCAGGACACTGAGGCTGGGGAACTCCCAGGTTCCCTTCTCACACAACGGGCATTGTGCAGGTTCCAGAGGCCAGTGGTTTTGGAGAACAAGCATTGTGTTAGCTCACCTGGGGTGGGCAATTTATCATCTGGTAACATGAGGTCACAGAGTGGGCTGTGACATCACAGAGTGGGGTATGTGAGGTCATTGAGCATCACAGGCTGTCTCTGTGACATCACAGAGCTGACTGTGACATCACAGGGCAGAGGTCTGACATCACAGGGCAGGCTGTGACATCACAGGAGGGGCTGTGTGACATCACAGCAGGGCTGTGTGAGGTCACTGCGTTGGTCACTCTGCCCCAGACCCCCCTCACAGTTTCCCCAGACAAGTCCAATGCTGTTCATGCCCAGCAGGGTCCCTGTCCCCTGGGATCCCCCTGGTCCACCTGGAGCCACAGCCTCCCCCAAGGATGTTCCACAAATCAACCCCAGAGCCTGACACGGGGACAAGGGGCCTGGGCTGTGTGACCAGGACATCAAGGCCGTGGATTATCCAGGTCACTGGGGCCTGGTTTGGGTTCCCCAGGCAGGAAAGATGTCTGGGGCTGGAGCAGGGTGAGGGAAGGGCCTCCAAGGTGGGACTGGAGCCCTTTGGCTGTGAGGAGAGGCTGAGGGAGCTGGGCTTGTCCAGCCCGGAGCAGGGAAGGCTGAGGGGCTCCTCATGCCAGCAAGAACAGGATGAGTTTAAATGACTCAGGCTGGTTTCAGCATTTCCTCAACACCAAAAGCAGCTTGGCTTCCTTTTGTCCATCCATCACTGAAAGCTTTGCAAATAGAACAATCTTCAAGCTGTTTTAACTGCACTCCAGGCAGAGCAGGCTGGTACAACACCTTGATTGTGTTTATATCTATCATAGCATCATCTTTGCCTAAAATTAATTTTGTACAGAAATCCCTTCTGGATGATGGATGTGTCAGATGCTGCTGGGATGTCTCACATTGTTGAGGGAGGAGGTTCAATGTTCAATAAATTCTGTGATTTTACATTTATATTTTAGCAATGAAGAGAATCCTTCTCTTGCCTCTTAAGTCTTACCAGTTCCTGACCCCAAAGGACACAAACCTGATGAGGCAGTGGGGATCAGGGGCAGGGCACAGCCAGGGATTTGGGGTGGCTGTGAGCCCAGGGCAGGTCCCAGCCCTTGGCCTTGGTGAACCTCATCCAATTGTCCTGGGCCCATGGCTCCAGCCTGTCCAGATCCCTCTGCAGAGCTTCCTGCCCTGCAGCACAGCCACACTCCCACCCAGCTTGGGCTCACCTGGACACTGACTGAGGGTGCCCTCCATGGCCTCGTCCACATCAGCAATAAAGAGATTTCACTGCCCTGGCCCCAACCCTGAGCCCTGGGCACAGCCCTGGATGTGGCTCCATTGCCCAGCACTCCTTGGGCCTGGCTTATCCAGCCAGATTTCTGCCCAGGGAACAGATGCTGCAGAGGCTGTTGGATCATGTTCCTGTGAGCCCAGATTGGCATTAGTGCAGCTGTAGCTGTGCACAGGAGAGCTCTTCAGCCACTTTCTCTCCTTTCCTCCCTCTGGGCATGGAGGGAGCTCCTGACTTCAGTGTATGACTCGTGTGTGCAAAGAGCAAATTTGGGCAGAATCAGGGCAGGGAGGGTTTGGGGCATCTTGGGATCTGTGCTGGGCACAGAACATGTTTTCAATTGGTCTGAGACTGTCTGCTGTGGAAAGTGACTTAATATCCAGCTGAGGAATTACCTTTGCTTTTATGGAGCTGTGCCTTCCTTTGGTTTTGTTTGCTGACAATAAATGATCATCCCTCTGTGTCTCAGGCAGCTCCTTCTCCAAGGAAAGCAGGTGGGAGTTGGTGCCAAGGAGCTGAAAGCTGCAGGCACAGCCTGGGGGGTAGGGAGCTCAGATTTGCACAAGGCTGCTCTGAGTGCCAGGGCTTGGATGGAGAAATGGTGGGGTGGGGGTAGGGACAGAGTGTGACTGATTGTCAGCCATAAAGGGTCTTGATTTTCATTTCTATTCAGATTGCATGATGAGGGGTTGGGGTTCAATATCAATTCGAGATTGCTGATATCAGTGTATAAACAGGAAAATATAAACAAGGCTCAACAAAGAATTCTTTTCTCCTTGTACTGGTAACATAGTTTATTCACTTTGAATATACTTCTGAAATCAATTTAATTAACCATAGAAGAGTAAAAGACATAAATTATTCCCGGAGGCTTGGCTTATTAAGGTTTTCTGAATGTTAATGAGCCCTGGGGCACTGAATTCCTGAACTGAAGAGCTGAAGGCTGAACAAGCCTCTGGAGAAGTCAAATTCAGCAGCAGCCTCGGAGTTGCTGAGGATGTCAGCAGCCCCCACTGGGGCCATCCCTGCCCAGAGACCGTGGGGGAATGGGCAGACAAGGAGAGTGTCCCTGGGGCTGGGGAAGCAGAACTCAGAGGCACCAGAGGGTCCAGGTGGAAATGGAATGTGGAATGTGGCTGTGAAAGCCCTGCCTGGGCTGTGCCAAGCAGGACAGAGAAGCCCTGACTCCCATCGCCCAAAAACCTCTCACAACAAGACATTTAAAAGGAATTATTATTTGTGTACTCTGAGTTAGAAGCACTGGAGAAATACCAACAAGAGATTCTCAGGAGCTCGAAACAACAGAATAGCCTTTGCTAGCAACTTTAGAAAATCAGAGAAACTTGGACAAAAGGTTTAATATGATATTCAGTCAACAAAAAAAAACACTTCTCAAAGCCTTAACTTTGAGAATTTTACTTCACAAACTCTAGGGCTCTTTAATTTTAAGTTACTCAAACGTTGCAAGAGGCCAAAAATAGAAAGGAAGGAAGGAAGGAAGGAGGGAAGGAGGGAAGGAAGGAAGGAAGGAAGGAAGGAAGGAAGGAAGGAAGGAAGGAAGGAAGGAAGAAAGAAAGAAAGAAAGAAAGAAAGAAAGAAAGAAAGAAAGAAAGAAAGAAAGAAAGAAAGAAAGAAAGAAAGAAAGAAAGAAAGAAAGAAAGAAAGAAAGAAAGAAAGAAAGAAAGAAAGAAAGAAAGAAAGAAAGAAAGAAAGAAAGAAAGAAAGAAAGAAAGAAAGAAAGAAAGAAAGAAAGAAAGAAAGAAAGAAAGAAAGAAAGAAAGAAAGAAAGAAAAGAAAGAAAGAAAGAAAAGAAAGAAAGAAAGAAAGAAAGAAAGAAAGAAAGAAAGAAAGAAAGAAAGAAAGAAAGAAAGAAAGAAAGAAAGAAAGAAAGAAAGAAAGAAAGAAAGAAAGAAAGAAAGAAAGAAAGAAAGAAAGAAAGAAAGAAAGAAAGAAAGAAAGAAAGAAAGAAAGAAAGAAAGAAAGAAAGAAAGAAAGAAAGAAAGAAAGACAAAAATGACACAGAGAAGCACATACACAGGTATCAACTCCTGGATTCCAGCAGTGTTCAGACAGAAATTCCAAGAGGAGGTAGGGTCAACCTGTGTCCTTGACCTGTGTTCAGCCTTAAATACATCCTTGGTCTTCCTGGGCCCTTCCCCCAGGTGGGACTTTCAGTCATTTGGTCACTCAGGAGCTGGGCTGGGGCTCCAGGGGTGGGTGTGGAGCATTGCCTTTGGTGTACCAGGGACTGGCAGACACTGCTGGGCTGGGATAGAGGCTCAGGGGTTACAGGGCAGTGCAGTGCTGGGGTAACAGGGCAGGGCAAGGCTGCCCCTGCCCCTTCCTCCCCCATACATGGAATATTGTGAGCCAACAATCTCCTGCAGTCTTTCACAACAGGCAATGTTGGAGGTGGAATCCCAATTCTGGTCATGGGCCGCTGGCCAAGAAAGACAGCTCTTTTCCATAGGAAGGAAAGCACAGAGCCCCAGTGTTTGGAAGGCAGGTGAGAGCCTCACTAGGCCAAGACCAGCCAGACTTGTCAATAATGGCAGATTTTGTATGGGAGCAGTCTTTGGATGTAGGGAATTTTAGAGGTGAAATCCCAATCTCGGCCATGGGTGGCTGGAGAATAAGGACAGTTCATTCCCATAGGAAGGGAAGCACAGAGCCTTCCCCAGGGTTTTGGAGACAGATGAGAGGTGACCCTGGTGAAACCATGGCCAGCCAGACTTGTCCTGGCAATATTCCTATGGGAACAATCGCTGGATATAAGGAAATTTGGCAGTGAAATCCCAATTCTGGCCATGGGTGCCTGGAGGAGAAAGGCAGTTCTTTTCCATAGGAAGGAAAGCAGGAAGCCCTGGTATTTCAGTAGCAGATGAGAAGAGACCCTCAACATGCCAAGGTCAGCTGGACCAGTCATGTGACTCCCTGGAGGCCAAACCAGCCAGAGCTGTTCTGTGTTCCCTTGGTTTTATGGGACCTTGATTACAAGAAGACCTTCATTATCACCATGGACCTTTGGACCATGAGGTTTGCATTGTCAAAATGGTCTCCTTTGGCTCCACAGTGTCCCAATGGATCATTGATTATAGGACAACTTTGTGTCACCCTGGAGTTTTGGTTCCATGCAGCCCTGCAGTGGCAAAATCAACCCTTGCGTTGATGGGGTTCCACAATGTAACATGTCCCAAAAATTCCATGAAGCCCTGCAGTGTCACAATGCTCTCCTTTGGTTCCACAGTGTCACAATGGACCACTGATGACATGAGGCCCCCAATGTCTCAATGGACCTTTGTTTCCATATAGCCCTGCAGTGTCACAAAGGCCTCTTGGTTTCACGAGGCCACACAGTATCACAATGGTCCTCTTGCATCTGTGAGGACCATCAGGTCACAATGGTCTCTCCATGGTTCCATGAGGTCTCACTGTCACAGTGCTTTGCTTATTCCATGGGGCTTCCTAGTGTCACAATGGACTCCATGATTCCATGGGACCCCTCAGGGTCACAATGGTCTCTCCACGGTTCCAGGAGGCTGTGAAGTGTCTGAATGGTCTCTCCATGGTTCTATGAGGCCTTGCAATGTCACAGTGGACATTTGGCTCCATGGGGTCTCACAGTGTCATCCTTTGGTTCCATGACACCCCAAAGTGTCATAATGCTCTCCAGGGTTCCAGGAGGCCCCATGGTGTCACAATGAACCCTTGGTTTGATGGGATCTCAATGTCACAATGATCCAAATATTCCATGGAGCCACACTGCATCATAAAGGTCCCCTTGGCTCCATGAGGCCCAGGAATGTCACAGTGGTCTCCAAGACTCCATGAGACCCCTCAGTGTCACAATGGTTCCATGGTCCCTGTGCTGGTGCATTCCCCCCTGCCCTTCTCAGCCCACCCTGCCAGCTGAGAAATGCTCCCTGGGGCTCAGCCATGGCCAACAGCCCCTGGGCTCAGCTCCTCTGGAGCTCAGCACAAACACTGTCTGCTCCCAGGCACTGCTGCTGCCCAGCGAGCTCCTGGTTCCTTTAGGAGCAGCCCTGGAACTGTTCTTGTTCCCTCAGGCACGACATCCCTGTTCTCACCCTTCCAAAGAAAGCTGTGGATGCCAAGTGTGGCCAGGATGAAACATTGCTGTGCCCAAAGCCCCTCTCTTGGGACCCTACAAACAGAGCTCCACAAGGAGCCCCTTGGAGCTCTCCTGGGCCAGCACCTCCCTCTGAGTGGGGCCTCTCCAAGCCGGGAACTCTCCCGTGTGCTGCACTCGGGGCATCCCTGAACAACCACGGAGCCTGGGCTGATCCCCCACTCCTCCAGGCTCAGCCCTTCACCGCTGGGGAGATGCCAAAGCATCCACAGGGAGCATTTCCCTGCCCTCCAGGGGAATTCCTCACAGCTCCCTGGCACTGACTCTCTCTGTCTGTGTGCACACACGAGCGCCTGTGCCCTGGCAAATGTGGCAGAAATGCTTCTCTCTGAGGGGTTGGAGTGCCTTGGGTGTCTGAGTCAGTCAGGCTGTCAGTAAGGTTAAGTCATGAGGTACAAGCTAAGTTAAATGCTGCTAAAGTTGTTACTTTTAACTGTTGTTGCTTTTAAGGCCCTAAAAGTGTCCCGAGTGTAGGAAGAGGTTTCAGACCAGCTCCCATCTCCTTCTGCACCAGCAGATTCACACAGAGGAGAGGCCCTACCAGTGTAAGAATGTAGGATGAGCTTCACCCAGAGCTCCAATCTGATCTGTCACCACAGGATCCACACAAGGAAACAGCCCTACGAGTGTCCCCAGTGTGGGAAGAGCTTCACCCAGAGCTCTCACTTGACCAAACACCAACAGGGGCCCTGCGAGTGCCTCGAGTGTGGGAAGAGCTTCGTGCACTGCCCCAAGTTCATCCTCCATCACAGGATCCATGCTGGGCAGAGCCCTGGTGACCCACATTCTCAGTGATCCAGGTTGGGAAGACACCTGGCTGGTGCTCTCCACGTCCTCCTGGCTCCCCACAGGCACCTGGATGAATTCAGGGGCAGGAACGTCCATCAGGACTCTGATCGACACTGGAAATTAACTGAGAGGAGCTGATTTTTTGACTTTGCAGCCCAAAAAATCTCACCTACTCTGTGCAGTATTTTTATCTGCTGGCATCAAGGAACGCTGGATGATCTTGGAGATCTTTTCATACCTGAATAATTTCCATGTTTATCCCATTAAAACACTCTGAATTGGGATAAAAATATTAAAATTGAGCAAAGACATCTTAAGCTGAGTCATTTGACTGGTATTTGAGGATGAATTTGGGGTTCAGGGGAATATTCAGGAGAATTTATGTGCTCTGGGACCATCCAAGCCAAGGGACATGGCCATGATCTCATAGTTGTTCCAGCAGAACGTGTCCATCTGAGCCTGCCTGTTCTTCAGGAATTCCAGTTGTCTGTTCCTGGCCTGGGTCTCCCCCTCCGGGGTGTCTCCCCTAAAGTGTCCAAATCCCTGGTGAAGTGCCCGAGCTGCTCTGAGCTGTGGATGTTCCTGTCCCCCAACCTCTCCTGGTCAGTGCCATGGAGGGCTGGGAGGGGTTTTAGGGACTCCTGGGGGAACTGAGAGAGGCTTTTGTGGCTCTTGGGGGCATTTGTGGTTCTGGGAGGGAGTTTGGGAGTCTTCTGAGGTGGTTGTGAGTTCTGGGGTCCTGGCAGGGCTGTGTGGCTTGTGAGAGAATTTGGGTAGATCTTGGGGAAGATCAGAAGGGGGTTTTTTTTTGGTTTTTTGGGGCATTTATGTTTCAGGGAGCAGATGGGGATTCATTGTGGCCAGAATCTATGGGGTGGTTTGGGGGATCCAGGAGTGGCTGAGGGGCTGGGAGGCGATTTTAGGGCAGTTGTGACCCCCACTCAGCACCCCAAAACTGCCACCAGAGCCCACCTCAAAGGTACTGCCAGGGTTTAGGGTCTCCATGATTGGATTCGTCCTCCTGGTGCTGTGGAAGAAGGTGAAGAGGGGTCCCCAGGGGCCGTGTGTGTCCCCCCAGAGCATGTGTGACCCCCCCATCCTGGTGTCACCCCCTTTTCCCTCCCCACAGGGCTCCTGCCCCAGCTCCTGCTGCTCCCCAGGAGGGAATTTGGGGAGGGGTCAGAGGGGGATGAGCCTGGCCCAGCCCCTTTGTTCAGCACCAAGCTGGGCTTGGGGCTGCAGGAGGAAGAGGCTGAGGGGAAGCAGATCCTGCAGGTGGGACAGTGCTTGGGCTCAGGGCAAGGTCCTGCCCTACACACCTGGCTTAGGTGTGACCCTGCCCTGGGAAGGGAGCGGGACATTCCCATCCCCATGGATCAGGGCTGGGAGCAGCACTTGGAGCATGGACATTGAAATACTGGGATTGACTGGGACCACACTGAGGGCTACTGGGAACGACTGGGAATGACAGGTGTGTGCTGAAGGTAATTGGGATATACTGGGAATGAGTGAGATCATCCTGGGAGTAACTGGAACCATACTGGGGACTCTGGATTGACTGGGAATGAGCATGCTGTGGGCAACTGGGATATACTGGGAGTGTCTGGAAGAATACTGGAGGGGACAACACTCAGTGCAACTGGGATCATGTTGGGGGCCACTGGGAGCAACTGGGAGTGACTGTGTCTCTACTGGGGGCCACTGAGATCATACTGGCCATAACTGGGACTAAACTAGTAGCAGCTGGCTCAACTGGGATGACACTGAGGAGGACTTGGACCATACTGGGAGTGACCAGGAGCATGCTGAGGGCAGTTTGGACCATGTTGGGGGCAACTGGGATATACTGGGAGCAACTGGAGCTGCACTGAGGGTGACTTGGAGTGGCTGTGGGCAACTGGAATCATGCTGGAGGCAACTGGGAAGAAGTGGGAGTGACAGGGAGCATGCTGGGGTCAATTGGGATGTACTGAGAGAGACTGGGAGTCACTGGGATCATACTGGGAGTGGCTGGAACCATGGCAATGGCCTGGGCTGTGAGATGTGGGGCCTCAAGGTCTGCAGGGAACCCGGTGACTGTGCAGGGCCTGATGGAACCAAGGGGACATTGTGATACTGTGGAGGGTCATGGAATCATGGACACCACTGTGACATTGCAGGGCCTGATGGAACCAAGGGGACTGTACTGACACTGTGTGGCTCCATGGAATGTAGGGATCATTGGGAAACTGAGACTTCATCAAACCAAGGGTCCATTTTGACACCGTGGGGCCTCGTGGAACTGTGGAGACCATTATGGTGCTTTGGGGTGTCATGGAACCAAAGAGACCATTGTGACACTGAGGGGACTCATGGAATCATGGAGACCATTGTGACACTACGAGGCCCTGTGGAATAATCAAAGCACTGTGACACAGTGAGGTCTCATGGAACCATGGAGAGAACATTGTGACCGTAATGGTCCCCAGTGAAGCAGGACGACCATTGTGATATTGTGGGGCCTCATGAAACCAAGAGGCCTTTGTGACACTGCAGGGCTGCAGAGAATCCATTGTGACATTGGGGGCCTCATGTAATCAGTGGTCTGTTAAGACACTGTGGACCCAAAGGAGCATTTGCACTGTGAAACCACGAAGCAAAGCCTCGTGGTCCAAAGGTTCATTGTGACTGTGGGCCTCATGGAACAGAGGAGTTACATGACATTGTGGGGCCTGTGGAACCACAGAGACCATTGTGACACTGCTGGACCCCATGGAATCCATGGGACCATTGTGACACTGCAGGACCTTATGGAACCAAGAGGCCATTGTGAGACTGCAGGTCTTGTAATCAAGGGGCCATTGTGCCACTGCAGGGCCCCATAAAACCAAGGGAACACAGAACAGCTCTGGCTGGTTTGGCCTCTCGAGGGCCATCTGACTGGTCCAGCTGACCTTGGCATGTTGAGGGTCTCTTCTCATCTGCTACTGAAACACTGGGGCTTCCTGCTTTCCTTCCTATAGAAAAGAACTGCCTTTCTCCTCCAGGCACCCATGGCCAGAATTGGGATTTCACTGCCAAATTTCCTTATATCCAGCGATTGTTCCCATAGGAATATTGCCAGGACAAGTCTGGCTGGCCATGGTTTCACAAGGGTCACCTCTCATCTGTCTCCAAAACCCTGGGGAAGGCTCTGTGCTTCCCTTCTTATGGGAATGAACTGTCCTTATTCTCCAGCCACCCATGGCCAAGATTGGGATTTCACCTCTAAAATTCCCTACATTCAAAGACTGCTCCCATACAAAATCTGCCATTATTGACAAGTCTGGCTGGTCTTGGTCTAGTGAGGCTCTCACCTGCCTTCCAAACACTGGGGCTCTGTGCTTTCTAACATATGGAAAAGAACTGTCCTCCTTCTCCAGGCCCCCATGGCGAGAATTGGGATTCCACCTCCAACATTGCCTGTTGTGAAAGACTGCAGGAGATTGCTGGCTCAAAATATTTCATGTGTGGGGGAGGAAGGGGCAGGTGCAGCCTTGCCCTGCCCTGTAACCCCAGCACTGCACTGCCCTGTAACCCCAATCCCCCCCAAGCCTCTATCCCAGCCCAGCAGTGTCTGCCAGTCTCTGGCACACCAAAGGCAATGTTCCACACCCACCCCTGGAGCCCCAGCCCAGCTCCTGAGTGACCAAATGACTGAAAGTCCCACCTGGGGGAAGGGCCCAGGAAGACCAAGGATGTATTTAAGGCTGAACACAAGGCAAGCACACAGGGTGACCCCACCTTCTTTTGGAATTTCTGTCTGAACACTGCTGGAATCCGGGAGTTGGTAGCTGTGTGTGTGCTTCTCTGTAGTTTTTTTGTCTTTCACTCTGTGTCTTCTATTTCTTCTGTTTCTGTCTTGCAAATTTTGAATAAATTAAAATTTAACTCTTCTTTCTTGAGTTCTTCATTTCAGGAATTCAGTAAGAAAAATTCGTAACTATACAGACAAAACACCCAAACAAGAAAAGCCCCTGGGAATACCTAAGTTTTCAATTCTTTTGTGGTTAATTAGATAGATTTCAGAAGTGTATTCAAAACAAATATACTATATTGAAAAGAATATAGTTGAGAGAATTGTTTTGTCTTGTTGTCTTCCTGTTTATAGATGGATATTGGCAATGTCCAATTGATATTGACCCCCAGCAGCTTCTAATGAAGTCTGGATAAATATGAAAATCAAGACTCTTCATGGCTGACAGTTAATCAGACACTGACCCCACCCCCTCCCCAGCATTTCCCTCATCCAATCCGTGTGACTCCAATGGATCAGGAATGGTGTGGCCACCAGGAGCAGGGCAGTGATTTTTCCCCTGTACTCAGCACTGGTTGGGCAGCACCTCGAGTGCTGTGTCCAGTTCTGGGCCCTCCAATTTAGGAAGGACATGGAGGGCCTGGAGCATGTCCAGAGAAGGGCAACAAGGCTGGTGAGGGGTCTGGAAAACTAGTCTTGTGAGGAGTGGCTGAGGGAGCTGGGGTTGTTTATCCTGGAGAAGAGGAGGCTCAGGGGAGACCTCATCACTCTCTACAACACCCTCACAGGAGGGGGCACCCAGGCTGGGATCAGTCTCTTCTCCCAGGGAACAGCAACAGGACAAGAGGACACAACCTTAAAGCTGCACCAAGAAATGTTTAGGCTGGACATTAGGAAATATTCTTCACAAAAAGCGTGATTGGGCATTAGAATGGGCTGCCAAGGGACGTGAGTGTGTCACTGTCCCTGGAAGTGTTTAAGGAAAGTCTGGATGTGGCACTGAGTGCCATGGTCTGGGTGACAAGGTGGTGCTGGATCACAGGTTGGACTTTATCATCTCCAAGGTCTTCTCCAGCCTGAGTGATTCTGTGATGATTGTGACACTGGAGGGCCCTGGGGGAGCAGGGGGCCATTGTTCCATTGTAAGGACTCTTGGAACTAAGGGAACAAATGTGACACTGTGGTGCCCCATGGAACCAAGGGTGCCTGGTGACATTGAAGGATCTTGTGTAACCAGGGCTCCATTGTGACACTGCAGCACCAAGGAATTCATGGTGGCAGTCGGAGGCCTCATGGGAACAAGAGGCCACAGTGACGGAGCAGGACCTCGTGTAATGATGGGGCCATTGTGACACTGCAGGGCCTTGGGGCACCAAGCCATCATTTGTGACATTGTGGGGACCAAAGATCCAAGGGACTTTATGACACCAAGGGGTCCCATGGAACCAAAGGGACATTGTGACACTGGGAGACTTCATGGAATCATGGAGACAATTGTGACACTCCAGGGCCTAATGGAATGATGGTGACACCAAGCTAGGTGTGAGTATAGATCTGCTGGAGGGTAGGAGGGCTCTGCAGAGGGACCTAGACAGGCTGGATCCAGGCCCTAAATCCAACAAGGTGAGGTTTAACAAGACCAAGTGCCAGTTCCTGCACTTTGACCACAACAACCCCTGCAGTGCTCCAGGCTGGGGACAGAGTGGCTGGACAGCAACCAGGCAGAAAGGGACCTGGGGGCACTGATGGACAGCAGACTGGACATGTGGCAGCAGTGTGCCCAGGTGGCCAAGAAGGCCAATGGCTCCTGGCCTGGATCAGGAATGGTGTGGCCAGCAGGAGCAGGGCAGTGATTCTTCCCCTGTGCTCAGCACTGGTTGGGCAGCACCTCGAGTGCTGTGTCCAGTTCTGGGCCCCCAATTTAGGAAGGACATGGAGGGGCTGGAATGTGTCCAGAGAAGGGCAACAAGGCTGGTGAGGGGTCTGGAACAGAAGTCCTGTGAGGAGGGGCTGAGGGAGCTGGGGATGTTTATCCTGGAGAAGAGGAGGCTCAGGGAGACAAGGTGGTGTCAGGGCACAGGTTGGACTTTATCATCTCCAAGGACTTTTCCAGCCCTGCTGATTCTGTGATTCTCTGAAACCACCCTTGGAGCAGTTGCAGGATGAGCCCTGGGCCTCCTCTTCACAAGGTCCAGCAGCCCAGGTCCCTCAGCTTCTCCACACAGACCCCAAAGCCCATCCTGTCAGTCCTGCAGAGCCTCTCCAGCCCCTCCTCATTGCCTACAACAGGGAGCCCCACACCCAGACACAGCAGCCCAGATATGCACCCTGGCCTGTGGTGCCTCTGGCAAGGGAGCAGCACAAAGCACTGCAGGACCCTGCAGACAATTTCTGAAGCACTTGGAGGATGATCCTGCTCCCCAAGGGATGTTCCCATGGTGCCAGCTCAGGAACTGAAATGGGGAGTGAGGCCAGAGAAGAAAGGGGAAACAGGGATGGGCTGTTTGCATGAGAGGGAATAGGGACAGGCAAGAAGTAGAAATGTAGAAAAATTTCTAGGAAGAGTAGAGAAAGGAAAGATGAGGCAAAGGAAATGCTTAGGACGGTTTGGGGGTGGCTGCCAGGCAGTCCTGGCTCTGAGCAACAACGTCTGCAGTGGGACAGGAAACTCACAGTTCATGAGAACCAACTTTCTGGCTGACTTCAGAGGCCACGACAAAGCTGAGTGGTTTCCCTGCCGTCCCCCAGCCCTTGCTGGCCCCAGGGGCTGATGGCATTTGTGCTCACTCAGCTCCATGTCCCCACAGCAGCACCATGGGGGTGCTGACCCTGCTGTGTGCAATGCAAACAGGGGCTCCTGAGCCAGTGCTGCCGTGTGTGTGCCTGCAAGGATGTGGCTCCTGTGTGAGCTGGGGGAGAGGCCAGGGCTGCAGAGGGGGGATGTTGTTGGCAGGTGCATGAGGACGCTCTGGGATGCTACCCTGGGTGTCCAGTGCAGTGGGGATGGATCAGCCCCTGCTCTGCTGCTCCTTGCCAGGGTGTCCCCCTTGCAGGGAGCTTGCAGAGCACCAGCCATGCTGTTTGCCCCCAGTCTGCCCACAGCCAGCCTGGGGCTGCTCCCGGGGCTTTTCTGTGCTCAGCATTGGGCTGGCCAAGTGTTGTGGAGAGAGCCTGGCCAAGGAGCCTGGAGCCCCCAGGCCCTGGCCTGAGGCGTCAGCGCTGCCCCAGCAGTGCCCATGGCCTGTCCCTGCTGCAGCCCCGGCACTGCCACCCCCAGGGCTGTGCCCAGCCCCGAGAGCACTCAGGCCCTGCAGCCACACGAGGGCCAGGAGGGCAGCTCAGAGCTTGGAAGGACACAGCAAGGAGAGCCCCGGGTGTGCCCATGATGGGAGGGGGGTTCAGCTCATTCCCCTTTGCCATAGATTGCTTTGCCCTCAGCCCCACAGGACACAGGGAAACTTGGACACCCCATTCCCATGGACACCCCATTCCCATGGACACCCCAGCCTGGCAGGATTCCCAAGGGCAGTGCCTGACTCAGCTGCTGCAAACCCCAGAGGCTCCCTGAGAGCAGCAGATAACAATGACAATATCAGAGGAGTGCAGAAACAAGAGAAGATGTTGTGGTGCTGTGCCTGGGAGGGCAGGGCAGAGACAGCCGGGCACTCAGGACAGTGTTCCTGTGCCCAGCTGTGCACGGCACCTCCCACACACCAACAGTGCCCTCCTGCCCCCAGCATCGCTCTGTTCAGCCCCCTCTCCTTCCCTGAGCATCCCCCTGGGCCTGGACATTTCCCTCCTGAGAGCTGCCTTGTCCCTGCCAGGCTCACAGAGCCCATCCCACCCTCTGTGCACTCACCTGGCCCTACAGAAACCTGCCTGTCTGCAGGGCCCTGCCTGGGCAGGCTCTGTCTGCAGGTGGGCAAGGGCAACTCAGGAGAGCCCTGCTGGGCCCTGCAAAGGTGATGCTGGTGCTGCCCAGGGCTGAGGAGTGGCTGAAGGCCCTTTGGGAGGCTCCCAGCAGAGACATTGACCCCCCAAAGTTACAGATCTGGAGTCTCTGTAAATGTTCAAATATAACTTTGATTATCCAGATGTGTCCCTTTCAACTCAGAATATTCTGTGGTTCTGTGATTACAGTTCCTGATCTGCTTCTCTCATCCCCCTGTTGTCTAAAATCAAAAGAGAAAAAAACCCTTGAAACTGTGTTAGAAGAGCAAATTTAAAAACAGACCTTTATTGGAAGATTCCAGGTGTCCCAGTGGTGATGGGGCACATACGGCCCCCCGAATCCAACAATGTGTAAAGGTTGATTAATTAGGATATTAAACAGGAACATCCAATAGGAGATTCAGTTTCCCATGTTACACACCCTTGGGTGAACACATTGGACTAGATCCAAGGGCTTCTTTGCCCCACTTTTGTTATGACTGCTCACATTCTGGTTAAAACCAAAAATGTTCTTCTTGGAGATCCTCTTCCTGAAAAATAAGACTATACAATATTTCAGGAATGGATTTAGAAGGTCAGCTTATTGTACTAAAATCTAAGAGAAAAGTTAGGAAATGTACTTGAATTAATTAAGGATTATAGTACATAAGTATATAACAGTAGTTTAATAGAATTAAGAGTTTAATAGAGTTCATTAAGGATTATAGTTTTATAACTATATAACAGTAGTTTTCAGAGCTATGAATATATGAAAAATGTACAAAAAGCAAAAATATTTTTGTCATCACCCCAACTTTTTCATCCTTCTCCAAGGAAGAAATTGAAAATACTCTCAGGAAAACCCCTGATCTGTGCAGAAATCCCAGGCTTACCATCTTATTGGAAGTGTCCTCCGGAGCTGTGCCCAGGCTGGTCTGCATTGTCCTGCAGCCAGAGGCTTCCTGGGTCAAGGGCTGGGAGTGATTCTGCCCCAGGCACTTCTGAGCATCTTCCCAGCCCTGACTGATTGAAGCTCTCTGTGCCTCTGTGCTGTGCCCGGGGTGGCTGCAGGCAGTGCCCCAGCCCTGCTCTGCTGGGAAAGGAGCTGCTCATGAAGAGAAATGTGTTTTTGAAGCTCTTCTTGGTTGCCAGGATGTCCCTCTGTGCCAGGAGCCCAGCCCAGCTCATCAGCACAGACTCAGCACAAGGACTTTAATGACCATCCTGGGGTTTGTGCTGAGGCCCTGAATATCAATCCCTGAGAGGGAGCTGAAGAAACCACTCAAGAACTCCAAGTCATAATCCAACTCCAAAGTTTCTTCAAGTTTTAATGGGTCCCACTGAGGGACACAACTGAGAAAGTGTCCCCAGGTTCCAATTAGAGAAGGAAATTTGAGGCAGTGATGGCAAGTGGGGACAGCAGGGTGTGTGCCACCAAGGGCTGGGAGGAGACACCTTGTCCTGAGCCACTGGGGCCTCCTGGTACAGCCCCAGCAAGGCTGGCCACTGTCACCCCTTGTCCTGCCCTCAGCATCCCCCCACATCCCAGTGGCCTCAGGGATCTGCTGGGACGAGTCCCTGGGGAGCCTTGGTCAGGAATGGCCCTGGGGGGCTCCTTCATGCTCCCAGGGACTGCAGGTTTTTCAGAGGACTTTGGGTTTTGCTTTTGCCTTGGAATCTCTGAAAGCTTTTTGCAATCATGGCCTCCAATTATCTTCTTTAATTAGTCCCTTGAGAGCCTTTGTCAGTAACAACACTCAGTGGGGCTCATTAATGCTTCAAGGTACTCAGGATTAATTTAAGTTCTACTTTTTGACACTAAGCCTCTGAGAGGTTTGTGCAGTGACAGCTTCCAATTATCTGCTTTAATTAGTCCCTTGAGTGGCTTTGTCACTAATGATACTTAGTGGGGTTCATTAATGTTTCAAGGTACTCTGTTTTTTAAGGTACTTGGAGGTTCCCTTTTGACACCAACTCTTTTAGTAGTTTATGCAATGATGCCCCCAATTATCTACTTTAATTAGTCCCTTGAGAGCTTTCTATTGATACTCAGTGGGGTTCATTAATACTTTGAGCTACTCAAGGTTTTAAAGGTACTTTGGATTTTCCTTTGGATTTCCCTTTCTCTCTGAGTTTCTGAGAGGTATTTGGGCAATCCTGGTGTCCAGTTCTCTCCTCCAAGGAGTCCATGAGGAGCCTGTGTTGGGGATGGGCCTCAGTGGGACTCATTAATGCTTTGAGACACTTTGGGTTTTTTCTTCTGACTTGGACTCCTGGAAGGGTTTGTGTAATCTCCTCTCAGGCCCTGAGTTTCAAGGGCTCAGCACCAAATGCACCCCGGGGCTGATTGGGATCAAGCAAGTCCTGCCAAACCATGGCTCTGCCTTGATTTCCATCTGGTCTGGTGTCATTCATTAGGAAGAGTTTCAAATCCAGTTATGGAGAAATATTTCCAAGAGATTCTAAGAAATACACATTCCTGTTTTGAAGGGTGTATTTTATTGCAGTTCTCTTTAGAGCAGGAAGTGATTACAGCATTCTGTGATTCATATTGATGCAGTGTCTCTCCTCAGGAGGTCTGGCCTGCTCACAGATGCTGTGCCTTGAGGTCTGACCCAGTGTGGACAACCTTGCTCCACATTCCCCAATCCCATCCTGTCTGTCCTCACTCACCTGGGACCTGCTTTCTTTGCAGAATTGGCTGCACTCAGAGTAAGAGTGGTTTTCTTCCTTTTCTTTTTCTGAAGCAATCTAAAACTCCTGAGTTTCTCCATTACAAAGAGACACTCTCCTTAATTGTGTGCTAAGCCCAAGCTGCCACCATGGAGGTTTCTCTTCCCAAGGCAGAGCCAAGCAAGAACTTCTTTAGGCATTTGGACTCCCTTACTTCCCTGAGGCCTTGATTTGTCACCATGGACTCTTGGTTCTGTGAGATTCTGTGGTGTCACAATGGATGTTTGGTTCCATGTGCCCCACAGTATCACAGGGGTTTCCTTTTCCCTGTGGCAACCAGCAGCAGAACCCAATGACAGGGCCAAATGCCTGGGAAGAAGGAGGAGAAGGGGACATTTGGAGTGATGGTTTTTGTCTTCCCAGGGCACAGTGACGTGGGCTGGGGCCCTGCTGTCCTGGAGATGGCTGAACACCGGCCTGCCCATGGAAGGGCTGAGAGACAACAACCTCTGTGCATGGAACTACAACAGCAGAGAGCTCAGGCTGAAGGCTGGGTTTAAAAGACTGTCACCAGCACAGGAACCATCAATGTGAGAGGAAAGATGTGTGCTCATGTCTTTACAAATCATTTGGTGGGTGAAGGGATGGGTGTTAAGGTCTTTGAAATGGGTTGTAACATTTCTACTGACTTTGGGCAGCAGGTTTGTTACCGGGCCCAGCCAGCTTGGCTCCTCAAACAGACAAGGGTCTGCACAAGGCTGAACTCCTGAACTTCGGGGGGGAATGCCAGGTTCAAGGGGGGATATGGACCAGGATATTCAGGAAGGCTTTACCTTCCTAGTGCCTCGGTCAGTGAGGAAAGGAAGAGCTGGCAATGTCCAAGTGGCACCTGGCTTCTGTGAGGCCCCACTGTGTTTGCAGCTGACACTTGTGTTCCCCAGACTGCCTTGTGTCACAGTGCTCTCCTGGGTGCCCTGAGCCCCTGCTGTGTCACAATGGACACTTGCTTCCATGACATCCCATTCTTAATTACAACGCTTTATGTTAGCTTTTTAGTCAATCAAATACTTCTACAAAGTTTGCTAGCATCCTTTTTCACCAATCATTAATTGCTTTGCTTCCCATGGCTTTGCCGCAATGCATCATTTATGAACCAATCCTACAACACTTCACAAACCTACATTGATATATCTTATACTTCTAATTAACTTTATAACAGGTTCTATTGCTAAGCTTTACAATCTTTTACTATCTTACTTAACATACTGCTTTGCTTACGTAAGGCATATTTCTGTTTGCTTAAAACATATTTATACTTAAATTAAAAGCTTATATTCTTGTTTTATATCTATTTATATCTATTCTACTTTTAATGCTCAGATTGCCCAAGATTTCTCCAAGGTCTTAGGTCAAACCTTGTATCTTCTATGAGCCTGTATGCACAAGGCCCTGAGAGCTCTCTGTGCCTGCATTTCCCACACCACCTGTCATCTCTGCCTCCAATTTCCTGCTCACACTGGAACCTGGGGACACTTTCTGAGTCACAGGCCTCAGCAAGACCCATGAATGGTATCAGAAAATTTGGAGTTCGATTATGACTGAATTCTTGAGAAGTTTCCTAGAAAACAACGGTTCTGCCATGATTTCCCTCTGGTCTAGTCCAGATTATTCGGACAGTCTGATAATGGAATAAAATCTTTTTAAAACCCCTATCAGTTGCCCCATCTCTGTAGAGACGGGATTTTCCAACAATGCGGAGTCCCTGAACATCAGTCCGTGAGAGGGAACTGAAAGAAAACTTCTCAAGAACTCAAGGTCAGACTCAAACTCCAAAGTTTCTTTAACTTTAATGGGTCTCAATGAGGGATATGACTCAGAGAGTGTCCCCAAGTTCCAGTTAGAGCACAACACTGGAGGCACTGATGACAGGTGGGGACAAACAAGGGAAAGGTGTCTCTGATGCTGAGCAAACCTGGATGTGTTTCAGGAATGCAAAGGGCCAAGGGCTGAGCCCCAGCCCCTGGCAAGGCAGATCCTGTCCCTCCCTCATTGCTCAGGGCTCTTCCCGGGCCACTGGGCTCTGGGCATGTGCAATGCCAAGGGCAGCACCATGGGGCGGCCCCTGCCAGGCTGCTGAGCAGGGACAAGGAGGCAATGAGGCCCCAGCACAGCAAGGCTCACTTGTCCCCTGCTGGCCTCAGGCCCAGGGCCAGCCTGCATGGCCCAAGTGCTGCAGGAGTTGGCTGTGTCAGGGCCTTTCAGCTGCTGCCCATCCCTGTGCCCTCTGCAGCCCAGGCTGTCCTACGGTGTCCATGCCCTGCGCCTCTGTCCCTGCAGGCTGTCGTCATCCCCCGGCTGCCCCACCTCGCTGGCCCCTTCCTTTGCTGACAGCTCTGCCTCCTGCCTGCCTCTGCCTGGACACACAAGGCCACACAGACTCCTTCTGGGGGATGTGTTGCACCACAGCCCTTCCATGAGAGAGAAATTCCTTTCTCTTCCTGTGTCCAGTCTGGACGTCCCCAGCTTCTCCTGGCATTAATTCTTTCTTTCTTTGGCTGTTTTGTACTATGTCAAAAGTATCCACCATCTCTGAAACCACCTTTCAAACCCTCCCAGGGCACTTCTCTACTGTCCTCAGTCTCCACTGCCCTGAGCACAGAGTACCTTTGTCCTTCTATAGTGGTCATGTTCTTGCCGCCTACAAACCCCACCTTGGGAGATTTTTGGGCCCTATCCAAGGTGTTGGCAAAGGAAAACATTCTGCTTACAGTCTCAGAAAATCACCAGAGAGCAAGGCAGCCAAACCTGGCTGCCCTAGCTGCTTTTCTCTGGGCCCAATATTTGAATAGATACAATTTTAGAAGTAGAATCCCAGTTTTGCCAAGTACACCTAGGTGAGAAGGGCAGTTCTTTTCCCCTGGAAGGAAAGCACAGAGCGCTGGTGTTTGGTGGTAGATGAGAGACAACCTGCAGGAGGCCAAGGCCAGCCAGCTGTCTGTGCTGGCAGATTTTGGCTGGGATTTTGGCTCTATGTAGAGATTCTTTAATATTTTTTATTTTTTAGGGGGACTACCAATTTCAGCCTTGGGCACCAGGAAGAAGGGAAAGTTCTGTTCTACAGGAAGGAAAGCTCAGAGCCCCAGTGCTCCAGAGGCAGATGAGAGGCAGCCCTCGACATGCCAGGATCAGGCCAAGCAGACCTGTTACCTGTTCCCTTGGTTTCATGAGGCCCAGATGTGTAACCCTGGCCTCTTGTTTCCATGGGATTCTACAGTGTCACAATGGTCCCTTGTTTCCATGAGGCCTGTCAATGTCACAGGGGTCTCCTTGGTGCCACAGTATCCCAATGGACCCTTGGTTCCCTGGGGACTCACAGTGTCAGAAGGGTCTCCTTGGTTCCACAAGGTTCTGCAGAGCTCCTTGATTCAACGAGGTCTCAAAGTGTCATCATGGCCTCCAGGATTCCATGAGGCCCCACAGTGTCACAATGGACCTTTGGTTCCATGGGGTCCAGCACTGTACCATGAATCCTTAGTTCCATGGGGCCCTGTAGTGTCACAATGCACTCCTTGGTTCAATTGGGCCACAAACTGTCACAGTGGCCCCTTGGTTCAATGAGGACTGTGATGCCTTATTTTAGCCTTTATATTTTTCAAATCCAGTACTGCATTAGAGCATAACTCCAAACTCCATATAAAGAGTTAGTTAACTCTCTTCGTATTTTAGTCAGACAAAAATATTCCTGTGTAACTCAAGGACATCCTACAGCCTCAGGATCTAAAAAATATAAACAAAAATGAATTGGGGGGTAGTCCCCTGGGGGAATATGGCTTCATTACCTGAAGCTCTGATTGTATGATTAACAGCTGATTCGTAAATTTACCAAACTTTTATCTGTCTGAAAAAATCGCCACCACAGTCCATCTCAGGTGTAGCCCCTGGGAGGCTTTTGTCCAAAGTGAATCTATTGAAGACCTTTAATAAGTACCCACTTTATTCTCTTAACCTTGTCTAGTCTCTGTTCTAGGTAGCCACTCCAAGGCATCACCTGTAGTGTCACAATAGTCTCCATGATTCCATAAGGCCCTGCAGTGTCAAAACAGACCATTGGTTTTACTGAGCCCCACAGTGTCACTATGGTCCCCTTGGCTCCAGAAGGCTCTGAAGTGCCACAATGGCCCTTTGGTTTCAAAAAGCCTCAAACTGTAAAAATTGTCTCCTTGGTTCCATGAGGCCCTGTAGTGTAACAATGATCTCCTTGGTTCCACGGTGTCAGAATGGCCCCTTTGTCCCATGGAACCCCACACTGTCACTGTGCTCCCTTGGATTCCATGAGGCCCTGCCGTGCTACAATGGCCCCAATGGCTACAATGGTCTCCAGTGAGACTCTACAACCACCTGAACAGAGGTTGTAGTCAGGTGGGGGTTGGTCTCTTCTCCCAGGCAACCACTGACAGAATGAGAGGACACAGTCTGAAGATGAGCCAGGGGTCATTTAGGTTTGACATCAAGAGAAAAATTCTTCACTGAAAGAGTGATTGAGCACTGGAATCTTCTGCCCAGGGAGGTGCTGTAGTTACTGTCTCTGGAGGCATTTAAAAACAGACAGCACATGGCACACAGAACCATGGTTTAGTTGATGAAGTGATGTTAGGTGATAGGTTGGACTTGATGATCTCAAAGGTCTTTTACAACCTCATTGCCTCTGTGATTCTGTTTCATAATGGTCTCCATTGTTCCATGAAGCCCTGTAATGCCACAGTGGACCTTTGGTTTCATGAGTCCCCACAGTGTAACAATGGACCCTTGGTTCCATGAGGGTCCTCAGTGTCACAATGGTCTCCTTGGATCCACAGTTTCACAACAGCCACAATGGATTTCTGGTTCCATGAGCTTTCATACTCTCAGCAAGAGTTCTGCAATGTCACCAGGGACCCCCTTGTTCCATGAGGTTCTGTAGTATAACATGGTCACCTTGGTTCTATGAGGTTCTGCATTGTCCCAATGGAATCCTTGGTTCTGGGAGGCCCTGCAGTGTCACAATGCACCCATGGTTGCAGGAGGTTCCACAGTGTCATCATGGCCTCCTTGGATCTGCAGTATATAAAAATGGACCATTGGTTCCATGTGGCCCCACAGTGTCACAATGACCCCTTGGTTCCATGAGGCCTTTGTCTGTCACAATGGACTTTTGGTTCCATGAGGTTTCTCAGTGCCACAAAGGTCTCCATGGATCTGCAGTGTCACAAGGGAACATAGGTTCCATGTGGTCCCATTCTGTCAAAATGGATTTTGGATCCATGAGCTCCCACAGTATCAAAAGGCCCCTTTGTTCCTTGAGGTTCCATAGTGTCACAGTTGACTCTTTGGTTCCGTGAGGCCCTGCTGTCACCAAATCTTCAAAATATAAGAATAAGACTCCTTAACACTAATTCAGTGTTAAAGAGGGCATCATTTTTTTTCAGGCTTGAGATCCAATGTGGGATAACTCCTAACTGTAATTGGACACATTATTCTATAAGGTTGTTGCTTATATTCAGTCATTACATGTGTATTACAGTTTACTCATTCCTATAAAACCACCCCAAGCTCCCAATTCAGTCCTTGTTTCTTCTGTCACTGCACCCGTGAGCCAGATGTCTTCTTCTTCTCTTCCGGCAGTCCCTGCTGGGAAAGCAGCCCCTGCATGCCTTGTTCCTAAAAGTTCACAGGCAATGTCCAGGGACTCAGCACTGTCAGAAAAATCCCAGCTCTACAGAGACAGGGCAACTGAGAGGGGTTTTAAAAAGATTTTATTCCATTATCAAACTCCTTGAAAGGTGAAACATAAGAGAGGTAAATCTCAATGCCATTCTATCAAAAGCCACGTTATTTCCTGGTTACAATATTTTATAAATGTTTTTCAGCCTATTAGCTTTTGCCACACAATGGTGCTAATAAAGCTGACACCAATCACCTAATATTTTACTCCACATGCTCTTGCCACAATGCATTTTTCACAGTTCTAATTCTCCAAAATATCGGATCTTTTTGCAAGGCCATTGTTTGAAACTTGTTTCTAGTTCAGTCTCTCTCTCAGCAATGTCTTCTCTATTCCAGGGCCATTCTGAATCAGCACACCTTATCTCAGAGTTTGCATCCAGATGTCCAAGACTGTGTGAGCTTTCAGTCAGGCTTTGAGAATCCTTTACAAATCCATTTCTCACAAATATCAGTCACAGCATGCTGCAATCACCTCTGCTCTAAAGAGAACATTAATAAAATACAGTCTTGAAAACAGGAATAGATTTTTCTAAGAAGGTCTTTGACATATTTCTACATAACTGGAGTTGAAAAACTTACAAATGAACTGCACCAGACCAGAGGGAAATCAAGGTAGAATCATTGTTTGCTAGGAAATCTCTGAAGAATTCAGTCATAATCGAACTCCAAAGTTTCTGATGCTGTTCATGGGGCACAGTGAGGAACACAACAGAGAATGGGTCCCCAGGTTCCAGTGTGAGCAGGAAATTGGAGGCAGAGATGACAGGTGGTGTGGGAAATGCAGGCACAGAGAGCTCTCAGGGCCTTGTGCATACAGGCTGAGAGACTGAGATGGATGCAAGGTTTGACCTATGACCTTGGAGAAGGCTTGGGGAATCAGAGCATGAGAAGGAAAATAGATATAAAACAAGAATATAAGTTTTTAGTTTAAGTAGAAATATGTTTTAAGCAAACAAAAATATGCATTATGTAAGCAAAGCAGTATGTTAAGTAAGATAATAGAAGACTTTAAAGCTTAGCAATAGAACCTGTTATAAAGTTAGTTAGAAATTTATGGTTTATCAGTGTAGGTTTGTGAAGTGTTCTAGGATTGGTTGAAAAATGATGCATTGTGACAAAGCCATGAGAAGGAAAGCAATTAATGATTGGTGTAAAAGGATGCTGGCAATTTTCACACAAGTATTTGATTGGCTAAAAAACGAACATAAAGCATTGTAACTAAGAATGAGGAGGCTTCTGATATTATGGTGTTGGATGTAACACCTTTAATGTCTCACCCTCCTATGAGACTGACACCATGAGGCCATAAACCATCTTTTACAACGTCTCTCAGTTGCCCCATCTCTTGTAATGTCAATCTCCCAATACACATTTTTTTGACATCAGACATGACTAATGAAATCAATAGGGACTTATGGACACCAGGTGTATCCCATTAAAGTCAATATGGATTTAGGGACACCTGGCTTATCCATTAAAATCAATTAGGTTCTGAGGAAATTTGGTCCTAAAATGGGGAAATTTGGGTCAATTTGGAGGAAATCTTGGGCTGAATTCTGGGAATTTCCACTCCAGGATCGCAGTGCCAATGCTCTGGATGTCCTGGATGAATTCCTGGAGGCCAATCCCGAATCCCTGATCCTTCACCTGCAGTCCATGCTGGAGCTGTGCCTCCAGGTAAGCCCAAAAATGTCCATTTTCAGCCCAAAAGATGAGAATTCCAAGCCCAAAATTGGGATTTTTGGCGCCAAAAATTTTGGGACATCAGCTCTGCCCACTGAAATAAAAAAGGATTGAAGGACACCAGGTCTACACCAATTAAGTCAATAGGGATTTTAGGGACACCAGGTCTACCCATTGATAGGGCTTGATTGAGAACAGTTACTGTTTAAACTGGGAGCACTGGGAAGGGCTAAAAGGGGACACTGGGGTGACTGGGAGCACTGAAGCAAAAGTGGAACCACTGGGAGGGATTTGTAGAGATAAATGGAGATAAACAGGACTCCAGGTCTATCTCATTGAAATGAACAGGAATATAGGGACAGCGGGTCTAGCCTTTAAGAGTAATAAGGTTTAGGTGCACCAGGTCTATGCAATCAAAGCAATGAGGATGTTTGAGGCACTAGTTTTCGGGGGGCCCAGGGATTTTTGGTGATCCAGGTATCCAAGTGGTACCCAGGTGTATCCAGGTGATTTCTAGGTGTACTAAGGTGATTTTTGGGCATAACCAGGTGTACCCAGATAATCTTTGGAGATATCCAGGTTATTTTTGGGGCACCCAAGTGCCCTGACTCACCCTGACAGGCCAGAAGATGATGGCCACGGTCCTCCCAGTCGACGCGGACACAGATGACCCTTGGCAGTTGCAGGGCTGTCACAGGGCACTCCAACATTCAGGGGGTACCCCAAAACTCCAGGTGAGGACATCAGGGATGAGAGGGAGCCCTGAGTTACCTCAGGGGAGGAAACAGATCAGGTACAGCCAGGTGCTTTGGTGCATGGGGTTGGTGAAGATGGTATTCTGCAGCAGCTCCAGCTCTGGGGTGGGCAAAGGAGGCACCCCAAAATCTCAGGGGGACACCGGGGGAAATCCCAACATCTCGATGGGGGCACCCAGGTATCCAGGAGTTCAGGTCTACCCATTAAAATCAATGGGGATTTAGGGAAACCAGATTTACCCTTTGAAGTCATTGGGGATTTAGGAAAACCAGGTCTACCCATTCAACGCAACAGAACCCACCAGCTCTCACTTTAGGCGAGCGACGAGCTGGAAAATTTTGGGGATCCCGCAAAATTATGGGAGTTTTTTGGGGGAATCCCTCAGCTTCCTTCAGCCTTCCAGGGGCAGTGCCCTTGCCGTAGTTCCTGGTGGGCATCAGCAGCCACAGGCAGTGTTGCCAGGCTGAGAAGTTGGAGAAGCTGCGCCTCAGCAAGGCCCTGGTGAAGGCCAGCTTGGCCTTGAGGTCCTGCCCAGCCGCAAGGGCCTACCAGTGTTCCCAGGTGTGGACTGGGAAGGCACCAGTATAAACCAGTAAGCACTTGGAGCCACTCCCGAGCTCCTGAGGCCTGTGGCAGCAGCTCCCAGTATAAACCAGTAAGGCCTTATGCACCCAAACCCATTCCCAGTGTGGCCCTGGGGCTCCCAGGTTTATACTGGGAGGGCACCAGTATAATCCAGTAAGCACTGGGAGCCACCTCTGAGCCCCTGAGCCCATTGCGGCAGCTCCCAGTAGAAACCAGTAAGCACAACCTGAAGTCACTCCCAGTAGGTCCAAAGTCCCATTCCAGTGTAAATCAGTAAGACCAGCATCCCCAGAAGTTGCTCCCAGTGGAGTGCCAAGCATCTCTAAGCTCCCTCCCAGTATAACCTGTTACACCCCAGTTTAACCCAATATAAACCACTACAATCCAATCACTCCCAGGACCACATCCCAGTATAACCCAGTGACACCCAGCACCCCATCCCAATATAAGCCAGTATAACTCGCAGTCGGCCACCAGGTCTTCCGAGCCAGGAGGGGGCACTCACACAGCCCTGCTCCCTTTCTCAGTAGAACCCAGTATAACCCAGTAACCCCCAGCACCCTATCCCAGTATAACCCAGTATAAACCAGTCACTCCCAGTACCACATCCCAGTATAACCCAGTACAGACCAGTAACCCCCCAGCACCCCATCCCAGTACAAACCAGTATAACCCAGTACAGCCAGTACACACAGCGCTAGGTCTTCCCGGACACTCACACACTCTCTCCCAGTATAACCCAGCATAACCCAGTGACCTCAGCCCCATCCCAGCACCCCCTGGACCCCATCCCAGCACAAATCAGTACAAACCAATACCAACCAGTTCAAACCACTCACAGTTGCAGGGGTCGGCCACCAGGAGGTGCGTGCACCGTGCCTGATCCTCCCAGCCAGCAGGGGGCGCTGCAGCGCGGCTGAGCACCCAGCCCTGGTGGTGCCACACCCCGTAGGATTTGGGATTCAGCCCCCAGATCTGCCCTATGAACAACAGCTCAAACAGCACCCTGAAACCTGTATAAACCAGTCCAGACCAGTATGGACCAGTACGGACCAGTATGGACCCGTATAAGTGGTAAAAACCAGTAAAAAACAGTAACCAACTGTGTAATGCAAACCAGTAGTAAACCAGTACAAACCAGTATAGACAAGAAAAAAACAGTACGAACCTTTATAAACAAGGAAAACAGGTAAAAACCAGTACAAACCAGTGAAAACCCTTGTCTGTTTGAGGAGCCAAGCTGGCTGGGCCCGGTAACAAACCTGCTGCCCAAAGTCAGTAGAAATGTTACAACCAATTTCAAAGACCTTAACACCCATCCCTTCACCCACCAAGTGATTTGTAAAGACATGAGCACACATCTTTCCTCTCACATTGATGTTTCCTGTGCTGGTGACAGTCTTTTAAACCCAGCCTTCAGCCTGACCTGTGTAAGGGTTGGTCTGAAGTTTCCCTCGATTTTGCCTCTCAACCGTCGCAAGGAGACTTGGAGGACCCCACCCAGGCTGACTCCCAACAATGGTTTCCTGGCCTGGCCACGATGGATGCTTGTGAGTGTGTGCTGGTGTATGGCGTTCACTGGACTCTGCTGTCATGGCACCAACCAGAGGTTGTGTTGTACCAACTGAGGACTGCCAGACCACACCTGTCTCCTGCAGCACCACACAATGGTCCATAAATCTTCCCACCTCTTGGCCAGAAGCCACTCACTTTGGAGAAGGACTATAAAAGAGCGACCCCCTGGAGAAGACTCTTTGAGATCTCTGCGCTGATGAAGACTCGTCTATCGGATGACCCGTGAGGACGCCCGTCTCATCTGTTGGTAGCTATTCTCCCATCCCTTTCTTTCATTCCCCTTTCCCTATCCTATACCTCTCCCCTTTACCGTAAGTGAATTGTTGGCATTTAATGAAATGCATTGCTGTTGGTGAATAAACTGATTTTGTCCCCTGCATTTTGCCTGTTTGCACCTTTGAGATCAAACGAACCATCACGACCCCTGCCCTGCATTAATAGCGGATCATGACATTAAATTTGCGTCACAGAGAGGATTTTCTGGCAGGCAGAAGTGATGCAAGGTTGTCTGTAGTCTGTATCAGGGGAAGGAAGTCTTACTCCAGCCGCACCTAGCTGGCCACCTTGAATGGGTGAGCCTGTCTAGAAAGCAAGGGGGGTTTTTCTGATTTCCTACATACTGCAAACACCTTGGTGTGGAGCATCCCCAGACTCGCTTGAGGGTTCTGTCGTCAGAATTTCACAAAAGATCTACTGGTGAAAAAGGCGGGACACTGTTGTTGCTGTTGTTGTTGTTGTTGTTGTTGTTGTTTTTTGTGATGTTTGACTACTGGGTGTAGTGAAGAGACAACCTGGTGTTTTGTAACTAAGGAGTGCCTCCCAAGTAGTTTGATCTCTTCACCTGCACAGGGAAGCGAAGGGGGGCACACAGTGAAAGCTGTTTCGTTGTGTGTGGCAACTTAAGCAATAGACCTTCCTGTTGTGGTTTTTACTTATCCCTTCACAAAATGACTGAGAATTCCACTGTAACAGATAAAGCTGCATTTTATGCTCTATTAGCTAAATATAGCGCCAGACTGTCCCAAGGTGGGGAGGAATGGGCGAACAATAATTGGTTTAATCTGGAGAATGTGATTGATAGAATATATTCTCTGCAACATGAGTCAAAGTTCAAACTGGGCAAAAATAAAACCATGCTCTGCTCAGTTTTGGGAGCTTGTCTTAGGGCAGCTATAGAAACTTGCTCTGAGCGCAGAAATAGGAAAGAACAATTATAGACTCTCTACAAAATCTTGTTCAAATTTTGCAAAAACAATTAGATCAAGAAAGGAATGAGAACCATTTGTTGCTAGATGAAAATAATTTGTTAAAAGCTGCCTTAAGAGAAGAATGGGACAAAAATTCAACGCAGGGTGTAACACCAAAAGAAACACAGGAGAAGGAAACTATTCACATTAATCCAATACACTCTCAAAAAGACCTAATTTTGATGAAAAATTGTGGGCAACACTGCTGCCCCAACTTGAAACCTGTGATTAAAATAGAATATGATTGTATCAGTGATGCATCCCCCGAGCAACCTTCTCCACAGGTTCTGGGCAGTGTATCAGAGGAAACTTCTCCACAAGTCTTGAACAATGAACCAAATCAATCTCCTCCACAGGCTCTGGGAGTTGAGCCAAAGCAGTTCACCTGCACTGGGCTTTCCCAAGGGTATGAACATTTCTCCACTTCGGCCCACCACACTTTAGCCCAGGAATTAGAAAAGATACCCAAACCTGTCAATGTAGCTGTCTATCAATACATTGATGATATTCTGGTGGGGGGGGATGAAATAGAAGTAGTGGGGGATACCCAACAAAAAATAATCTCTCATCTGGAAAGCCTTGACTTACAAATTCTCCCAGAGAAAATTCAAAAACCTTCTCAGGAAGTGAAGCTCCTGGGAATTTGGTGGAAAGGAGGTATTCCACCTGATACTCTAACCTCCCTGGATCAAATTAAATTGCCTGAATCCAGGAAAGAGCTCCAGCAGGCTCTAGAATTATTAGTGTTCTGGAGAAAACACATCACAGTCACTATTGAGATCCCTCCACCTCACGGGGTGGCCGAGAGATCCTCAGTTAGGAAGTGGTATGCCCAGATAAAACATTACTGTAACATCTTGTCAGTGATAGAAAGAGCTGTAAAAAATCTGGCAATACAAGAAACTGAGAGCTTGGCAAATAGCCATGAGAAACCTGCCTTGGTAAGTAAAGTAGCCACTCCTTTCTCCCATGAACAATCAGCAAATTCTTGGTTCACTGATGCTTCTGCCAAACGAGAGGGAAAGGTGGGGAAATACAGGGCAGTAGCCCTCCCCACTTCTGCTGGTGAACAAATTTTTACTGAGGGAGAAGGCAGCTCTCAGACCGGTGAGCTGACAGTTGTTTGGAGTGTTTTCCGACTTGAGGTACAGAATATCTCTCTTGTTTACATCTACACTGACTCCTATGCTGTGTTTAAAGGAGGTACAGAGTGGCCTCCTTTTCAGCAGCAAAATGATTGGGAATTTAACAGAATTCCAGTCCACGCTACACACTGGATAGTTCCATCATTTTAATCTCCTGCCTCCTGGAGGCAGACTCTGTTGTGTTTACTTTTCACAGAAGAACACCGAGGGACATGAAGAAGCACCCCCCTTAGTGTTGGATGACAAAAACAAAGTTTTTCCTCCTTTCGTGGTGACACAAGGTGATGATGTCACAATAACTTGTAAATTAGCAACTGGATCCCTCACCGAACCTGCAGACAGTTATGGCATAGGATCTCATGGCCGGACTTTATATTGCAAAATCCAAAAGCAAGACTGTTGGCTAAACCTAACTGCTATACAATTTTCCTGTAAAATCATGTGTGGAAAAAACAATACAAAATACTGGGGAGAACTTGATGTTAATGTTGTAACACCTACTACCCAACCACTGGTTGTGTTGAGCCCTACGATTTTTCGATTTGGACCATATGTAATTAGAAAAACTGGCCAACAACAAATATTGTTTAATCCGGCATGGTTTCTCAAACAAATCAAATTGCTGATGCAAAATAATGTCTCAGAAGTTCAGCCAGCTTGTTCACCCTTTCTGCAAACTTCTTTTGAGGGATGGACAACCTGGTTGCAAAAACAGAATCCTTCTAAAAAATGAATGGCAAGAGACATAACCGGTGTTGTGGGAACAAGATTGGGAATTTTGAATAGCATCGATTCAGAAGTACTAATGAATAAATTGGCTACCCCAGCTGGAGATGTAACCAAATTACAACGGCCCCTGCAAACAGCCTTAACAGCTTTGGGAGCCCAACAATGGTTGTTATCAAACATATTGCCAAGTTGGGAAAAGGTAAACGTAAATGACCACAAATTGATAATCGATGCACTTGGTGCTACACAAAATAACATCTCTTTGGCTCTCAGTTGTATCCAGGCCCAGTTGTGGATGCAGTTGGTTACTGCTTTAATTATAAGTCCTGGTGGAACTTAGTAAATTTTACCTATGATCCCAGCACAAACACAGGCACAGTCTTTGTACTGACAATTCGTAATGCTTCAGTGCATTCAATATTCCCCATCAGTGCATTAGGGTTGAACCATGATGGAGCTATTCTCTATCCTTTCAAGCATTCCACTATTAATGCAGAGCAAGGGTCGTGACGGTTCTTTTGATCTTAAAGGTGCAAACAGGCAAAATGCAGGGGACAAAATCAGTTTATTCAACAGCAGAAAATCAGTTTATTCAACAATAGCAATGCATTTCATCAAATGGCAACAATTCAGTTACGGTAAAGGGGAGAGGTACAGGATAGGGAAAGGGGAAGGAAAGGAAGGGATGGGAGAATAGCTACCAACAGACGAGACGGGCGTCCTCGCGGGTCATCCCATAGACGAGTCTTCATCCGTGGGGAGATCTCAGGGGTCTTCTCCAGGGGGTCTTCATCAGTGGAGAGATCTCAAAGGGTCTTTTCCAGAGGGTCGATCTTTTATAGTCCTTCTCCAAACCGAGTGGCCTCTGGCCAAGAGGTGGGAAGATTTATGGACCATTGTGTGGTGCTGCAGGAGACAGGTACGGACAAGCAGTCCTCAGTTGATACAACACAGTCTCTGGTTGGTGCCACAACAGCACAGTCCAGTGAACACAATACACCAGCACACAGTCACGAGCATCCACCTTGGCCAGGCCAGGAAACCATTGTTGGGAGTCAGCCTGGGTGGGGGTCCTCGAGGTCTCCTTGCGACGATCGGGAGGCAAAATCGAGGGGAACTTCGGACCGACACTTACACAAGTCCAATGCTGTTCATGACCAGCAGGGTCCCCTGTCCCCCCAGGATCCCCCTGGTCCACCTGGAGCCACAGCCTCCCCCAAGGATGTTCCACAAATCAACGCCAGAGCCTGACACGGGGACAAGGGGCCAGGGCTGTGTGACCAGGACATCAAGGCCGTGGATTATCCAGGTCACTGGGGCCTGGTTTGGGTTCCCCAGGCAGGAAAGATGTCTGGGGCTGGAGCAGGGTGAGGGAAGGGCCTCCAAGGTGGGGCTGGAGCCCTTTGGCTGTGAGGAGAGGCTGAGGGAGCTGGGCTTGTCCAGCCTGGAGCAGGGAAGGCTGAGGGGCTCCTCATGCCAGCCTGGCAGAGCCACCCAGGAGCTGATGGAGAACACAGAGCCAGGCTCTTCACTGGGGGGGGCTGGGGGGGACAAAAGTCAATGGGTGGAAGGGGAATGAGGGGAGATCAGACAAGACATGTGGAAAACCTTTGTTCCCATGGGCTCAGACAGGTTCTGAGATGCTGCCCCATCCCTGGCCTTTGGGATTTTCAAATTCAGACCAAATCAAGTCTTGAACCACTTGGTCTGACCCAGTTTCTGACAGGCTGGGCTGCAGATTCCCTGAGGTCCCTTCTAACCTCAGCTCCTGGATGATCCCTGGACGATGCTGCTCCTGATTTTGGAATGGGCTGGAGCAGATGTTTATGGGACAGGAGCCCTCTGGGGCTGTAGGGGACCTGCAGCTTGGAAGGTGCACGAGCACATCTCATTAGCTGGGGCATTTGAGTACTTTAAGAAATGTCAAAGTTTTCCCGCCAGGGGGGAGCAGGAATTTCCTGGAATTGTACAATTTAGGGTGAAGAAATATTGATCTTTCCCTCTATTTGCATCATCAATATTCTGTCTATTATTTCAGGTCCTTCTTCATTCAGGAGTTTCCACCTGTCCTGTTTAAATGGCCATGTCTAAGGACATCTCTTAACTAGAGCAGCTGGATCTATATCCTCCCCATTGCTCCCAGATTTCATCCTCTAGCTGCACTCTGGCCATTCCAAAGCCTCTCAATTGAGTGTCTTCACACTTTGAGCTTCAGGGAGTTCCCCAGTCTTTCATGACTTCAAATAACTCAATAGTCAATATCTTGTGTTTATGTCTTTTACAATTACCTTTGTCTTTATCCAAAAATGTTGATGTATGGATATCCCTTGTGGATTATGGGCATGTCAGATGCTGCTGAGTCATCTCACATTGCTGAGGGAGGACTTCTGATGTTTTTAAAATTGTATGGTGTTTACAATTCTTGATGTTGGCCATGAAGAGAAGCCTTTCTGTGCCTCTGAGTCTCACCAGTTCCTGATCCCCAAAGAACACAAACTGCAGACTTTCTAAAGTCCCTTCCAACCTCAGCTCCTGGATGATCTTGGGACCATGCTGTTCCTGATTTTGGAATGGGCTGGAGCAGATGTTTATGGGACAGGAGCCCTCTGGGGCTGTAGGGGACCTGCAGCTTGGAAGGTGCACGAGCACATCTCATTAGCTGGGGCATTTGAGGACTTCACAAAATGTCAAAAATTTCCCACCAGAAGAGAATAGAAATTTCCTGGATATGTACTGATGGCAGGACAAGAAATACTGATCTTCCCCTGTACCTGTGTTACCACTACACTGTCTATTATTTCATGGCCCTCTTCATTTGGGTGTTTCACATCTCCTGTTTAAATGGCCATGTCTAAGGACATTTCTTCCTTAGACCAGCTCCTATGGCCGTGCCATTGCTCCCAGATTTCCTCCTCCATTTGTTCTCTGGTCATTCCACATTAGTCAACATCTTAATTGTGTCTACATCTATCACAGAATCACCCTTTCTAATGCCTGTGTCTAAAACTGTTCCTGTATGGAAATACCTTGTGCATGGTGGATACATCAGATACTGCTTTGACATTGCACAGAGCTGAGGAAAGAATTTTGCAGTTTATTGAATTTTATCATGGGTACTTTGTTTTATGTTGGCCACGAAGAGAAACCTTCTGTGCCTCTGAGTCTCACCAGTTGCTGACCCCCAAAGGACACAAACCTGATGAGTTGTGGTTCCCACTGCAGTGGTGGCACTTGCACCTCCCTCCATCCCCACAGCAGAGCTGCCTTGTCACACAAAGTCCCTGGCAATGCAGGGATGAAGGAAACAGGACAGGCTGTGGGGATCAGGGGCAGGGCACAGCCAGGGATTTGGGGTGGCTGTGAGCCCAGGGCAGGTCCCAGCCCTTGGCCTTGGTGAACCTCATCCAATTGTTCTGGGCCCATGGCTCCAGCCTGTCCAGATCCCTCTGCAGAGCTTCCTGCCCTGCAGCACAGCCACACTCCCACCCAGCTTGGCCTCACCTGGACACTGACTGAGGGTGCCCTCCATGCCCTCGTCCAGATCAGCAATAAAGAGATTTCACTGCCCTGGCCCCAATCCTGAGCCCTGGGGACACCCCTGGATGTGGCTCCATTGCCCAGCACTCCTTGGGCTGGACTTGTGTTTTTTATGGAGCTGTGCCTGCCTTTGGTTTTGTTTGCTGGCAATAAATGAACATCCCTCTGTGTCTCAGGCAGCTCCTTCTCCAAGGAAAGCAGGTGGGAGTTGGTGCCAAGGAGCTGAAAGCTGCAGGCACAGCCTGGAGGGGAGGAAGCTCAGATTTGCACAAGGCTGCTCTGAGTGCCTGGGGTTGGATGGGGGAAATGGTGGGGTGGGGGTAGGGATAGAGTGTGATTGATTGTCAGCCATAAAGAGTCTTGATTTTCATATCTATTCAGACTGCATTAGGAGGTGCTTGGGATCAATATCAACTGGAGATTGCTGATACCAATCTATAAACAGAAAAAAAAATAAATAGGAAAGAAGTGCTTCTCTCTTTTTATTTTTAATTGAAATATGTTTTGAATGGAGTGAAAGCTTAGACAAGTCCTGCCTTATGCTCACGTTTCTGGCAGTAGCTCTTTTTCAGGAGACCTGAATTCCAAATTGCTCTTGCTCTCAAGTTCCTTAGAATGCCTGCTTAGATATAATATAAAATAAATTATTTACTGGAACGACTCAAAATTCATCAAGAGACTTTAAACGGACTACTGACTGCACAGGATAAACAAAAGAAGTCCAGGTAGATACAAACACAGTGCACAATAAAGTTTCCTATATTACAGCTAGTGAAGAAATAGCAGAGATCAGGAGTCAATGTAACTTACCACCAAACTGATGAGGGAGTACACAGGCAGCCCTTTCACTCAGCTTCCAGAAAAGGAACCACAAAGTTGCATCCAGACGTGGGGGAGAAGCCCTACCTGTTTGCAGGGACTATGCAGAAGATTTCTGCTTGGTGAAAGTTTTGTGTGACTTTTATAGTTTGTAAAGTGAAGTGTGTGTCACTCAGAAATTCAAGGCTCATCTCCCTTCAGCTGCTCTCAAGGCCAGATGTTCATGGTCAGCTGGGAATTCCACCTCCCTGGCACCAGAGAGAACTCAGGAGAGGACAGATGTCGGGCCTGGGTTATCTCAGCAATTCCTGAGAGGGGGAAGATGCCCTGAGTGATGGCCCCAGCTGATGGACAGAACAGATGAGCTCTGCTGGGCCATAGGGGAAGTCCTGCTGCAGGATCCTCATGGAACCAAGGGTCTGTTGTGACATTGTGATGGCTCCTGGAACCAAGGAGACCATGGTGACACCAATGAACCTCATGGAACCAAGGGCCTGTGTGGTACTGCACTAGAGAGAGAGAAAAAGTGAGCAAGAACAGCAACACACGTGGACCTCTTTAGGGGAAAAAGGCCAACTTTATTGAACAGACAGCCCATATTTAAAGCATGTTACAGAGAGCTAAGATAGGACAGTAACTCATTGGATAACTGGGAAAAACATCTGTGAGACCATACCTTAGAATGTGTCTCACAGAAAAACACCAGGTCTAATCTTTATTGTGAATTCCATTCTGTTTTTCACCAGATTTCATGTTGTTTTGACCAGATCATCATCCTGGGAGAGATTCTCCTCAGCTGAAGCTAGAACCAGCTTATCAGCCTGGGAATGAAGCTGAAAAGCTCCAGCCTGAAATATTTTTCAGGATGTAATTTTTCTAGCTTTCTAACAATGTGTCTACAGGTCTGTGGTGATACTTTAGAACTACAGAGACCATTGTTGAGTACAGAACCTCATGGAACCAAAAGTCCATTGTGACACAGCAAGGCCTCATGGAACCTAAAAGAGCATTGTGACACCGTGGGACTCCATGGACCCAAATCTCCATTGTGACAGTGCAGAACCTCATGGAACCAAGTGTTTATCATGACAACAGCAAGGCCTTGTGGAACAAGGGAGTCCAGAGGTTTAAAACATTCCTTGTATGGTTCTGCCTTGGGGAAGGAGAACCTCCATGGTGGCACCTAGGGCTGGCACACGCTAAGGGAAGGTGTCTGTAATGTGGAAATTCAGGAGTTTTAGATTGCTTCAAAAAAAGAAAAGGAAGAAAACCCCTGTTTGCCTGAGTGCAGCCAGTTCTCAAAGCAAAGCAGGTGCCAGGTGAGTGAGGACAGACAGGATGGGCTTGGGCATGTGGAGCAAGGTTGTCCACACTGGGTCAGACCTCAAGGCACAGCTTCTGTGAGCAGGTCAGACCTCCTGAGGAGAAAGCCTGGATCAATATCAACCACAAAATGCTGTAATCATCTCATCTGTAAAGAGAAGAGTAATAAAATACACCCTTTAAAATAGAAATATGTACTTCTAAGAAGCTCTTTGAAATAGTCCTCCATAACTGGAGCTGAAAGCCATTGTTATGAACTGCACTGGACCAGAGGGAAATCAAGGCAGAGCCATGGTTTGTCAGGACTTGCTTGATCCCAATGAGCCCCGTGGTGCATTTGGTGCTGCCTAGGAGCTCCAAATAATATTTTGGAAATATTGGCTCTCTCTCTGCAGCTCTGCCTTTGCCAGGAGCCCAGCCCAGCTCATCAGCACAGACACAGCACAAGGACTTTAATGACCCTCTCGGGGTTGGGGCTGAGTCCCTGAACATCAGTCCCTGAGAGGAAGCTGAAGAAACCTTTCAAGAATTCAAAGTCAGATTCAAACTCCAAAGTTTCTACTACTTTTAGTGAGTCCCACTGATAAACATGAAGGAGAAAGTTTCCCATGGGTTGAATTAGAAGAGAAATTGAGGAAAATGACATCAGGTAGGAAAAAACAGGGTAAAGGAGGAAAAGAAACATCTCCAGTATTCAAAGTCAGATTCCAAACCCAAAGTTTCCTGAAGTTCTAATGGGTCCCACTGAGGGACATGCCTGAAAAAGTGTCCCCAGGTGTGGGTTTATCGTTTTTATGACATATTTTTTAAGTGTGGGCTTATTGTTTTCAGGTTACAATTTTGGTGGGGATTTTTCTTTTTCTGAATGAAGCAGAGAGATGGGACTTCTGAGTTGCTTTAGAAAGTGTAGCTTATTTTTTTTATTTTCTATAAAGGTAGAAAGGGTAAGGTGGTTTCACAGATGTTCACAGCATGGCTTAGAAGTCACAGGACTTATGTTTACAATGGCTTTTCAGGATATATTAAGAAATAAAACAATGTCAAAAGAAATATTTATGCTTCTAATTCAATACTAAAATATTTTGTCTTATTGAGACATACTACAGTGTAAAATTTCTTAGCCAATTATAACACAGAAACGTACATTGCTACACTCTAAAACTTGTTGTTACCTTTGTAACTGTCTTTATTTTTTCTATATCTTAAATTCTAAATTTAAACCTATCTCTACTTAACTGTGCTTAATTCTAAACTTTACCTTACAAACCCAATGTTCTGAGAATTCCTTGCATTTTGAATTTCAACGCTTGGGTTCCAGTTAGAGCAGAACACTGGAGGCACTGATGACAGGTGGGGACAAACATGGGAAAGGTGTCTCTGATGCTGAGCAAACCTGGATGTGTTTCAGGAATGCAAAGGGCCAAGGGCTGAGCCCCAGCCCCTGGCAAGGCAGATCCTGTCCCTCCCTCATTGCTCAGGGCTCTTCCCGGGCCACTGGGCTCTGGGCATGTGCAATGCCAAGGGCAGCACCATGGGGCGGCCCCTGCCAGGCTGCTGAGCAGGGACAAGGAGGCAGTGAGGCCCCAGCACAGCAAGGCTCACTTGTCCCCTGCTGGCCTCAGGCCCAGGGCCAGCCTGCATGGCCCAAGTGCTGCAGGAGTTGGCTGTGTCAGGGCCTTTCAGCTGCTGCCCATCCCTGTGCCCTCTGCAGCCCAGGCTGTCCTATGGTGTCCATGCCCTGCGCCTCTGTCCCTGCAGGCTGTCGTCATCCCCCGGCTGCCCCACCTCGCTGGCCCCTTCCTTTGCTGACAGCTCTGCCTCCTGCCTGCCTCTGCCTGGACACACAGAGCCTTGGCCTTGACACCAAAAGGGTTTAATTCAAGTTTTACTCTGCATGCGCAATTTAGCAGATAAACAAGGTACTGAGGGGCTGCTTTCCCTTCAAGGATGGTTGGAAGGGAAGAAGATGACATCTGTCTCAAGGGTGCAGTGACAGAAAAAGCAAGGACTGAATCTGGGAACATGGGGTAGTTTTCATGGAAATGGGTAAATTGTAATACATACATAATAACTGCATATGAGCAACATGCATTTTCAGTCATTTGTCCAGGTCAGGTTAGGTGTTATCCGCTCCTGGACCTCAGGCCTCAATAAATTATGCCCTCTTTATCATCAAATTAGTGTTAAGGAGTCTTATTCAGGTATTTTTGGATTTGGTCACAGCATGGCCTCACAGACCCAAGGAGTCAATTGTGACACTCTGGAATCTCATGGTACAAAGTGTCCACTGTGGCACAACACAATGCCACGGAACTAAGGAACATTATGACATTGTGGGGCTGCATGGAACCTAAGTCCATTATGAAACTGCAGGGCCACATGGAACTGATGGTCCATTGTTATACTGCAGATCCAAGGAGACCATTGTGACACCATGGAAACTCCTAAAACCAAAAGGTCATTGTGACAGAGAAAGGCCTCATGGAGATAAGGGGCCATTGTGACACAGCAGGGCCTGACAGAACCAAGGAGTCCATGGTGACACTGTGGAGCCTCATGGAACAAAGGGTCTGTTGTTACACTGGGGGCCCTGTGGAAGCATGGAGACCATTCTGATACTGTGGTGCTCCATGAAGAAAAGGGGCCATTCTGAGAGTGCCAAGCCTCATGGAACCAAGGGGCCATTTGAGACACGGTGGGGCTTTATAGAACCAGAGGTCCATTGTGGCATTGCAGGGCCTCATGGAACAATGGAGACTATTGTGACTCTTTGGGACCCACTGGATCCAAGGGGCCATTGTGACACTGCAGGGCCTTGTATAACCAAGGGGTCATTGTAGCACGGCAGGGCCTCATGGAATCAAGGGGACCACAGTGACACTGTGGGGCTCCATGAGACCATGGGGACATTCTGGCACCATGAAATCAAGGAGACCACTGCTACACTAAAGGGTCCATGGAACCATGGAGGCCATTTTGAAGCACTTGGGCCTCATGGAGACCATGAGACACTGTGAAGCCTCTTCTAACCTGAGGACCATTGTGGCACTTCGGGGCCTTGTGAAACGAAGGGGGCCCAAGAGACACTGTAGGACTCAGTGGGACCAAGTGTCCACTTTGACACTGTGGGGTCTCATGGAACCAATGGTCTGTTGTGACATTACAGAGCCTTATGGAGTCATGGAGACTACTGTGACACAACAGGCCTCATTCAACAAAGGGGCCATTGTGACACTTTGTGGCCCCACAGAACCAAGGAGACCATTGTGACACTGCAGGGCCCATGGAACTAAGGGTTCATGTGACAGTGCAGGAACCAAAGGTTGGATGTGACATCGTGGGGCTTCATGGAATACTGGAGACCACTGTGACACTTCAATGTCTTGTTGAATGAAGCGGCTCTGCAGGACCTTGTGGAAGCAAGGAGACCATTGTGACACTGCAAGGCCCCATGGAAGCAAGGGACAGTTGTCACACTGTGGGGCCCCATGGAAGCCAGGGGCCAGTGTGACACAGCTGTGCCTTGTGCAGCCAGGGGACCATTGTGATCCTGAGGAGCCCAATGGAACCAAGGGACCCTTGTGACACTGCAGGACTGTATGGAATCACAGAGACCATTGTGACACTCTGGCCTCATGGAACCAAGGAGCTATTGTGTCAATGTGCAGTCCCATGGAACCAAGGAAACCATTTTGATACTGCAAAGGATCATGGAAGAAAGGGACCATTGTGACACTGCAGGGTCCCATGGATCCAAGGGAACAGGTAACAGATCTTGTTAGCTTGGCCTGACTGGTTCAGTGCCCTTGGCAGGTCAAGGGTCTCTTCTCATGTATTCCTGAAACACTGGGGCTTTGGGCTTTCCTTCAGATGGAAAAGAACTGTCCTTCTCACTCAAGCATCCAAGGTCAAAATGGGATTCCCTCTCCCAAATTTCCAATATCCAGGGATTGCTCTCAGACAAAAGCAGTCTTTACCAGCAAGTGTGCCTGTCCCTGTATTCCTGAGAGCCAGCTCTCACCTGCCTTCAAACCCTGGGGCTCAGTGCTTTCCTTCCTATGGAAAAGAACTGTCTCTCCTGAACAGACACCCAAGGCCAAAATTGGTATTTCCCCTCCAAAATTCCCTATGCGCAAGGGTTTCTCCCAAACAAAAGCTGCCAGGACAGACAGGTCAGGCTGGCCTTGGCCTCTGGTGGTTGCCTCTATTCTGCCCTGAGACATTGGGGCTCCTTGCTTTCCTTCCTACAGAAAAGAAACATCCTTCTCCAGGTGCTCATGGCTGAAATTGGGATTCTGCCTCCAAAATTCTATGTAATCAAGGATTGTTCTAAGACAAAAGATACCAGGACAGATGGGTCTGGCTGCCTCTGGTGGCTACTGCTCATCTGCCTCTGAAACACCAGGGCCCTATACTTCCTTTCCAGTGGAGAAGAATCATCCTTCCTTTCTCCGAGTGCCCATGGCCGAAATTGGGATTCCACCTCCAAAAGTCCTAGATCCAAAGATTGCTCCTACACAAAAGCTGCCATTACAGACAGGTCTAACTGGCCTTGGCCTCCTGAGGGCTGGCTCTCCCCTGCCTTCCAAACACAGGGGCTATGAGCTTTCCTTTCTGTGGAAAAGAACTGGCCTTCTCCTCCAGGCACAAATGACTGAAATTAGGATTCCACATTCAAAATTCTTTATATTCCAAGTGCTGCTCCCAGACAAACCTGCCAGGACAGACAGGTCTGCCAGGCCTTGGCATCTGGTGCCTGCTGCTCATCTGCCCCTGAAACACTGGGGCTCTGTGGTTTCCTTCCTTTGGAGACCATTGTGACACTGTGGGGCCTCATTGAACCAAGGCGAGATGAAACAGATATGGCTGGTTTGGCCTCCCAGGGGCCACCTGAAAGATCCAGCTAACCTTGGAATGTTGAGGTCAGCCTCTCATCAGTCCCCGGACCACTGGGGCTTTATGCTTTCCTTCCTGTGGAAAAGAACCATCCCTCTTTCCAGGTGCCACTTCCAAAATTGATACTCCCTCTGAAAAATTCCCTACATGCAAGGCTTACTCCCAGTCAAAGGCTGCCAGGACATAGACCTCTGGCTTCCCATGGCCTCTGGTGGTCACCTCTCATCTCAAGGAAGCCCTGGAGAAAGTATTTAAACAGGTTTGTCTGCTGGAATATCAATGGGGCTCTCATCATCTGCAAAACTCAGGTGCTCTTCTGATTATATGTGTCTTTATTTTCCTCATTGTGTATTATGCATGAACAATTTTTCAGCTGAATAATATTATTCTTATCACTCTGCCAGTGTTACCTGACACAAAACACCTCCTCGACATGTGGATGGACATCACCTGTATAAGCAAACACACTAAAGAAGCCAGCAGGAATTATTTGTCTCTGCTACCATCTGTCCCATTTCCTCTGGAGCTGGAGGTGCAGCCGTGGTGCCACAGCAGCCCTGGGGCTCTGTGCCCCATGGCCTCCCTGCTGGGCAGCCTCTGCCAGCTCCTGCCCAGCCCGTGGCACCTGTGGGCCTGCACTGACAGCCCTGCCCCGGGCTCTGCCGGGCTCTGGGCCAGCACAGAGGCCAGGCAGGGCTGGCCATGGCTGGGAACAGGCCCTGAGCCCCGCAGGAGGATGGAGCTGGGCCACAGCCAAACTCAGCCCAGGGCAAACCTGGGCTCAGCAGCCAGGGCTGGCAAGGGCTGGGGACAGAGGCTGGCACTGACAAATGTCCTGGGCCCCCTCCCTGCTCTGTGCATGCCACCAAGGGCACAGAGCAGCCTCCTCTCTGGGCCACTTGCCTGTTTGCAATGCCTTCCCCAGGCGCTGGCCCTGCCCCACAAGGCCTGGGCTGAGTCCTGCCCCTGCCCGCTCAGCCAGGCTGAGATGGACACTGCTGCTTTCTCTGGCAGGCTCTCTCAGGCCAGCCCAGCTCCCTGCAAGCTGTGCCAGCTGCCCTGAGCTCTGTGCAGCACCAAGGGCCTCTCCCCAGCACAGCCCAGCCGGCTCTGGCCCCACAGCTCTGCTCAGGCCAGGGGGCTCTGGGCAGTGGCCCCACGGCCTCAGCCCCTGCCAAGGGCACAGCAGCAGCTGCAGCTCAGAGAGGACTCAGCCCCAGCCATGGGGAAGGTGCTTGGCCAAGGCAAAAGGAGGCTCCCTGTGTGCCCTGCTCCCCTCTCCCTCAGCTCCTGAGAGCTCTGCAGCCCCTCCTGCCATCCCATCTGCCCAGGCCAGCACAACAGCCCTGGCCTTGGGGCCCTCCAGAACTGCTCCTGCTCCAGGCCCAGGGCCCATCCCAAAGCTGGGGCAGCCACAAAGCTGTGCCCGTTTCTGTTCATTCCTGCTCTGATGAGGATAGTAAAACATTTTTAAAATGGGATTGCATGTCCATTTATTTCACCTAAATACTATGTGAGACTCCCTGCTTACACAATGTCTCTGGGTCACACAAGAAGGGAGGCTAAGTAAGTTGAAGGGGGTGAATAATTGCATTTCTGTTAATATTAACAGAATCAGAAAAAAATATATGTATATAAAAGAACACTTGGCCTCTCATGACGTGAATTAGGAGCTCCTGACAGAGGAAAGAAGGCCTTCTGTGGCTTCTGCTAGTGGGATACATCCACTGGATTCCATGTGCCCACCAAGCCACTCAATCACTCCCCTCCTTGGCTGCACAGGGGAGAGAAAATAATACAGAACACCACTCATAGGTTGAGATAAGGCAGTTTTCTATAGCAAAAGAGGAAGTTTTTACATGCACCAGCAAAAAGAAACAAACAAAAAATTTTATTCTCTATTTCCCATCAGCAATTTATGTTTGGCCACTTTCCAGGAAGCAGGACTTCAACAGGCAGAGAGGTTGGTCAGGAAGGAAAACACTGTAAAATAGGGAATGCCCCCAATTCACCCTCCTTTCCTTAGCTTTTATACACTCTGGAATATTGCTTTGGTTAATTAGGGTCACTGGGTTGGTGTCCCTTCCCAGGATCTGACCCTCTCTCAGCCACTTGATGGAGAGAGAATGCTGCAAGACAGCGCTGATGCTGTGCCAGCTCTGCACAGCAGGAGCCAAACCAGGGGTTTGTTTCTATCTCCTTTCTGCCTCCCAATGCAAAGCAATGTGAGGGCTGTTATTGGAAAATGAAAGGGCTAAAAAGCACCCTGTCATGGCTTTCCTGAGAGCTTCTTTGAGCTCCTGGTTCCTCAAGCTATAAATGAGGGGGTTGAGGACTGGAGGCACCACTGAGTACAAAACTGAAACCACAAGGTCTGTTGCTGAGGATGAGATGGAGGGGGACTTCAGGTAGACAAATGTGTCAGTGCTGAGGAACAGGGAGAGCACAGCCAGGTGAGGGAGGCAGGTGGAAAAGGCTTTGTGCCGTCCTTGCTCAGAGGGGATCCTCAGCACAGCCCTGAAGATCTGCACATAGGAGAAAACCATGAACACAAAACAGCCAAGTGCTAAACAGAAAGTGACCACAAGAAGCCCAACTTCCCTGAGGCTGGACTGTGAGCAGGAGAGTTTGAGGATGTGTGGGATTTCACAGAAGAACTGGCCAAGGGCATTGCCATGGCATAGGGGCAGGGAAAATGTATTGGCTGTGTGCAGCAGAGCATTGAGAAAGCCACTGGCCCAGGCAGCTGCTGCCATGTGGGCACAAGCTCTGCTGCCCAGGAGGGTCCCGTAGTGCAGGGGTTTGCAGATGGACACGTAGCGGTCGTAGCACATGATGGTGAGAAATGCAAATTCTGCTGCAATGAACAAGGCAAAGAAAAATACCTGAGCAACACATCCTGCATAGGAGATGTGTCTGGTGTCCCAGAGGGAATTGTGCATGGCTTTGGGGACAGTGGTGCAGATGAAGCCCAGGTCAGTGAGGGCCAGGTTGAGCAGGAAGAAGAACATGGGGGTGTGCAGGTGGTGGCCGCAGGCTACGGCGCTGATGATGAGGCCGTTGGCCAGGAGGGCAGCCAGGGAGATGGCCAGGAAGAGGCAGAAGTGCAGGAGCTGCAGCTGCCGCGTGTCTGCCAATGGCAGCAGGAGGAAGTGGCTGATGGAGCTGCTGTTGGACATTTCTTCAATATGGCCATGGTGGGCTGTTGAAAGAACACGTTTTACAAACGGAAAAGATTTTCTTGAGTCAGTCCTGGGCAATTTTATAATGAATTCTCTCAAAACGAGTTCTCTTCCTTTGTGGGAATTTCACTAAAAACTTTTTTATATTCGAGTTCAGGTAAGTGCTCCTGCTGAGTTCTTGCTTCATCTTCAGCATTACTCTCAGCCTGAACACTAGGGAGCCCAGAGGGAAAACAGGGATCCCTGCGGCCCAGTACAGTAAGATGTGCTGGCTGTACAGAGGTGCCCTTTGCTCATTACTCCTCCCAATATTTCAGGGTGATCACAATTACTAAGTGCTGGAAAAATAAAGCGGACTCTTTGAAGGCTCCAGTTTCAAAGTCAGTCTCCCTAAACCCTTCTCTGTCTCCATAGTCACCTGAAGATGGAGGATATCCAGGGTTACTTTGGCTTTCTGCTGCCTGCAGCTGTACCTACTGGGAGCTGTTTCTCTCTATCCAAGGCTTGTCCCTGCCAGTGCTCCCAGAGCCCAGCCCAGCCCTGGGGGCTCAGCTCTGCCCTGCACACCCCTCCCAGCACAGGGCACTGCCCAGGGCCATCTCCCTGCCAGCAGGGCCTTAAGGGCAGCTCACACAAACTGAGATGCTGCAAGCCAAGGTGCTGCTGCTGCTGTCTGTAGGCACAGGAGGATGAGGAGGCACTTTGTGAGGGAGATGTGAGGCAGATGTGCTGATGCCCAGTGGGACAGTGCAGGAGTGTCAGTGACACAGACACACCTGACAGCCCCTTTGCCTTGCCTTGAGGAGAAAGCTGAGAGCAGCCCTGGCCATGCAGCACCATCTCCACAGCAGGAGGAATCTGCCCTGATGGGGGTGGCTCCTTCCACCTCCAACTTCTCCCCACAGTCCATGGGGAGCTGCCAGGCAGGCTGAGAGCTGTCCCTGGCAGGTGGCACATGGCCTGGGCTGGCCAAGAGCCCTGAGGGCTGCAGGAGCTGCTCTGCAGGACAGCCCTGGGCAGCCCTGGCTGCAGCCCCAGCTTCAGCCCCTGCAGCCGTCCCTGGATCTGGGAGAGTCCTCCTGACACATCCCCCCGGCTGTGGGCTGTGCTGGCTCCAGGAGATCCCTCCAGGAGCACAGGGGACATTGCCCTGCACCCACACACTCACCATGTCCAGGGCTGTGAAGATGTTTCCCCAAGTGCAGTCTCAGCTCAATGTCTTCCCAGTGCTGATTGCCTTGAGCCTGTCTGTGCCTGGCTCCTGTGCCCTCAGTGCCTGCAGGCAGTGCCCTCAGCCCTGCTGGGCTGGCAGAGGAGCTGCTCCTCAGCAGAAATGTCTTTTTGAAGCTTCTCTTGGTTTACCTTGGGAGCTGCCTATGTGCCAGGAGCCCGGCCCAGCTCAGCAGCACAGACACAGCACAAGGACTTTAATGAATCTCTTGGTTCATTAAATATTTACATTATAATCATTCCCTGAGAGAGTGTTCCAAAAACGTCTCAAGAACTCAAATTAAAATGCTGAAGTTTCTAGAAGTTTTAATGGGTCCCACTGAGAGACACAACTGAGAAAGTGTCCCCTGGTTCCAGTTAGAGCAGGAAATTCGAGGCTGAGATGACAGGTGAGGACATAGAAATGTCAAGTCTTTCCCTTTTGACACCAACTCTTTTAGTAGTTTTTAGAATCATGACCCAGTTATCTACTTTAATTAGTCCCTTGAGAGTTTTGTATTGACATTAGGTAGGGCTCATTAATACTTTGAGATACTCAAGGTTTGGGTTTGGCTTTTGCCTTGGAGTCTCTGAGACCTTTGTGCAATCATGGCCTCCAATTATCTGCTTTAATGAGTCCCTTGAGAGCCTTTGTCAGTAACAACACTCAGTGGGGCTCATTAATGCTTCAAGGCACTCAGGGTTAATTTTAAGTTCTACTTTTTGACACTGAGTCTCTGAGAGGTTTGTGCAGTGATGGCCTCCAATTATCTGCTTTAATTAATCCCTTGAGAGGCTTTGTCAGTAATGACACTCAGTGGGGTTCATTAATGCTTCAGGGTACTCAGTTTTTCTAAGGTACTTGTAGTTTCTCTTTTGACACCAACTCTTTTAGTAGTTTATGCAATCATGGCTCCAATTATCTGCTTTAACGAGTCCCTTGAGAGCCTTGTACTGACACTCATTGGGGCTCATTAATGCTTCAAGTTACTTCAGTTTTTTAAGGTACTTTCCTTTTTCCTTTCCTCCCTTACTCTCTGAGTGGTTTTTGGGCAATTCTGGCCTCCAGTTCTCTCCTTCAAAGAGTCCATGAGGAGCCTGTGTTGGGGATGGACCTCAGTGGAACCCATTAATGCCTCAAGACACTTTGGGTTTTTCTTCTGATTTGGACTCCTGGGAAGGCTTGTGCAATCTCCTCTCAGGCCCTGAGGTTCAAGGGCTCAGCACCAAATGCACCACGGGTCTGATTGGGATCAAGCTCGTCCTGACAAACCATGGCTCTGCCTTGATTTCCCTCTGGTCAAGAACATATCCAGCAATTAGTTACACTGAGTATTTCAGCTACTTTGATATTTACATTTTCATCACAATTTTCATGACTAATCCTTGGTAAAACTCTAGAGGTGTTTCTGGCAAACAAAGATTGTGGCTGCTATCAAGATACAACTTACAAACACCAGTAGTTCTTTAGTGACACGGTTCTTCATTATTTTTCCTCAGTCTCATTTGGGTTAGGAACAATAATTCTGTTGTCCATGGAGCTGATGCCTTTTTAATTCCAGAATAATGTCCTCAAGGTCCTTTGCTGTTCAGCTCTACTGTGCTGTCTGTGGGTGACAAGGCTTGGTGGGGTCCTTTCCCCTCTGGCTGGAGAGGTGCCAGGTCCCAGTCCCTGAGGGCACCCAGGCTCCTGGATGGAATTTGTGTGGAATTCCACATCCTCAGTGTCACATCAGCCTTCACATGGAGCCCCGTGGATCAGAGCATTTTCCAAAGAGCTGTTGGGGCAAACAGGGAGATTTGGTCTGGCAGGATCTCTAAAACAATATCCCATAACATCCACTTGTTCTGGCACAGAGCACTTGGCTGCAGGGACACATTCCCATTGTTCTCAGCCAGGTTTCAGGAGTCAAACAGTGTTGTCTTTCCCCAGAGCTGTTCCTTCAGCTGGCCTGGGAGGGCCATTTGGCCTCTGCACCCACACTCTGGCTCCATTATTAGGACTGGTGCATCCAAACCCTTTATCTCCATGAACAGCAGTGATTTGAGGTGGATGTCCTTTTTGCACAGTTCTTTTAAAACTGCAGCATCAATAATTGTGCTACCCTTCCACAACTGAATATGGGGTTGAATAATCCAACTGTTCACTTCTGTTTAACAGAATTAATTAATTTATCCTTGATAATCTGAACTAATTACTGCTCCCATGACATGAACACTTTTCAAGGCCAAGCTTGAGTGAGCAATCATCAAACCAAAGTATCCTGGAGGAATCTGAATCACTATTCCAGTACTGATGACTCTCATTTGATCCTGATTTCTCCTGATTAATTCCTATGCATGAAGGTCCAGCCCTGCAGCCTCTGGGGTGGCCCTGTCAGGGGCCATCACACCCGGAATAATTTCCCAGGCAGTCACAGTGTCACTGTCCAGGGCTGTATTTGCAAACTGGGTGCAGCCATGCACAGCCAGGGGGCTCCCATTTCCCAGTGGGGCCATTGTTAAGGGTAGGGAGCACATCTGGGAGATGGGTTCTCCATCGGGACAGGTTCCCATCTCCTCGATTTTTCAACTGCTCTTTTAACAACTTCATCTGTTCAATCAATGCTGCAGCTTGTGTAGTCTGGTATAGAAAAAACCCAGCAGTCTTACAAACTGCATTTTTCACAGAAATAAAGCATTCCACATCCTAGTGTCAGCAAACCCTGTAAAAACTGCCAATTTCATCCTTTCCTCTTTCATTCATTGTATACAATCTCACAGTTTACCAGTGATATTTGGGTCCTGGCCAATCATTTTTTAGAGTATTCAGTGTTAAATCCCTGAGTAGCCAAAACTAAAAAAAATCAGTATTTGGAACATTATTCTACAATGTTATTATATACATATAAATATATACATTTAAAATATTTTTTTTTACATATGTATATAATTATTTATTATATTACTATTATTTCTCTTGCACAAACAAATCCAAGCTCAAGATTAAGAACCTCTTCTGTTCCTCCATGTGGGAGAGTACCAACAACAATTGATCCTTCTGTTGGTGCTGTTTCTGGGATTCTTTTTACAAAATTCACCCTCATCTTCCTATACCCATAAGTTCTTTTCCTTGTTCCAAGTGCAATTTTTGGATGCATTTTAATACATCCTGTGGTTAGCTTCTTTCAGCTGCCTTCCCCATTGCTCACACAGTGCTCCAACCTCAGCCCACTGCAGAGCCAGCAAACTCTAGGGAAGGTTTTCCCCATACCTGGGAATTTCAGACAAGACTGATTCCTTACATTTACATTTAAAAAGCAACATTTTGTGGTGACCTGGCCAGACTACACCAACTTTGTTTTACCAGTGGGCAGGGTCAGCAGCAGAGACACAGACACCAAGTTCAGCAATCAGTGTCATTTACTGTAGTTCAAAGCAGCAAAGCAGCACAAAAGGAGAAGCTCAGCAATGCAGCCAACCATCAGCACCAAAGATTGCCTGCAGGGATTAAGAGACAGCACCAGTCACCCTCAGACTTTGCCATCAGCCAGGTGCACACATCAGCTGGGGAAGCTGTCACAGCCAAGGACTGCAGAGCCACTCCTGGACACTGGGAATTCCTGCAGGTGCCTCCAGCCACAGGGGAGGCTTCCAACCCCGCTGTGAGAGGGCCCAGCTCTGATAGTGCTGAATAAACAAACTGACAGCACTTCTAGTGCAGGAACAGCTGCTTTCATTCTCCTCTTGGGCTCCTCCCAAAGCCTGGCCAGGCCTCAAGGAGGAACCAAGGGAGGTGCCTTTGACCATACAGCCCCAAACAAGGCCAGATGTCAGATTTCATGGCCTTGTCTGGTTTCTAAATACAGAAAGGTCAATCCATGTTTCACTCATGAGTGGATACATTTATCACAGCACTAATGACCATGTATATTTGCTAATATAAAGATAACCTTTGGTTGGAAGGTTCATCCAGAGGTCACCTTTGGCTCAGGGCCTGTTGTCCAAGCCTTGACACTTCAGGGACTGGGTTTAGTGCTGGGCTTCACAGTGCTGGGTGAACAGCAGGACTGGATGAGCTCAGAGGTCTTTCCCAACAGAAAGGATTCTATAATTCCAGGATTCCATCTGCTGCATTCAGTTAGGTCCCTGTTGGCAGCATTACTTTGGTCAAAAGTCCCCTCTTGGTCAGCTCTTGTGGCCTAAGGCTTCAGCTCCTTTAGCTCCTGGTGCTGAGCTGCTCATGCTGAACGAGATGGCTCAGAGAGAAGAATACAGTTCATCCAATTCCTCCTGGGACACTGAGAGGGGAGGCTGTGGAAACAGGAGCATTGTTTGCTGTGCTCTCCTCCCTGCCCTTCACACCTTTCAGCACTTTGAAGCAGCCAAGAGCTTTCTCCAAGGGTGCAGTGAAGCAGCTGTTCCTGCTCCCAGCTCTGGCTCTTCCCAGTCTCTGACCTTGACTGGTTTTGTCCCTCTTGCTGTGCCCTCTGTTCCCCCTGTGCTCGGTGGCTGCTGCCCAGGACTGTGGGACTGGCACAGATCAGGGGCTCCAGCCCCTCCTTTCTGTGCCCTTGGAGCTGCCTGCTCACAGCAGCCTTTTCCATCTGGAAGCTCCACACGGACAGGGAGTCCCCACCTCTGCTCCCTGCACAACCTCCAGGAGCCCAGGGCTGCCATCTCCAGTCCCTGCTGGCCCTGGGGGCTCCCAGGTGGCCCAGGCTGCTGTGACACCACTGCACTCGGGAGGGAAGAGTGGCAGGGGCTGTGCTGAAAGTCAGGTCCATGTGCTGCTGCTGCTGCTGCTGCTGCTGCTGCTGCTGCTGCTGCTGCTGCTGCTGCTGCTGCTGCTGCTGTGGGGGTCGTTTGCCCAGCCCTGCCCCAGAGTCAGGGATCAGATCCAGGCCCTGCTGCTGCTCCCTCGGGATCAGCCACAATTTGGGTGTTGCTGTCAGTGCCAGCAGAGGCGGTGGCTGCAGCAGTGGGTGCTGACAGTGCCCCAAGCCCCGGGGCCAGAGGGGTCCCTGCGCTGGGGGCTGGGAGGGAGCTGCCCCTTGTTCTCCCTCTGCCCCACACAGAGCTGGGCTGGGCACAAGTGGGGCAGCACAGCAAACAGGAGCCTGTGAGTCTCTGCCAGCCCTGTCTGCTCAGAGTTTGGCCCTTGCAGCTCCAGGTGGACAAAGGCAGCTGCTCCTGGCCCCTCTGTGTGTCCCCGTGCTCTGCAGTGCTGCTCCACCAGTCTGTGCCCAGCAATGGGGAAAAGCCTCAGCCCTGCAGGGCCAGGAGCTGCCGGGCTCTGCCTGAGCAGCTCAGCCAGGAGGAAGGAGCTGCTCCACACGGGAACCAGCAGCAGAGGACACTCCTTTTTTATGGCATGTTTTCTGTTTTAAGGAAAAGAAAAAGGAAAAAGGAAAAAAAAGCCTCTATAAAATGTGGAAGATAAAAACACCCAAGTGTGCAGTCAAAAACCTTCTGTTTGAACTTTCAATTAAGAGGTAACTGATCTTTTGAAACAGAAAACTCAGTTATTTACTCTGTAAATGAGCTGATGGCATTGATGCATCTTACTGGCCTCAGTAACCTTTTTAAAAAAAAATTTTGGGGTTTGTTTCCAATATTATTTTAAATTGTTGTGAAACTGGTGGGAAGCAAGAAGAAATTCCTTTGTGCCCTGCCAACTCCAAGCAGGACTGGGAATCTAAATTCTGTCACAGTCCAAATCCTTTAGAAGATGCCCTTCCTTCTCACCCTGTGAATGAGCTGCACATTCCCTTTGAAATTATCAGGGGTTTCTTAAAGAGAGTCTCACTTATGGCTTTTTGCTTGGTTTGGAAGTGCAGAAGGACAATTCTCCATCCTCAGCTCCAGCCTGCACTGCCTTAGGATCACGGCCCACTCACCAGGTTTTGTCCACTCAGGGCACTTTTAGAGAAAGACGAAAGTGCAATTGCACAATTCCAGCTAAGAAGGAATGAAGAGTGGGACCAACAAAACATCCTGTGGAGATCCAGGTGTTCAGCTGGGACTGTGGAGTGTTTGGGCTCTTGCCAACTGGATGTGTGTCTCTAACTGCAGTGTCTTGGCCTGCAGGAGAGTCTCACTCACCTGCAGAAGCACAAAGCTCAGGTGCTGTGCTCGGAACGGGCTCATCTGATGCAAAGCTGTCAGAGCCATGTGAGGGCAGAGCGGGCCCAGCCGTGCCCAGGGCTGAGCCCAGCAGAGCCCTGGCAGAGCCCAGAGCAGCCTCAGCATCCACAGAGCCCGGCTGCAAGGAGAGAAACCAGAAACCGCCCGTCAGCTGAAGGCTCCTGTCCCCCTTGTCCCAGCTCCCGCCGTGCCCAGGCCATGCTGGCCGTGCCCAGAGCGGTGCCCAAAGCTGCCCATCATTGCTGCCTTGGGCACAGAGCAGGAGGGCAGGACTGTGCCCAGCCTGCAGCCAGCCATGGCACATCCAGCCCCTCAGAAACTGCCCAGAGCCAAAAAGCAGCTTGGCAGCCCCTGAAGAATTCATTGCATCTGCCCCAGCAAAGGGGGGAACCTTTGGTGCCCGGCCAGGCCATGCTGTGCCCAGATCTGGGAGCATCCCCCGGGCTGTGGACTCACCCACAAATTGGGTGTGGATCTGTGCAGAAGGTGCCAGAATCCAAGTCCATCATCTTCAGCTGCCCAGGTCGAGGAACAGATTGTCATCATTGAAGTTGTCCTTGGTGTCTCCAGCAGCAGCCCCACCTGGTACAGCTTCTCCAGGGGCTCCTTCTCCTTCCCTGGGGGCCAGACCAGGCTGTCAGTGTTCTGCCCAGGGCCCCAGCCATCAATGAACCAGACAAGGAAACCCAGGGTGGATGGTGGCCACCAGTGCTTGCCACACCAGGTCTCCAGCTCAGCTCCAGCCCAAGAGCTGCGTGTTCCCTTCTGATGATCCTTGCTCAGAGCTACATCAGGACAAAACCAGTCTGGTTTGCTTTGCCACTGATTGCCAAGAGATGTGTGCAGCTGTTACCTGCCAGGCTCCTGGATCCAATTGTGCCCGTGGATCTCTCCCATCTTCTGGGGCAGATGAACACCCTGCAGCCAAGGATCACAGAAAAGGTCTTCTAAGGACAGCCTGTCCAAGGGTTGTATGGACAAACACCTCTTAATAACATCTTGGCACTCTGAAGAGAGAAACCAGAAATCACCAGTCAGCTGGAGACATTGTCTCCCCGTTCCTGTGCTCAGGCCATGCTGGGTGTGCCCAGGGTTGTGCCTCAATTTCCCCATGGATCCTGTGTTTGGAGGAGAGCAGGAGAGCAGGACATGTGCCACCTCCTCAGCAGCTGCCAGAGCAGGATGCTCACGAGCCTGCTGCTGTCTCCCAGCACTGGTATTCCCCCTGTGCCCAGAGATGAGGATCCACCTTGAGAGAGCCCTCGTGGGAACAAGATCCATCCCCAGATGAGCTCCTGGCCCCTCCTGAACGGCTGCTTCCCCATGACCAGGTGGTACAGCAGGAGGCCCAGGGACCAGATCGTTGCTGCCTCGCCGTGGTAGCGTTGGTGGTGGATCCACTCTGGTGGGCTGCAGGACAGGGCTCCTATGGAATACAGATGAAAGTTGTTATAAATGAGAGACAAAAGTCTTGATATTCAGCAAAATTGAGATTGCTTTATTTGATATAGACAGAGCAAGAAGCACTCTGTGGAACATGAGGGGTCACCGCCCACTCTACACTCCAGTGAACCCCGGCCTGCAGCCTCTTCTTATACTATTGTTTCCCACTACAATCAATAATTTTTGGTTTTTTAGCTGTCACAATTTTGACAGGTAAGCAGTGGTGGTCGAATAAACATCCTTATCCCAATTCACAAAGTCTCTGGCCATAGCCATTTTCACAGATAACCGTCTGGTCTTTGTATATAACCACCAGTGAAATTCTGGAAGTTTGGTCCTTGAGATAGGCAGCATTGATCAGACAAAGGCAGGAAGGGCTATCGGGAAGTCTGATTTGGGGTATTTGGAAGTTTGATTTTGCAAGCTGGTAGTAGATGGAACTTATTTGGAAAACATAACCTAACCTAACATAACCTAACATAATATAACATAATATAACATAATATAACAATATAACAAGGTTATTTTAAACAGAATGATGTTATCATATAATTTCCTTTATCTAGTGTCCATGCTTCACTTCAGAGCTTAGTATTCTGGTTTATGCAAACCCCAATGCTTTTGTGATTAGCATGAATCTTTTATCAATTATCACAAGTTCATCAGGGGGATGCTGCTGCTCCCAGAGCCTCATCCCAGCATCCCTGGGCATGCAGGGGCTGCCCCAGTGGCACAGGGCGTGACCCGCTGTCCTCTCAGCAGCACCTGGGACTTGTGTACAAACTCGGGGTTGGAAAAGAATTCACTGGTGCTGGAAGAGGGCAGTAGAAGCCCCAGGGAGGCCCAACCATGACATGCAAAAGAAAACCCCACTCAGTGGTGGAGAAAACCCACTCTTCTCCCCACCTGCATGGCCCCCAAAAAATGTTAATAAGCCAAGGCAAACAAGGGGAGCGGAGCAGTTCAAGCCCTTCCTTGCCTGCACACCAAACTGAGCAGTGCACGGGTCTGACCCCCCTCTCTGCTACCCCCATGGGGTTTTTATCGGCCTGGCTGCCCCAGCTCCAGCCCAGCCCAGGGCAGAGTGGGTGATGAAGGCTGTCAGCAGGGCTGTGAGTGGGCACCCCTCACACCCCCACCCAAATCAACTTGGCTCAAGCATTGATCCCATCCCGGCTGCAATAGGGGGAAGCCTCGGTGCTACAGCCAGGCTGGGCCATGAGATGCCCAGGAGCATCCTCTGGGAGGGCTCATCTGCAAACTGGGTGTAAGTTGTCCTGGAGGAAGGTGCCACAGCCAAACTCGATCAGTTTCAGCTCCCCAGTGGCCAGGTCGAGCAGGATGTTCTCTGCTTTGATGTCCCTGAGCAGGACCCCGCAGCGGGATGCTCTGCATCAGGGATGCAGCACTCACCCCACGCCCGCTCTCCCAGCAGCGAACCCACCCGGTACCGCTGCTTCAGGCCCTGCTGCGCCTTCCCTGCCGGCGAGACGCGGCTGTCAGCGCTCGGCCCGGGGCCAGGAACGGCCTCCGAGCGCCCCTCAGCCGCCCCGGGCCGGGCAGCCCCAGGCGTTCGCTCTTTGGAACGGGACAGCGGCGGCTCGGGGCCGGCGGCCGCGCTGCCGAGCGGCGGAGCTCGGGCCGGGGGAGCCGCAGCGCAGGCGGCGGGAGCGGCCGCGCCGCGTGTGTCCTCCACGGGCCCCGGGAGGAGCCGGGGACGGGGCCGGGGCCGGGACAGGCGGAGCCAAAGGGAGGCGATGCCGCCCCAGCCCCAGGCACTGATGCCCGCCCAGCAGCGGCACCGGCAGCACGCCCAGAGCCAGGCGAAGGCGAGACCGCGGCGGGAAGGGAGGGGACATGGACGGGAACGGGAACGGAGACGGGGATGGGGGGCGGTGACGGGGACAGAGCAGTCCCGCCCGGAGTCCGGGGCATGGCCCGGCCCGGAGTAAGGAGAGGGACGCCGGGGAGGTGGCAGGTGGTAGGGGTAGAGCACCAAACAAAGAGCGCGACAGGGTGTGGGACAGCTGGAGAGGGAGATGGGGAACAAGAGAAGGGACACAGTGGGTCGGTGAAATCGCTGCTTTTTTGCCACTGCCGAAGTGCCAGGAGCGTTTGTCCGCGTGTCTGTGCGTCCATTCCCCGTGTGTCCATTCCCAGTGTGTCCATTCCCCGTGTGTCCGTTCCCAGTTCCGCCCCTTGTGCCCCACAGCCAAGCCCGGCTCTCCTCGGGGCAGCACGGATCGCTCCTCTCCGGGGCCGAACCAGAGTCACGGAACATTTCTTCTTCCTCTCACACCCACCCCAAAACCACCGTCTTGTTTAGCTTATTCGAACTTCTATTTCTGGCAATCTTGCAACTTGCCCCTCGTGCTCGCATGCCCCGGGCCCCATCCCGCCCGCCCACCCCGCTCTGCGGTCTGTTCCTCACAAGCAAGCAAAGCGCTGTCCGGACTCTCCCCTGGAGCAGAGGAAAGTGCTGAACGAGGAGCCTGGCAGCGCCAGGCAGAGCCAGCGCCGTGGGAGGGCAGAGCAGCACATGAGGAGTGAGAAATGCAGCCCCTGCAGGGCAGCGCTGCTCCCCGGCCGCTCCGGGTGGGCAGCGGCAGCAGAGGGGCCACACCCGGCTCGGTGCCCTCGTCCCCAGGGCTGTTCCTGTTTTCTTGTCCGGTTCCAGGAGAAAATCAGAGACTGCCGAAAGGAGGATTAAAATAAAAGAATGAAGCTGCTATTTTTGCCCAGTTTGGTGCCAATCCGATATAGCAGCTCAGTTCTCAGCTGCCTGCCTCCTCCCTGCCAATCCAGCACTTTCAGCCTGGAGCAAAGGCCCTCTCTGCAGAGAAAGTGCTGGCTGCTAGTTTGGATCCTGAGTCCTTCAAAACAGATGAACTTTGTCATGTTAAGTCAAGACACAGAGCCTTAACCCCTGCACAATGTCCTAGGAATCGCCTTTGCTGCTGCTGTATATTGTCCCTGCTGAGGGTGAAATACTGTGGGAGCACGTGCCCTGTCTCTAGAACTCACAGCCGACCAAAGCACTGTGCTCTAAAATCTTTCATTTGCAGGTTTCTGGTGTGTCCAGCATTGCTTTCAAAGCCAAACAGGGAGAAGGCAAAATGTGTGTAGCTAATGACACTGTACAGTGAATAAAACTTCCTGAGTCCTAGGTATTCAAGATACGATCAGTTTGGAATTACTGTGATGTAGAACCAGAAAAAGGGAGCATATAAGGAAAGGAATTAATAGTATATGTGAACATCTTGGGTTGTTTCTTTCCATTTTCATTTCACTTCTGGAAAGCTCTCCTGCTTCTTGAGAATCTTCTCCACGGTGATGTTTGCTCTTTCCGAGAACCTTTCCTGGAGAACGAGGTCGAGCTCCTGTCACAAGATGTGCCACCAACTGCAGCTTCTCTTGGCTTTCCACACTGTGAGGGCAGCACGATTTTTGCAGCAAAGCAGGATAAATGTTTTGAGAACTTGACAATTTGTTCTTTCTTTTCCTTGTGGGCTGGGAAATTGTGCTTGGGGTAAGGTTTTCATTGTTATTGTTCTAATCTAGGGAAACAGGAAGTGGTACCAGGAATTGTTAGGGAATGCAACCCTGACTGAATGCAGAGAAAGAATCTCCAGAGCCTGCAGCCAGAAGTGGAGAGTTGTGTGATAATAATTCCAACAACCCCATGCACATCTTGAAAGTGATCTAGAACATGAAAATGGGCTGACAGAAGGAGTTTGATTCTGTGTTCAGTTTAGCTGATTCTACATCTCTTGCACTGGTATAAATCAAGAGTACCATCAGTTCATGAGAAGCACAAGAACAAGCTGGACCTCTCTGAGTAGATGACTGAAAGAATCTGAAAAGGAGAAATGCAGGGAATGAACTTTGTCTGTAAGAAGGGTCATTTTTTTCCTAGTCACTTCCAATTCATTCCCTCTGCTTTTGTCCTTTTTAGCAAGGGATTTCCATCCCAGATTCCCCATGAAATGAGAACTCTGAGCTTGTGGAAGTGCCTGAGAGATGCCCTGTTCGTCTGCAGGGACACTCAGGCTGAAACAGGAACCTGAGGCCTGTGTGGGGAAGCCTCCTCAGAGCTGGAATTTGTGCTGGGGAAAGGCTCCATTTCAGCCTTTCTTGACTCATTGCTGTGAAGGGACTGAAATAAAAGGGGAACAAGAGGGCCCCACCCCTACTCCTTTGGGAGGAGCCATGAGGGGCTGTGAGGAGCCATGAGGGGCTGTGAGGGGCCATGAGGGGCTGTGAGGGGCCATGAGGGGCTGTGAGGGGCTGTGAGGGGCTGTGGGAGGCCAGGCACCTCATGGAACAAAGGATCCATTGTGACACTGAAGAACCAAGGAGATTGTTGTTGGCAGTACAAAAGGTAACGGAACCAGAAGTCCATTGTGACATTGCAGGGCCTTAGGGAGCCACGGTGGCCATTATGGCACTTCATGACCCACTGGAACCAAGGGGCCATTGTGACACTCCAGGGCCTTGTATAACCCAGGGGTCATTGTAGCATGGCAGGGCCTCATGGAATCAAGGGGATCGTAGTGACACTGTGGGGCTCCATGAGACCACGGGGACATTCTGACTCTGTGGAACCAAGGATCCCATTGTTACACATTGTGACACCAAAGGGCCATTGTGAACTGCAGGACCTCGTGGAACCAATGAGACCAATGTGACATTGCAGGGCCTCACGGAACCAAGGGGCCATTGTGACACTGTGTGGCACCATGGAACCAAGGGGCCATTGTGACAGTACAGGGCTCCATGGAACTAAGAACTCATGTAACAGAGAGGGGCCCAATGGAATCAAGGTGCCATTCCATACTTCAGGGCTTCATGGAACCAAGGTGCCATTGTGATACTGTGGAACCAAAAGAGACCATTGTGACACTGTGAGGCCTCATGGAATCCTGGAGACCATTCTGACACTCTGGGTCCCCACAGAACCAAGATGCCATTGTGACACCACAGGGCCTCATGGAACCAAGGCAACCATTGTGACACTGCAGGGTCTCATGGACACAAGGGCCCAGTGTGACACTCTGGGTCCCCACAGAACCAAGACGCCAGTGTGACACAGCCAGGCCTCGTGGAACCAAAGGGACATTCCGGCATTGTGCAGTCCCATGGAACCAAGGAAACCATTTTGACACTGCACGGCCTCATGGAAGCAAGGGGCCACTGTTCCACTGCAGAGCCAAGGAGACCATTGTGATACTGCTGGGCCTCATGGAAACAAAAATCTGTTGTGATACTATGGGGCCACATGGAACCAAGGGGCAATTGTGATGCTGCAGGGCCCCAAGGACACAAAAGCATGGAACAGGTCTGGCTGGCTTGGTCTTCTGGGACAGCCTAACTGTTCCAGCTGACCTTGCCATGTTGAGGGTTGCTTCTCATCTGCCCCTGAAACCTTGGAGTTCCATGCTTTCCTTCCTGTGGGAAAGAACTTTCCTTCTTCTCCAGGTGCCCAATGGCCAAAATTGGGATACTTCCTCCAAATGTGATTATATTCTTGGATGGTTCCCATATGAAACCTGCCAGGACAGGCAACTCTGACTGGCCAAGATCTCTTAGGGGCCACCTTGCATCTGCCTTTAAAACAGTGAGGGGCCATGCTTTTCTTTCCATGGAAAAACACATCTTTCATCTTCAGGCGTCCTTGGCCTAAATTGGGAATGATCCTCCAAAACTCCTTCTATCTAAGGACAGCTCCAAGAAAAAAGCTGCAAGGAATGTCTAAGTTCCTTTGGCTTCCTTAGGGCCAGCTCCCATCTGCTTTTGAAACACTGGGGCTCTTTCCTTTCCTTCCCATGGAGAAGAACTGTCATTACAATCTAGGGACTCACAGCTGAAATGGAATTCCACTTCGAAAACTCCACAAATATCCAAAAGTTGCTCTCAGAAAAATGATGCAAGGACAGACAGGTCTGGCTTGTTTGGCCTCTGGTGAGTGCCTCTCATCTGCCCTCAAAACGCTGGGGTTCTCTGGTTTGACTCCTATGGAAAAGAAATATCTTTGTCCTGCCACCCATGGCCTCAGCACATGAGCACTGTATAGGGACAAAGGAGCTCTGTGTTCAGGGGAGTGGAGATTGAGGACAGTGGAGGAGAGCCCTGGGAGAGATTGAAGGGTGGTCTCAGGGATTGTGGATCCTGTTGACATAGTGGAAAAGAGCCAGGGAAAGAAGGAATTAATGCCAAGAGTAGATGGGGTGGTCCAGGTGGAACCCCAGGAGAAGGAATTGCCCTCCAAGAGCAGAGCTGTGGTGCAACACATCCCCTAGAAGGAGTCTGGAGCAGCCCAAGGCTTTGTGTGTCCAGGCAGAGGCAGGCAGGAGGCAGAGCTGTCAGCAAAGGAAGGGGCCAGCGAGGTGGGGCAGCCGGGGGATGACGACAGCCTGCAGGGACAGAGGCGCAGGGCATGGACACCGTAGGACAGCCTGGGCTGCAGAGGGCACAGGGATGGGCAGCAGCTGAAAGGCCCTGACACAGCCAACTCCTGCAGCACTTGGGCCATGCAGGCTGGCCCTGGGCCTGAGGCCAGCAGGGGACAAGTGAGCCTTGCTGTGCTGGGGCCTCACTGCCTCCTTGTCCCTGCTCAGCAGCCTGGCAGGGGCCGCCCCATGGTGCTGCCCTTGGCATTGCACATGCCCAGAGCCCAGTGGGCCGGGAAGAGCCCTGAGCAATGAGGGAGGGACAGGATCTGCCTTGCCAGGGGCTGGGGCTCAGCCCTTGGCCCTTTGCATTCCTGAAACACATCCAGGTTTGCTCAGCACCAGAGACACCTTTCCCTTGTTTGTCCCCATCTGTCATCAGTGCCTCAAGTGTTCTGCTCTAACTGGAACCTGGGGACACTTTCACAGTCATATCCCTCATTGGGACCCATTAAAGTTAAAGAAACTTTGGAGTTTGAGTCTGACCTTTAGTTCTTGAGTACTTTTCTTTCAGCTCCCTCTCAGAGACTCATGTCCAGGGACACAGCTTTGTTGGAAAATCCCATCTCTACAGAGATGGAGCAACTGAGAGGGGTTTTAAAAAGATTTTATTCCATTATCAGTCTCATTGAAGGGTGAAACATAAGAGATGTAAATCTCAATGCCATTCTATTCGAAGCCAATTTATTTGCTGTTTACAATATATTATAAATGTTTTTCAGCCTATTAGCTTTTGCCGCACTGTAGTGCAAATAATCCTAACACCAATCACCTAGTGTTTTCCTCCACGTAGCCTTGCCACAATGCATCTTTCACAGTTCTAATTCTCCAAAATATCTGGTATTTTTGCAAGGCCACCGTTTGAAACTTGTTTCTAGTTCAATCTCTCTCTCAGCAATGTCTTCTCTATTCCAGGGCCATTCTGAGTCAGCACACCTTATCTCAGAGTCTGCATCCAGATGTACAAGAGTGTGTGAGCTTTCAGTCAGGCTTTGAGAATCCTTTACAAATCCATTTCTCACAAGTATCAATCACAGAATGCTGCAATCACCTCTGCTCTAAAGACAACAGTAATAAAATACAGTCTTGAAAATTGGAATGGATATTTCTAAGAAGGTCTTTGTCATATTTCTCTGTAATTGGAGTAGAAAAACTACTGAATGAACAGGACCAGATGAGAGGGAAATCAAGGCAGGACTATTGTTTGCTAAGAAACATCTCAAAAATTCAATCATAATTAATATCCAAAGTTTCTGATTCCGTTCATGGGTCTTGCTGAGGGCCACGACTGAGAAAGTGTCCCCAGGTTCCAGTGTGAGCAGGAAATTGGAGGCAGAGATGACAGGTGGTGTGGGAAATGCAAGCACAGAGAGCTCTTAGGGCCGTGTGCATACAGGCTCAGAGATTGAGATGGATCCAAGGTTTGACCTAAGACCTTGGAGAAATCTTGGACAATCAGAGCATGAAAAGTAAAATAGGTATAAAACAAGAATATAGTTATAATTATATAGTATAATATAGCTATATTATATAGTTATAATTAGTTTAATTAGAAATATGTTTTAAGCAAGCAGAAATATGCATTATGTAAGCAAAGCTGTATGGTAAGTAAGATAGTAAAAGTTTGTAAAGCTTAGTAATAGAACCTGTTATAAAGTTAGTTAGAAGTTTAAGATATATCAGTGTAGGTTTGTGAAGTGTTATAGGATTGGTTTAAAAATGAAGCATCGCAGCAGAGCCATGAGAAGGAAAGCAATTAATGATTGGTGTAAAAGGATGCTGGCAAACTTCACAGAAGTATTTGATTGGCTAAAAAATGAACATAAGGCATTGTAACTAAGAATGAGGCAGCTTCTGATATTATGGTGTTGGAGGTAACACCTTTAATGTCTCACCCTTCTATGAGACTGACACCATGAGGCCATAAACCATCTTTTACAACGTCTCTCAGTTGCCCCATCTCTTGTAATATCAATCTCCCAATACACGATTTTTTGACATCAGACACAACTAATGAAATCACTAGGGACTTATGGACACCAGTTGTATCCCATTAAAGTCAATAGGGATTTAGGGACACCTGGTTTAATCCATTCTATTTGATGGGGATTTTGGTGAAATTTGGTCCTAAAATGGGGAAATCTGGGAGAAATCTTGGGCTGAATTCTGGGAATTTCTGCTCCAGGATCGCAGTGCCGATGCTCTGGATGTCCTGGATGAATTCCTGGAGGCCAATCCCAAATCCCTGATCCCACACCTGCAGTCCATGCTTGAGCTGTGCCTCCAGGTAATCCCAAAAATGTCCATTTTCAGCTGAAATCTGGGAATTTTGTGCCCAAAATTGGGATTTTTAGCACCAAAAATTTTGGGACATCAGCTCTGCCCACTGAAGTCAAAGGGGATTGAAGGACACCAGATCTACCCCAGTGAAATCAATAGGGATTTCAGGACACCAGGTCTACCCACTGATAGGGCTTGATTAGGAAGAGTTACTGTTTAAACTGGGAGCACTGGGAAGGGCTAAGGGGGGACACTGGGGTGACTGGGAGCACTGAAGCAAAAGTGGGATCACTGGGAGGGATTTGTAGAGATAAACGGAGATAAACAGGACTCCAGGTCAAACCCATTGGAATCAATAGGAATTTAGGGACAGCAGGTCTAGCCTTTAAAGGCAATGGGGTTTACGGACACCAGGTCTACCCAATCAAAGCAATGAGGATGTTTGAGACACTCGTTTTCGGGGGAGCCCAGAGGTTTTTCGTGATCCAGGTGTCCAAGGGGTACCCAGGTGTATCCAGGTGATTTCTGGGGGTGCCTAGGTGATTTTTGGGGATACCCAGGTGTATCGAGGTGATTGCTTGGGGGGATCCATGTACTTTTGGGCAGCATCCAGATGTACCCAGATAATTTTCAGGGATATCCAGGTTATTTTTGGGACACCCAAGTGCCCTGATGCACCCTGACAGGCCAGGAGAAGATGATGGCCACTGTCCTCACAGTCGGTGTGGACACAAGTGACCCTTGGCAGCAGCAGGGCTGTCACAGGGCACCCCAACATTCAGGGGGTACCCCAAAACTCCAGGTGAGGACATCAGGGATGAGAGGGAGCCCTGAGTCACCTCAGGAGAGGATGCAGATCAGGTACAGCCAGGTGCTTTGGTGTATGAGGTTGGTGCAGATGGTATTCTGCAGCAGCTCCAGCTCTGGGGTGGGCAAAGGAGGCACCCCAAAATCTCAGGGGGGAAGTGGGGGAAACCCCAATATCTCAGTGGGGGCACCCAGGTATCCAGGAGTTCAGGTCTACCCATTAAAGTCAATGGGGATTTAGGGAAACCAGATTTACCCTTTGAAGTCATTGGGGATTTAGGAAAACCAGATCTACCCATTCAATGCAACAGAACCAACCAGCTCCCACTATAGGCAAGGGACGGGCTGGAAAATTTTGGGGATCTTACAAAATGGTGGGAGTTTTTTTGGGGAATCCCTCAGCTTCCTTCAGCCTTCCAGGGGGCAGTGCCCTTGCCGTAGTTCCTGGTGGGCATCAGCAGCCCCAGGCAGTGTTGCCAGGCCGAGAAGTTGGAGAAGCTGGGGCTCACCAATGCCCTGGTGAAGGCCAGCTCGGCCTTGAGGTCCTGCCCAGCTGCAAGGGCCTACCAGTGTTCCCAGGTGTGGACTGGGAAGGCACCAGTATAAACCAGTAAGCACTTGGAGCCACTCCTGAGCTCCTGAGGCCCATGGCAGCAGCTCCCAGTATAAACCAGTAAGGCCTCATGCACCCAAACCCATTCCCGCTGTAGTCTAGGGAGGCTCCTAGTGTGGTCCTGAGGCTCCAAGGTTTATACTGGGAGGGCACCAGTATAAACCAGTAAGGACTGGGAGTCACCACTGAGCCCATGGCGACAGCTCCCAGTATAATCCTGTAAGGCCAGCACAACCTGAAGTCACTCCCAGTAGGTCCCAGGCCCCATCCCAGTATAAATCAATGAGGCCTGCATCCACAGAATTTGCTCCCAGTGGAGTACCAAGCATCCCCAAGCCCCCTCCCAGTATAACCCAATAAACCCCAGTTTAACCCAGTAAAATCCAGAATATCCCAGTATAAACCACTACAACCCAGTATAACCCCCAGGACCACATTCCACTATAACCCAGTATAACCCTGTAAAACCCAGTATAACCCAGTGACCCCCAGCACCCCATCCCAATATAAACCAGTATAACCCAGTATAACTCGCAGTTGGCCACCAGGTCCTCACGGCCAGCAGGGGGCGCTGCAGCGCCGCCCAGCACCCAGCCCTGGTGGTGCCACACCCCGTAGGATTTGGGGTTCACCCCCAGGCACTGCCCCATAAACGACAGCTCTGATGGCACCCTGAAACCTGTATAAACCAATACGGACCAGTATGGACCAGTGTAAGTGGTAAAACCAGTAAACAACAGTGTAGTGCAAACCAGTTGTAAACCAGTACAAACCAGTATAGACCAGCAAAAACCAGTATGTACCACTACAAACCAGAAAATAGTTAAAAACCAGTACAAACCAGTGAAAACCATTGTCTGTGTCAGGAGCCAAGCTGGCTGGGCCCGGTAACAAACCTGCTGCCCAAAGTCAGTAGAAATGTTACGACCCATTTCAAACACCTCAACACCCATCCCTTCACCCACCAAGTGATTTGTAAAGACATGAGCACACATCTTTCCTCTCACATTGATGGTTCCTGTGCTGGTGACAGTCTGTTAAACCCAGCCTTCAGCCTGAGCTCTCTGCTGTTGCAGTTCCATGCACAGAGGTTGTTGTCTCTCAGCCCTTCCATGGGCAGGCCGGTGTTCAGCCATCTCCAGGACAGCAGGGCCCCAGCCCACGTCACTGTGCCCTGGAAAGACAAAAACCATCACTCCAAATGTCCCCTTCTCCTTCTTCCCAGGCATTTGGCCCTGGCATTGGGGTTTGCTGCTGGGTGCCACAGGGAAAAGGAAACCCCTGTGACACTGTGGGGCACATGGAACCAAACATCCATTGTGACACTACAGAACCTCACAGAACCAAGAGTCCACGGTGACACAACAAGGCCTCAGAGAACCAAGGGAGTCCAAAGGACTAAAACATTCCTTGCATATGTCTGCCTTGGGAAGAGAAGCCTCCTGGGTGGCAGCTTAGGCTTGGCACACACTTCAGGACAGTGTCTGTTTGTAATGGGAAACTCAGGAGTTTTATCTTGCTACAGAAAAAGAAAAGGAAGAAAATCCATGCTTGTCTGAGTGCAGCCAGTTCTCAAAGCAAAGCAGGTCCCAGGTGAGTGAGGACAGACAGGATGGGGTTGGGGAATGTGGAGCAAGGTTGTGCACACTGGGTCAGACCTCAAGGCACAGCTTCTGTGAGCAGGCCAGACCTCCTGAGGAGAGACCCTGGACCAATATCAATCACAGAATGCTGCAATCACCTCTGCTCTAAACAGAACAGTAATAAAATAAACACTTCAAAATAGGAATGGATATTTCTAAGAAGCTCTTTGGCATATTTCTCCATAACTCGAGTTGAAAACCTTCCTAATGAACTGCACTGAACCAGAGGGAAATCAAGGCAGAACTGTGGCTTTTAGGAAACCTCTCAAGAATTCAGTCATAATCAAACTCCAGTTTCTGATGCCATTCATGTGTCCCAGTGAGGGACATGACAGAGAAAGTGTCCCCAGGTTCCAGTGTGAGCAGGAAATTGGAGGCAGAGGTGACAGGTGGTGTGGGAAATGCAGGCACAGAGAGCTCTCAGGGCCTTGTGCATACAGGCTCAGAGATTGAGATGGATCCAAGGTTTGTCCTCAGACCTTGGAGGTGGCTTGGAGAATTAGAGCAGTAAAAAGCTTAGCAATAGAACCTTCTATAACGCTAGAATCTTAAGATATATCACTGTAGGTTTGTGAAGTGTTATATAATTGGTTGAAAAATGACACATCGTGGCAAAGCCATGGGAAGCAAAGCAATTCATGATTGGTGTAGAAAGACTCTAGCAAAGTTCATAGAAGTATCTAATTGGCTAAAAAACTAACATAAGTCATTGTAACTAAGAATGAGGTGGCTTCTGATATGATGGTGTTGGATGTAACACCTGTAATGTCTCACCCTTTTATGAGACTGATGTAATAAAGCAATAAGCCATCTTTTTTATTGTCTCTTGGTTGCCCCATCTTTTGTAACATTAATCTCCCAAGGAGGATTTTTTGGACATCTGGTCTACATCTCGAAATCAATGGGGATGTAGCAATACCAGGTATACTCTATAAAAAATTAATAGGAATTTAGGGACATCAAATCTACCACATTGAAGTCAATAAGGATTTAGGGAAACCCATTATAGTCAGTAGAGATTTTGCAGAAATTTGGGGTTAAAATGGGGAAAATTTGGGTAGGTTTGGGGGAAATCTTGGGCTGAATTCTGGGAATTTCTGTTCCAGGATTGCAGTGCTGATGCTCTGGAAGTCCTGGATGAATTCATGGAAGCCAATCCCAAATCCCTGATCCCACATCTGAGGCTCATGCTGGACCTGTGCCTCCAGGTAAACCCAAAAATCTCCTTGTTCAGCCCAAAATCTGGGAATTCTGAGGCCAAAACTGGGATTTTTAGCACCAAAAATTTGGGGACATCAGGTCTGCACTTTGAAGTCCAAGGGGATTGAGGAATACCAGGTCTAGCCATTAACAGGGCTTGATTGGCAGGGGTTGCTGGTTAAACTGGGAGCACTGAGAGTGGCTAAGGGGGAGCAATGGGGTTACTGGGAACACTGAGGCATAAGTGGGACCACGAGGAGTGATTAGTAAAGATGAATATGGATAAACAGGATACCAGGTCTACCCTATTGAAGTCAATGGGAATTTAGGGACAAAATCTACCCTGTAGAGTCAATGTGGATTTAAGGGCACCAGGTCTACCTTGTCAGGGCAATGATGACTTAGGGACACCAGTCTGAGGGGGGGCCCAGGGGTTTTGGGTGATCAAGGTACCCAGATGTATCCAAGTGATTTTTGGGATGATCCAGGTGTATTCAGGTGATTTTTGTTGGTACCCAGGTGATTCTGGGTGTACCCAGATGTAGTCAGGTGATTCTGGAGGGTAACCAGGTGATTTTCAGGGATACCCAGGTGTACCCAGCTGATTTTTAGGGAGATCCATATGTATCCAGGTGATATGTGAGGGTAGTCAGGTGATTTTTGGGAGGATCCAGGTGCATCCAGGTGATTTTTGGGAGGATCCAGGTGCATCCAGGTGATTTTTGGTGGTAACCAGGTGATTTTCAGGGGTACCCAGGTGTACCCAGCTGATTTTTGAGGCACCCACATGATTTTGGGGGTACTCAGGTGAGTACTTGACAGGCTGGGAGAAAATGATGGCCACCCTTGATCCTCTTGGTCAACGTGGACACAGATGACCCTCTGTGGGGATGGGCTGTCGTGGGGCACCCCAACATTCAGGGCACACCCCAAAACTCCAGGTGAGGGCCCCAGGGGTGGAGGGGAGCCCTGAGTTACCTTGGGAGAGGATGCAGCACAGGTACACCCAAGCACTTTGGTCTGTGGGGTCGGTGAACACGGCGTTCTGCAAAAGCTCCAGCTCTGGGGAGAGCAAAGGGGGCATCCAAACTCTCAGGGGGGCAGTGAGGTCACCCAATGATGCACAGAAAATCTTTATAATCCACAAAATAAGTTATAGATATGTATTTTACTCAGCACTGAGGTGCATGGGGGATAGCTCCTCCAAAAACATGCACACCTTCAGCAACCTGCACCTCTCTTTTTATTCTCTACAAATTAGGATTGCACAATACACCAAATACATATTCATTTCCTAACCACCCCTGCTTCATATTAAAATTAGCTCCACACCTCTTTGAGACTGCACACTGCTCCTTGTTGGTCACTCTGGTGGTCATCTGGGGGTCCTTGGGATGAAGTAAAGAGTCTTCCTCTCAGTTGAACTTTTCACCTCGCCTTCTTTGAGCATGCATATTAGTCTTTGGTCACTTTCCAGATCATACACCAGATTTTTCTGGATCAGTGGTCTAAGACATCCCTCTTATCTGGAAGGGGCCTCACTCTTCCATCTTGATTGTGCATTCTTGCCCTCTATCTTATCTTGTAGCCTTGCTCTGTCCTCCTGTTCTTGCAAAAGTGAATGTTAAGCATTCATAGCATCTTTTCAGCGCCCTTCTAGTTAAAGCATCCACCTGTAGTTTTATCCTTAACTCTTTAATTTTAATTTTAATTCCCTCTGTTTCAGTGTCACAATGGCTCCTTGGTTCTATGAGCCCCACAACTTCATCCTTGACCCTTGGTTCCATAGGGATCTTGATTTTCACAATGGTCCCCCTGATTCCATGAGATACCAGAGTGTCACAATGGTCTCTTTGGTTCCATGAGGTTCCAGAGTGTCTCCATGGTGTCTTTGGATCTGCTGCTGTCCTTGTCAAAACTGACCCATGGTTCCATGAGGTTCTGCAGTGTCACCATGGTCACTGTCAGAGGCTGGATGAGATCAATGTCCCAGACACCTGGGGATGAGCTGTCAGTCAGTCACACAGTGGGGTGGTGCTGACCCAGGCTCTGATTGCCCCAGCAATCACAAGTCCCACCTGGGGGAGGCCCACGAAGGCCCAGGGGCTTAAAACACAGAGCAGGAGCTCAACCCATGGTCCATACCCTGCCTTCTCCTGGGGTCTGTGTCTCACCCACACTGGAACCCTAGGAGCTGGGAGCCATGTGTGTGTCTGTCTATAGAGCTTCTGTCCTTTTGTCTCTCTCTTTCCTCTCCTTCTAATGCTCTTTATATGGAACAGTTTTGGGTACCTCAACATCTTAAGTGTTTAAATGTTTCTAAGGTAAAATGGGAAAAGTTAATGAAGGTACTGCTATGATAAGTGTTTTATGTTGACTAGGATGTTTTATTAAATCCTTTTCCAAAGTTCCTTGATTTTCTATACTTTGCCAGCAAAATTTTATGTCATTTGACCTCTTGAGAATATCTGGCTGGGTTTCCTCCTTTGTACCAAACTCAAGTAAAAGAACCTTTGGTCACCCCCAGCATTTCAGTGTCCTGGGGTGTTACAGCCCTGCAGGCTCACCATGGCCTCTTGTTTCCATCAGGCCCTGCTGTGTCACACTGGCCCTTGGTTCCATGAGCATCTGGAGTGTCACACAGCTTGATGACATTTGTCCTTGCTGCCCCTGCCATCCCACTGCCCCAGGAACAGCCAGAGCCACCTGTGAGGACAGGCCCTGCTGGGCCAGGCCTGGGCTCAGGCCTTGGCCTTTCTGCTTCCTCCAACCAGCCCAGGCCTTGCTCAGCATTGCAGTTCCCTGCTCACAGCCTCGGGCTCCTGCAATCCTGGCCTCAAGGATCTGCTCTCACCAGTCCCTGGGGAGCCTTTAGCACTCCCTGCCCTCAGTGGGGCCAGTGATGCTCCAAAGGACTTGGAGTTTTGCTTCTGACTCCTTGAGCAGCTTCTTCAACCTTCTCTCAGTGCCTGAGGGTCCTGGACTCAGCCCCAATTCACCACAGGGTTCATTAAAATGCAGAAAGCCCTCAAGGGCTCTTAGTCTTCTTCTAATTGTCTTCAAGTCTCCAGGCCTTGTGCAGCTCACTGGAAAAAATTTTGGAGTTCAGTTAAGGAGGAAGATTTCAAAGTGCACCTCATGACTTTTTCTTTTATGATTTAATCAAGCATATTTCTATATTTGAGTTCAGTGAAGAGCTGATAGAAGCATTCCCCAAATGATCTGGATGCTGAATGTCTCCTTAGGAGGTCTGGGCATGCAGAAGCCCCTTGCAGGTTGACCCTGTTTGGACAACCTGCTCCTCACCCCCAACCTCACCATGTCTGACATTGCCCACCTGGGACTGACATCCTTGTGCCCTGCACCAGAACCTTGTCCCCTGAGCTCTGCAGATGGGTGTCCCTGCCCATTGCACCATGTCCCACCTGCTCTCCTCGGGGCTCTGCCTGCACACAGGCCCAGGAGAAGTTTTCCTGTTTGTGAGGACAGAATGGAAAAGCCTGAGCAGTTTTCCTGAACAACAAACCCCACTGAGGAACCACATGCTCAGTCCAGGCTGCCTGGAATGATGTCACATTTCTACAAGGGCCAGTGTGAGCAACAATGATCTTTGTAAGCAGAATTCTCTGAGTCTTTCAGCTGAATTCTCTGTCTCTGTTCTTTACCTGGATCTCTGTTGCAGATGGAGGCTGCTGGTGCCATTCTCACCTTTAACCCCATGTTTGAATGCAGACAGATGTTCCCAGGTGTGTTAAGCAGGTGCTGCTCAATGTTTATGCAAAGCTTTTGTATCCTCTTGGAACCAAGGGGACAATTGTGACAGTTCAGAGCCTCACAGAAACAAGGCTCCATTGTGACGCTGAAGGCAATTACGGAATCCACATCACTGTGACACAGCCGGGCCACATGGAACCAATGGTCCCTTATGACAATGCAGATCCAAGGAGACCATGGTGACACTGTGGGACCTCATGGATCCAAGGGGCCACTGTGACACTGAAGAACTTCATGGAAGCCAGGGTGCAGTGTGACACAGCGGCGCCTGATTGGATCAAAGGAACCATTGTTGACAGCACAGAAACTCCTGGAACCAAGGGGCTGTGGTGACACAGCAGGGCCACATGGAACCAAGGAGACCTGTGACATTTAAGAACCTTATAGAACCAAGGGTCCACTATGACACTGCACAAACAAGGAGAACATGGTGACACCTTGGAAGCTCATGGAACCAAGCAGCCATTGTGACACTCCAGGGCCTTGTTGAACAAGGGAAACCATTGTGACACTCCAGAACCCCATGGCACTAAAGGTTTACTGTGACACAGCAGGGTCCCATGGAACCAATTATCCATTGTGACAATTTGCATCCCAGGAGACCGTGGTGAGACTATGGAAGCTCATGGAACCGTGGGTCCATTGTGACACTCCAAGGCCTTGTGGAACCAAGGGTCTGTCATTAAACTGTGTGGTGTCATGGAGCCATGAGCCATTGTGACACAGCATGGCCACATGGAGCCAAGGGGCCATTGTGACACTGTGGATTCAAGGAGACCATTGTGACTGAGGAACCTCATGGAACCACGAGTCCATTGTTACACTGTGGGGCCCTGTGGAACCAAGGGGACCACAGTGACATTGCAGGGCCTCGTGGAACAATGGAGACTATTCTGACACTTTGGGACCCCCTGGAACCAAGGGGCCATTTCAGCATGGCAGGGCCTCATGGAATCAAGGGCACTACAGTGAACACTGTGGGTCTGCATGGGATGAAGGGTCCATTCTGACACCATGGAACCAAGGAGACCATTGTGACACTATGGGGCACCATGGAAACAAAGGTCCATTGTCACTCAGCATGGCTTCATGAAAACATGGAGGCCATTTTGACACTTTGAGGCCTTGTGAAACCAAAGGGCCATTGTGGCACTTGAGAGCCTTGTGGAGCCAAGGGGACCATAGTGACACTGTGGGGCTCAGTAAAACCAATGGTCTGTTGTGACACTGTGGGATCTCATGGAATCAATGGTCTGTTTTGACACTGCAGGGCCTTATGGAATCATGGAGACTATTGTGACACTACAGGTGATGCCTTGGAGTGGCTACCTAGAACAGAGGCTAGACAAGGTTAAGAGAATAAACTGTTTATTTATTAAAGGCCTTCAATAGATTCACCTTGGGCAGTCAAAAGCCTCCCAGGGTCTACACTCAAGATGGACTGTGATAATGAGTTTTTCAGAAAGATTTAATTTTGGTCCATTTGCATATCAGAGGTTAATCCTCCAATAACAGCTTCAGGTAATAAAGCCATATTACCTCAGTTTTCTCACCCTTGAATTCACTTTTGTTTATACTTTTCAGAGCCTGAGGCTGTAGGGTGTCCTTGAGTTTCAGGCCTAGATGAATTGTTTTGTTTGACCAAAATGTGAATATAGTTAACTAGCATTTTGTATGACGTTTAGAGTTATGCACTATTGCAGTACTGAATTTGAAAAATATAAAGGCTAAAATCTTAAGACATCACAGGACTGACTGAACCAAGGGGCCACTGTGACACTTTGCAGCTCCGTTGAACCAAGGAGTCCATTGTGACACTACAAGGCCTCGTGGAAGCAAGGAACCATTGTGACACTATGGGGTCTTGTGGGGCCAAGGGGTGATTGTGTCACTGTGTGGCACCATTGAACCAAGGAGTGCATTGTGACACTACAGGGCCCCATGGAACTGAGGATTCATGGAACAGTGCAGGACCCCATGGAAACAAAGGTCCATTGTGACATTGTGGGACTTTATGGAATCCTGGAGGCCATGATGACACTTTGAGGCCTCGTTGAATCAAGGGGCTCTGCAGGGCCTCATGGAACCAAGGAGACCCTTCTGCCATTGTGAGTCCCCATGGAACCAAGGGTCCATTGGGACACTCTGGCACCAAGGAGACCCCTGTGACACTGCAAGGGCTCATGGAAACAAGGGAACAAGGAACAAGTCTGATTGGCTTGGCTTGACTGATCCAACTGCCCTTGGCAGGTTGAGGGTCTCTTCTAATGTGCCCCTGAAACCCTGGGCTTTTCTTTCAAGTGGAAAAGAACTGTCCTTCTCATCCAGGAACCCATTGCCAAAACGAGATTTCCCTCTCCAAAATTATCAATATCTGTGATTGCTCCCAAACAAAAGCTGCCATTTCCAACATTCTGGCTGCCCTTGGCTTCCTTAGGGCTGGGTCTCCCCTGTCTTCAAACACTGGGGCTCCGTGCTTTCCTTCCTATGGACAAGAATCGTCCCTCCTGCACAGGCACCCATGGCCAAAATTGGTGCTTTTCCTCCAGAATTCCTATCCACAAGGGTTTCTGCCAGACAAAAGCTGCCAGGACAGACAGGTCTGGCTGGCCTTGGCCTCTGGTGGCTGCAGTTCATGAGGCCATGAAACACGGGCGATTCATGGATTCCTTCCTGTGGAGACCATGGTGAGACTGTGGGGCCCCATGGAACCGTGGAGACCATTGTGACACTTTGGGGCCTTCTGAAATGAAAGAGCCATTGTGACACTGTGGGGACCCTGTGGAACCACGGACATTGTTGTGGCACTGCTGGGCTGTATGGAAGCAAGGAACCATTTTAACATTGTGGGATCTCATGGAACCAAGGACATCACTGTGGCCCTGCTGGGCTGCATGGTGCCAAGGGGCCGGTGTGAAGCAGCAGGGCTGTGTGGAACCAAGAGGCCATTGTTGCATTCCAGGGCCTGGTGCAGCCCAAGGGCCGTTGTGATCCTGCAGGGCACCGTGGATCCATGGAGACCATTGTGGCATTGCAAGGCCCCATGGAATCATGGAGACCATTGTGACACTGTGGGGAACCAAAGGGCCATTGTGACCCTGCAGGACCTCATGGCAGCAAGGGGCCATTGTGATACTGCAGAAACAAGGAGAACATTGTGACATGCTGAGGCCCCAAAGAATTAAGCTGAGTGTCCAGAAGATAAAACCCACTCCTGTCAGCTGAGGTGTGTGACTCTGCAGGGCCAGGACATGTTCCAGCAGGTGTGTGCTGCTGTGCCAGTCCCCTGGCAGGGATCTCACACAGGCAGGTGCAGCACTGAGGAGCTTGGTCTGTGGCCTTGGTGACATGGCCAGTGTGAGAAGGTGCCCCAGGGTTTGGAGCATCCCTCCAGCCTCTTCCATTAGTCACTTCCAGGCCTGGACACTCACCCCAGTTTCTTGGTCTATTTGTTCTGTGCTTATCTCCTTCCTCCTGCTGATTTCAGCACTGCTCTAGGGGCAGCATCAGCCCTGCCCAGGCTCCCTCCTCACCCAGCCCTTGGCAGAGCCCAGAGCAGGGCTCTCTGTGACCCCTGGCACGGGATGTGGGTGCTGGGACTGGACACTGAGGTGTGGAGTGGACACTCTGGTGGGGAACATTTGCCCACCCAAAACACTCCCTGTGCTGTGCCATGTCTGATGAGGGGATGTGGGGCCTGTGCTGGCCAGGGGGGCTGTGCTGCCTCAGGGACAAATGACAGGCATGAGCCACAGCACAACGACCAGGAGGTGGAAGTGAGGAGAAGATACAGAGGAGGAATTCAGAAATCTGCCCTGAGCGTGTGTTCATGTGTTTAGGAAAGCCAAAGCTCAGCTGGAGCTGATGGAGGCTGCAGGCAACACCCAGAGCAAAGTCAATTCATTGCTGTGTTAGAATTCAAAATGCAATGTCTGTAAGCCAAAGTTTAAAACTAAACACAAGTAGAGATAGGTTTAGCTTTTGAATTTAAGATCTAGAAGAAATAAAGGTACTTACAAAGGGAACAAGAAGTTGTAGAGTGCAGCAATGTAAGTTTGTGTGTGAGGATATAATTGGCTAAGAAAGTTCACTCTGTGGAATGAGTCTGTGAAACAAAATATCTTAGTATTGAATGAGAAACATAAATATCTCTGTTGACAGTGTTTTATTGGTTAATAAATCCTTAAAAGACCTTGTAACCATAAGTCTCGTGACTCCTAAGCCATGCTGTGATCATCTGTAAGAAAAACTTACCCTTTCTACCTGGATAGAAAATTACAAGAAATAAATCACACTTTCTAAAGTCCTGTCTCTCTGCTTCATTTGGAGAAACAAAAAGTCCCCACCAAAAATTACAACATAAAATCAATAAGGCCACACTTGAAAAAT